>NC_133769.1:262704998-262812137 GCF_003597395.2 Chelonoidis abingdonii
TCTGGCACCATGGCAGCATCACTTCAGGGGGTGCCCTGCCGACCCACCGAGTGTTGCTAGGGTAAAAGTCTTCCGCCGAACGTGCACGCGGCGCGCACACACCTCACTGGAATGGATATGAGCAACACATCTCAAAGAACAACAGTTACAAAGGTGAGTAACCGTCTTTTCTTTTGTGTTTTCCTACAATTTACATGGAATCAGTAGAGGTGAAGATGACTAAGGGGTGTTGCTTATATCTGTTTTAATTTCTGAATCCTATGAATCAAATTTTAAGTAGGAGAAGTCAACTCAGAGTTTCTTTCCAAGATTTTACAGCTGCATAAGTTGGAACTGGAATGACTGCCCTGTGTAGCCCTTACACTCAGATTCTTGGATTCTATGTGCATCACCACTGGAGATCTGAATTCTTCGAAAATAACTGGGATAGCAGCTGTTTACTGATGCTCGCCAGCTTCTGTAGGGGGATGTTTATTTGGGTCAGTTTTTCTTGCTCCAGTTCCCAGGATAAATTTTCTGTCAGTTACTAGATGTTGGTCCCACTGAGGCCAAGGTTCTATTAAACCAGAGTGAATGTACTGGCATCTTCTGTAATCAAATGAGTAGGGGAAGGAGACTGGAAGCCAAGACACCTGGTTTCCATTCCTGACCTTGCCACTGACTCACTTGGGACTAGATTGGACCAGCCTTCCCGTGGTTGCACAGGGGACTAAGGCTCCCTTAATAGTCTGCTTGATCCTGGTAAGATTTTGACTCCAGCCATGGTGGGGAGAGGGGGAAAAATAGGAGAGGAGGGTACCCTGCAAGAAAGTAGGCTGGCAAGGGGCAGAGAGAGCCAAGAGCCCTGGCCCCTCTCCCCCTATTTGCCTGCTAGATTAACCAGTCAGGTGCAGAGCAGGCAATAACTTGTTCCCCAAACAGAGATAAAGTAACTTACTCCCATGCTCTGTGTGCAGGGAGACGAGAGGAGAAACTGAGATTGAAACTGTATGTATTCTGTTCTTCACTCCTGGGCCAACACAGCTTAGGGTTGCCAGGTTTCTCATTGCAGAAAACAGAGCATCCTTACCCTGTCCCTGCCCTGCCCTCGCTCTGAGGCCATGCCCCTTCTCATAAGCCCTGCCCCTGCTCACTCTGTCCCCCCTTCCTCCGTCGCTTGCTCTCCCCCACCCTCACTCGTTTTCATGGGCGAGGGCAGGGTGTTGGGGTGCAGGGTGGGTGAGGATTCTGGGTGGAGGTGCAGGCTCTAGAGTGGGGCCAGGGATGAGAGGTTTGGGGTGTGGGAGGGGACTCAGGGCTGGGGCAGGGGGTTGGGGTCTGGAGAGGGGGTGAGGGCTCCAGCTGGGGGTGGAGGATCTGGTGTGGGGCCCGGGATGTGGAGTTTGGGGTGCAGGAACGGGCTCTGGGCTGAGGGGTTTGGAGTGTGGCAGAGGTGGGGGCTCTGGGTTCCCGGCCAATGGGAATTGGAGAGCCGGCTCTCGGGGTTGGGGCAGCACATGAAGTCTCCCTGACCACCCCTGTGACTACGGGCCACAGGGACATGCCGGCCACTTCCACAAGCCATGCGAAGCCAAAGCAGGCAGGAAGCCTGCCTTAGCCCCAGTGCGCTGCTGAGCAGACTTTTAATGGCCCGTTTAGTAGTGCTGACCAGAGCCACCAGTGTCCCTTTTCAACCGGGCGTTCCATTTGAAAAACGGATGCCAGGGAAACCTAATACAGCTGCATGCTGCCTCTTACTCTGGGCAGATGGCGAAGTAACAAATAGCTCTGGGTGAGCTGGAGCAAGTTACTTAGAGCCTGATGTTCATTTACTGTAAGGTCCCATTTAAACTGCTCTGGCAGCATGAAGAGACTTTGGCCTTAAACTGAGTTATTTACATCTACCATGAGGCCCCTTTACATTGCCAGCACATGTAGATGAGAATCGGGCCCATAATCATTCAGTGCTTCAATTTTACCCATATGTAGAATGGGTGAAAAAATATTTTCCCATCTCACATGGGTGTTATGATGTGCTCAGTTTATGAAATGCTTTGAGATCCTTGAATGAAAAGTATTAGTTACATTACATACATGTACTGGAGGTCATGTTTTCCCTTCACTTGCACAGGTACTTTCCTTGAGCAGTGGACAACTGTGTTGATATCTTCTGTATCCCTGATTCTTCTCCCAGCAGGTCACAGGAGCAAGTGTTCAGGATTCATTGTAAAATCCTGCTTATAAATGAGGTAACATCTGTTGTTTGTAGATGTACTTGCTACTGCAGTGCAGCAAGCCAGCCAAGGCATGGGGTTTATGTACCTCAGTAATCCATTTAGCATTTCTGATATACTCCAGATTTTAGAATAATTACAACCATATTTAGTCAGATGCCTCTTCCTGGATCCTTGTGTATTCTTCCTTAAAATGTTTTTTAAACCAATTGTACAGTTAGAATTTTATATCTTTTTTACTGCAGGTTCAGAAATGTGTTTCTTAATTTCTCTGTTTGTGTTTTCTTTTGTTGTGGTCTTTTACACTGCCTGGGATTTTAGTATTCTTAAGCAAACATGGTGGGATCAACATGGTGTGTAGTAGTAGTCATGCCATTTAAGCAACAGAAAAATTGTTTTTGACAAAAATTAGTTTTTTGAGTAAATTAATTTTGGGGGGAACAGTGCCATCTTTCAATGGAAAATTATTATTTATCCAATATATATAAAAAATTCCCCTCTCACCCCTATGGGTGGTATGTGTCTTCCTGAACCTCGGGTCCTCTATCAGAGGCCTGGGAGTTTCAGGGTTCTGCGCAGTATCTTAGCTGTTCCTAGCACTGCACTCTTCTGGACAGAGAGCTCTGATGTTGTTCCTGGGATCTGTTGGAGCCCACTCACCCAGCTTAGATCACAGCACCCGAGTGCTCCTACCACCACTGGACCACTTTGGCCTTCACTTTCCACATCCTCTCTAGTTCCTCTTTCAGGCCCTGGTACTTCTCCAGCTTCTCATATTCCTTCTTCAAAGCCACTGTCCTGGATGAAACCCGGAACATCCAGGAGTACATCAGTAAGATGGCCCCCAAAGATGAGCTGCTGAGAAATGCCTGAGGCAGCAGCAGACATGGGAGGAAGACCAAGCAGAAGAAGAAGTGCCATGGCAAGACAAGACCCTGCATGGGATGTACAATCGACAGATAGCTGAGGTGGCTGACATTGGGAAATCCTACAGTGGCTGGAAAGGCTGGACTAAAAGACAGCACTGAGGCACTGATCATAGCAGCACAGGAAACAGGCACTGAGCACCAGATCCATTGAAGCAGGGGTCTACCACACTAGAGAGGACCCAAGGTGCAGACTGTGCAGAGAGGCCTCAAGAGACAGTCCAACACATAGTGCAGGATGTAAGATGCAGGCAGGAACAGCATACAGTGAACGGCACAACCAAGTGGCTGGCATGTGACAGGAACATCTGCACAGCGTATGGGCTAGACCCTCCCAAGACCAGATGGGAGATTCCACAGAAGGTTGTGGAGAATAGCAGGGCTAAGATTCTGTGGGACTTCCATATATATATATATTTGCTCCAAACCTCAAATATTTCAATTTGGATATGCTGAGGTGGAGCCTCATGTCCCATGATACACCATGGTCAGAACCTCCCATAATGCACTGCCTTGCCTCTCCAAGAGAAGAGACACACTAATGCAGGATGGAAGATGTAGTCCAACCAGGGAACCCAGGGAAACCAGTCCATAGAGGCAAATGAGAGCATAAAGCCTCCAAATTAAGACTCCCAGGAGGCACAGTGGGACCATTGCCAAATCATAATATTTTGGTGTTCAGACAAAAATTTTCTGCATTTAAATTGATGCCCCCAAACTAAAATTTTCTTCAGGAATAAATTCCATTTTGATCACTTCTTGGCAGTGTGTTGGGGGATTGCCCCCCAGCTCCTTTTGAGTGATTTTCCCGAGTGTTGCGTGGTGGTAGTATGCCTGCGACTATGTTTAGCCCCCCTGGATGTAGAAATGTGCATGGCAGATGCCTCTCGAGGCTTTAGGATCCCACTTCCCCAGAGATATGTGGGCTTGGGGAAGAAAGGAAATTCCAAGAAGGAGCCAGTCTAGAGAAACTCAAGCCAGCAGGAGCAGACACAAAAGGAGCCTCAGCAGAGACCCTTGGACTCTGATGGAACCATCAGGCAGCTTTCTACCATTTTTACTCAGGAGATTCTCTGCTGACCGGCTGTTTGCTTCAGCCCACTCCTGCCCCTTCCCTCACATTCCTTTCCCTCGCTCCACATGCATTCATATGCCCCTCTTTCTTTCTCTGTCCCTCCCTCCCTCTTCTCCCCTGCCCCCCTTGTACTCCCTTTTCTATGTCCCCTCTCCCTTCCTTTGTCTTTCCATCTAGCTAATGCCATCCTAACAAAACCCACACCCAAAGAATTAAAAAACAAAAAACAAAACAAAATAGTACAACTCACATGATATCAGTCAATCATCACTCAGCTCATACTGATTGTGGTATTTCCTTTTCCCTTACCCTTTGACTGTCTGGTGTGCTTGGATTGCTGAACTTTTCAAGACTGGTACTGTCTTTTAAAATGTCTGAGTGTACAGTGTTTAGCATATTAAAGCCGCATTCTCAGCCTCTCAGTGCTACCGTAATAAAACTAAAAAATAATAATCCTTGTTCAGTGCATGCAAAACTCTTGCTGGTTTCATATAGAGCTCTAAGTTAGTGAGCATGAAGTAGCTACAGGATTAATCCATAATGTGGGATAGATTTAGTTTTCTGGCTGTTAACAAAAGAATTATCTGATTTAAATAAATATGGAGCTGTACTCGTCTTTTCAGCATGAAGATCTTGAAAATCACTCTTTTGGCCCAGATCAGGAAAGAAGATTCTAATAGATGCTGCAGTCTGTTCATTGAGCCACCTGGGAAGGAATTTTACCCCAAACTTCTCCTAGGGCACTTGGGCTCTGCTCCATCTTCTGGGACTCAAAGCTATATATAACTGTCCGAGTCTAGCCCCATGAATGCTGCTGGAATGAACAAGAGGAGTGAGGATGGTAGTTCATAATGCAACCTTCCCCATTTGACACTTGTGACCTTACATTTACAGTTCAGAGGTATGTAATTTGCTACTAGACTTAGTGGTAGCTTTGTAGGAGTGCAGCTACTCCTAAAAAGATCATAATGGACGAAAAGTTGCAGGGGGCTGTGCAGTGCCCATGGTGGATAGTCATGCCTGTGGTTCCATGAGTCATCATGTAGAACTTTGCTCAGGAAGACTGAGATAAATACATTTTCTTGTTTAAAATAAACAAATTACTCTTCTATCTGTGTCTCTCTGCCTCCTTTGTTCTCTCTTCATTGCAACATGTTTCTATACACATTAACATCAATTTTATAGCTGTTAGATTTCTCTGTCAAATACCAAACTCAGATGTTTTAACTCCGCCTTGATATCATCTGTAATCTGCTATCTATTGACAGCTGTCTCAGCTTTACCAAGGATAGTATACTATTGTATGTAGTGTTGTTGTAGCTGTGTCAGTCCCAAGATATTAGAGAGACAAGGTGAGTGAAGTTGGTCCCATAAAATATATTATCTCACCAACCTCGTCTCTGGAAATATTGGTAGTTAGAAGCAGCAGAACCAGTTTTTCTAAGGTTGAAGTGTTCTTTTTCTTTACAGGGTGAAAGAGGTTTGCCTGGGCTACAAGGTTTAATTGGGTTTCCTGGAATGCAAGGACCTGAAGGTCCCCCTGGGCCACCAGGAATTAAGGTAGGGTACATTTAATATTAAGTGGGAAGATTTCCCTAAACCTTTGTCGCTGTGAAAGACCAATATATTCCATTTTTCTTACAGGGTGATACTGGAGAACCAGGGCTCCCAGGAACAAAAGGAACGAGGGTGAGTATCTGCTTACATTTAGTTTTAATAATTTTGAAGAATGTAGGTTAAGATTTTTAAGTCTTAATGATTAGCTTAATATTTCATTAGATATGTTCGCTCTTTGCCAAGTGCAAGATAATGTCAGCCCCCTCTTTGAGTTAGTCAATGGCTGCCTGTTAGTTGCAAAATTCTTGCTCTCGCCTTCAAGGGTCTGCAGCATGCTGCCCCTTCCTATGTCCTCGTACATTACCTACCCAGTCCTTATTACTCTAACATTTATACTGGTCTTGACAGTCTTCATGCTTCCCTCTCTTCCAAAGGTTGCCTTTTCTCATGCTGTTATACCTGGAAACCCCTGCTCAAGCTTGTTCACTAAGTCACCTCTCTCACCTACTTTAAAAGCTTTCTTTAAAAAATCACTTCTGCTGTCTCTCCTATAGGAAGTGATCAGGGAGGACAGGAGACATACACTTACACACAAGTTAAGAGAAACATTAATATATGTGTATGGCAGGGGACTCAATGCTGCAACCATTAAAGTCAAAGGGAAAACATCCGTTAACTTCAGTAGTGCTGGACCAGGCCCTTTCTGAGTATCTCTGTGATCTTATTGATGCCACTCTCTTGTGCTTCTTCTTACTTTCCTAAGCTGGGCATTTGACACTTTCATCTGTCATGTTCATTTTAGCTTGTATACTTGCCAGGGCACTGGCCATGTCTTTATTTGTTTTGTGAAGTGCCTAGCTCTTTTGGGGAACTCTAAATTAATGATATAATAATAATGAAAGAGAACTTGAATATGTTGTATTTCCTGTGACATTTTTTATACCTACGGCTTTCTTGCCCATAGTCTCAAATAGGCTTACCTACTATGGCTCATTAGTGCCCTCTCATGGTTAGACCACATAGAAGCTGAGTCAGCCTTTGAATTAATAGCTGTAGCTCAGGCACTAGCAGCTAACATTGTTAGATTCAGAGGTCTTAAAGTCAACTCCACTGTTGATGATAGACACACCCAGGGGCACTGTGTTATACTAATTTGGGTGAACATATACCAACTGTGCATGTGGTCACCACTAGCAATACCAATAGATTGGGCATTTAATAATGCTACAACATTGGGTATGAAATTACATACCCAAGCTAAAACAAATACATCTGTCTTTCCTGCTCCCCAACACCCACATTAGAAATCACTGGAAGACGAAATAAGTTAGTACATTGAAAAGGACAGGCCTGGACAAAATGCTGATTTGTTAAACTGATTTGTTTGAGAAAAATAGTATAAGCGTTTCAACACTGTGATTTTTCTGAGCAATAAAAATTAAATTGGTGAATTGGTCATGGCTTATGTAAGACAGAGAAGTATCTACAGCAGTATAGTAGCATCCTGTTTTAATGTAAAAAGGAGATTGCTGTAGATTTCATATTATGAATGACAGTGGCAAATGTACAAAATATGTACTCCTTAGCAGCATTAACTGTGCATTTCAGTTCTGATCCAATTCTCACTGAACAGAATGGAAATGGAGCTGATCAAAGATTTTTCAACATGTTTTGGAACAAAATGAAAACTTTCTGGGATTTGTTTTTATTATTATTTTCCACCTAGCCTATAGAGCAGTGGTGGGCAACCTGCGGCCAATCAGGGTAATCTGATTTTGGGCCGCGATACATTTTGCTGATGTTGACTGTCCGCAGGCACAGACCCCCGCAGCTCCCAGTGGCCATGGTTTGCCATTCACAGCCAATGGAAGCTGCAGGAAGCAGCAGGCTGGAGAGATGTGCTGGCTGCCACTTCCTGCAGCTCCCATTGGCTGGGAACGGCGAACTGTGGCCACTGGGAGCTGCAGGAGGCTGTGCCTGCGAATGGTCAACATCAGCAAAATGTCTCGTGGCCTGCAATCAGATTACCCTGATAGGCTGCAAGTTGCCCACCACTCCAATAGAGAGATTGAAATTTTGATGAAAAGTCTTTACAAAAAAATGTTCAGGGAAAGTTTTCCAGATATTTTGATCAGCTCTAAAAGGACCATAATTAGATCAGGCCCATAATTTTGTATTTTATTGGGAATTTTGATGTCTTTGCTTATAATTTTTAATATATGTTCATTAATTACAGGGCCCACCAGGTGCATCAGGATATCCAGGAAACCCAGGTCTTCCTGTATGTATGAAGCATATATTTATTTACAAAGAGCCCCACAGTTTTACTAGAGATATCAGGTGAGGATTAATATAGCATTTATTACTTTTCTGCTTTCTCCTATTGACAGGGCATCCCTGGACAAGATGGCCCACCAGGTCCACCTGGTATCCCAGGTTGCAATGGCACAAAGGTGACCTTTACATTTTTAACAATTTCTTTGTACATATTTTTTTAAAAATATTAATGTGTTTCCTAAACAAAGTCAATTTCTCTGTTCCCTTTAGGGTGAAATAGGTCCTGTTGGTCCTCCAGGTTTACCTGGATTGGCTGGGTTAATAGTAAGCAAACATTTTGATACCTAATTCATTCCTTCCAACTCTGATTCTTGACATTTTAAATGTTATTAAAAATTGTATAATACTGATAATATGTATGAGAAAAAATAATACATTTTAGGTATTTATTTTCTAGGGACCTCCAGGATCTCCTGGAATTAAGGTACGTTTGTCTTTAAAATCAAACGCATTCATATATTGCTTTCAAAAGTTAAAAATCAGATGACCTATTGTGATAGTAATATTCCTCGATTTGAACCTTAGCGTTCAAATATAAGGTACTAGCATGAAGTCCTCTAAGCTTAATCTCCAGCTTAGATCTGATAGGCTGCCACCAGGTCAGGAATTGATAGGGCCTGACCCCCCTTTCCTCTCTCTGGAGTCCCCAACCCTCCCGTGGGGGGACCTCCAGATAACCTGTTTCTTTGCTTCCCAAGAGATAAGCGTTCTTTTCCCTCAGGACAATTGAGATGCAAAATACCAACAGCTTGGCTTTGCCTTTCCCCGTTCCTGCCTTCCCGTGAGGGAGACAGATACCTGATACAGAGGTTTCAATTTCTCTGCCTTACTAGAAAAAGAACTCAACAGTTTTGAACAAAGAAAGCTTTATATAGAAAAAGAGAAATACAGAATAATAACTTGCATAAAAATTAAACAGGCTCCTACTTAAGAAAATATGAACAACCCAGTCTGATTTAAAAAATAGCCAATTAAATAGACCAGCAATCACACACAGTAAGTACAAAGCAAAGCATATCATAGCGATTTTACTTGTTTCCGTTTTGTACTCACTGCCTTTTAGTAGAATGAGAAGAAGATTGGAATTAGCAAGATAGCTTGTCCCTCACAGCTGAGGAAGCAACAAAGACCCAGCAATCCAATTGTAATACAACACAAAGCTCCTCATAGCCGAATTACTTTGTTTCCCTTTGTACTCACAGAACTTTTGGTAGAATATTTGAGATAAGATGGAGTTAGAAGAGAACTGTTTACTCATAGCCGAGGAAACAACAAAGACCCCCGAGTATACAAATTCCCGCCCCTGATTTTAAACAATCCAGTTCTCTGATTGGTCCTCTGGTCAGGTGTTTGGTTACCCTTTCCAGTAAAAGAAACTTACCTTACCGTTACCTATCTACTTATGACACCTATGCACGTCAAAAGTAGCAGCCCTTACTTAGGTATTGATGTGGCAAGATTTACACACATGCTGACTTTGTACACTGTGAGGTAGTCCCATTAGCTGCCATGGGACTTCTCATAGTGCATAAATTTTAAGCACTTGCACGAATCTTTGTAGGATCAGGGCTAAAAGAAATATAGATGCTGTTAAGGCAGGTGTCTTATGCCCACTCCCTGATATATAAAGACTTAAATTCATTTTAAGATTCAGGCATACATTTTTTTGACATTATCAGGTTTGAGATAACTCAAATTTCAGCTTTCCAGCTCAATTTCCACAAACTCTCCTGAACACAGCCAAAAACATGACCAAGATCTTATGTTTGTTAAACAAAAATTGAAATTTAATTTATAAAAACTAACTTTCTATGTAATGAAATGTGTATTATGGTTTTTCGAATTATAATTAGAATATATGAATATAAAATTAATGGAATAATTTGAAACTGCAATTTGCATATAATAATCAGGGCCGGTGCAACCATTTAGGCGAACTAGGCGGTTGCCTAGGGCGCCAAGATTTGGGGGCGCCAAAAGCCAGCGCCCCCCCAAAAATTTTTTAAAAGGTTGCAGCGGCCGCTGCGTAGTCTGAGCTGTCGGCAGCAGCAGCTGCCTGCAGCCCGGCAGCTTAAGCCCCGGGGTCACGCGCAGCCACGCAGCCCGGCAGCTTAGGGGCCCCCGGGTCAGCGCGCAGCCGCGGCAGCCCAGGGCGCCCTGGGTCAGGAAGCCACCGCAGCGGCCCGGCAACCCAGGGCATCCCCCAGGTCAGGGCGCCGCAGCGGTCCGGCAGCCCGGGGTGCTCCCGGTCAGGGAGCCGCCGCAGCGGTCCGGCAGCTCGGGGCGCTCCCGGGTCAGGAAGCCGCCGCCGCGACCCAGCAACCCGGGGCGCCCCCCCCACTCCCCAGGTCAGGGAGCCGCGGCTCCGGTGGACCTGCCGCAGGCATGCCTGCGGCAGCTCCGCCAGAGCCACGAGACCCGCGCGGGGGGCAGCGAAATGTCCCGGCGCCTAGGGCATCAGAAATCCTAGCGCCGGCCCTGTAAATAATAAGTGTAATCATGGTTTTTTCATGACAAGACTTTTAGTCATAAAAAGACCCATGCCTGTTTCTCTCATATGGGAGGAAATGACTCATGGTAAAATAACATTGATGCACTTTAATGATTCTTTTCTATACATGTGTGCATAGGTAAACAACTTTTAGAAGCAACATAACTTAATCACAAAGGGCTGTGATTTGTTCAGAATTTATGAAAATGGCATCATTTGATACCAAATAGTGAAGCAAATATGTGAATAACTTAATTTACAATAAGTACACCTCTACCCCAATATAACGTGACCCGATATAACATGAATTCGGATATAACGTGGTAAAGCAGTGCTCCGGGGGGGGGCGGGGCTGTGCGCTCTGTTGGATCAAAGCAAGTTCGATATAACACGGTTTCACCTATAACACGGTAAGATTTTTGGCTCCCGAGGACAGCGTTATATCAGGGTAGAGGTGTAATTCGGATAAATATTATTGCCTTATTTTAGGTATAAGTTGATTTACTTCAAGGAAAATTCTGCAGTTATTCTATGCTGTTAGGGTTCCCCTGACCATTTTATATAGGATTTTGACACACTATGGCTAAATTCAGAGCTGGTGCAACCAGGTGTTTTTTAAGTTCGTGGAAGAGGAGTTGAGGAACTGTTCAATCCCATGTGATTAGATCAATTCAAGTGTGGCAAGAGACCACCCTTGCTTAACCAAGAGATCTTCAATTATCTGGAACTCAAAAAAAGTCCAACAAAAAGTGGAAATTAGGTCAAACTACAACAGATGAATATAAACAAATAACATAAGTAAGGCCTTGGCTACACTTGAGAGTTACAGCGCTGGTGGTGGCTTTGCAGCGCTGTAACTTACTGCCTGTCCACACTTGGAAGGCACATACAGAGCTGTATCTCCCTGACTACAGCGCTGGTTGTACTCCACCTTGACGAGAGGAATAAAGAGAACAGCGCTGCTGTTGCAGCGCTGGGGTGCCATTGTAAACAGTGATTAATCTTACTATGCTGTAACTGACCTCCAGAACCTTTTAAGTAAAGATAACACTCTTTGTTTTGTTGTGATGGCCCTGTTCCTTTTGTTGTGAACTCAGGACTCCCGGAGCTGCTTATCTAAAAAACAAACATAGCTACTGTTTGCAGTGAATGAGCAGAGGCAGGCAGGAGGATCCCTTTGGAATGTCCACAGCTAGTGTTTGCTTGAGGAGAGAAGCAGCATGGCAGGTGGTGGGGGCGGGGGGCCGTTTCGGAGCAGCTGCTTAGCTGGTCTGTGAGAAAAAAACAAAGAGGGCTATTTGCATTTAGTGAATGAGAGAGGGGTGGAGGAAGGGGTCAGAACTTGCAAGGCAGGGAGCTGACACAGTGTCAGCTCCAAAAATCCACTCTCTCTGTCTCCCCCATGCTCCCTGTCACACTCCACCCCACCCACCTCTTTTGAAAAGCACTTTGCAGCCACTTGAACACTGGGATAGCTGCCCATAATGCACCACTCCCAACACTGCTGCAAATGCTGCAGATGTGGCCATGACAGTGCGCTGGTAGCTGTCAGTGTGGCCACACTGCAGTGCTTTCCCTGCACAGCTATACAAAGACAGCTTTAACTCCCAGCGCGGTACAGCTGCAAGTGTAGCCATACCCTAAGTAGACACAAAATTAGAAAGGCAAAGGCACAAAATGAGATTAAACTAGCTAGAGACATAAAGGGTATCAAGAAAATATTCTACAAATATATTAGAAGCAAGAGGGAAGACCAAGGACAGGGTAAGCCCGTCACGCAATGAGGGGTGGAGGGCAAAAAAACAGAAAATGTGGAAATGGCTGAAGAGAGAAATGACTTTTATGTTTTAGTTTTCACCAAAAAGTTTAGTATCAATTTAATCATCTAATTTAATGAATGCCAGTGAAAATGAGGTAGGATCAGAGACCAAAATAGGAAAAGAACAAGTTAAAAATTACTTAGACATGTTAGAAGTGTTCAAGTCACCAGGGCTTGATGAAATACATCCTAGAATACTCAAGGAGCTGACAGAGGAGATATCTGAGCCATTAGTGATTATCTTTGAAAAATCATGGAAGATAGGAGAGATTCTGGAGAACTGGAAAAGGGCAAATATTGTGCTTAATCTATAAAAAAGGGAATAAGGACAACCTGGGCAATTACAGACTAGTCATCTTAACTTCATTAATGGGAAAGATAAAGGAGCAAATAATTCAGCAACCATTTTATCGACACCTAGAAGATAATAAGGTGAGGTGATAAGTAACAGTCAGCATGGATTTGTCAAGAACAAATTGTGTCAAACCAACCTAATAGCTTTCTTTGACAAGGTAACAAGCCTTGTGGATGGGGGCAGGGGGAGTGGTAGACTTGACCTTCTTATAAACAAACTAGGAAAATACAATCTAGATGGAACTATTATAAAGTGGGTGCACAACTGATTGAAAACCTATTCCCAGAGAGTAGTTATCAGTGATTCACAATCAAGCTGGAAGGATATATCAAGTGGGGTCCTGCAGGGATCGGTCTTGGGTCTGGTTCTGTTCAATATCTTCATTGATGATTTAGATAATGACATAGAGAGTACACTTATAGAGTTTACAGACTATGCCAAGCTGAGAGGGGTTGCACATGCTTTTGAGGTTAAGATTGAAATTCAAAATGATCTGGACAAACTGGAGAAATGGTCTATACTAAATAGATGAAATTCAATAAGAACAGATGCAAAGTACTCCACTTATGAGAGAACAATCAGTTGCACACACACAAAATGGGAAATGACTACTTAAGATGAAATACAGTGGAAAGGGATCTGGGGGTCACAGAGGATCACAAGCTTAATATGAGTCAACAGTGTAACACTTGCAAAAAAAAGCAAACATCATTCTGGGATGTATTAGTAGGAGTGTTGTAAGCAAGACATGAGAAGTAATTCTTCTGCTCTACTCTGCTCTGATTAGGCCTCAACTGGAGTATTATGTCCAGTTCTGGGCTCCACATTTCAGGAAAGATGTGGACAAATTGGAGAAAGTCCAGGAAGAGCGACAAAAATGATTAAAGTACTAGAAAACATGACCTATGAGGGAAGATTGAAAAACTTGGATTTGTTTAGTCTGGAGAAGAGAAGACTGAGGAGGGATGTGATAACAGGTTTCAATTACATAAAAGGTTATTACAAGGAGGAGGGTAGGACAAGAAGCAATGGGCTTAAATTGCAGCAAGGGCGGTTTTGGTTGGACATTAGGAAAAAACTTCCTGACTCTCAGGGTGGTTAAGCAGTGGAATAAATTGCCTAGGGAGGTTGTGGAACCTCCATCACTGGAGATTTTTAAGAGCAGTTTAGACAAACACCTGTTAGGGATGGTCTAGATAATACTTAGTCCTGCCATGTGTGCAAGGGACTGGACTAGAGGGTTTCTCCAGGTCCCTTCCAGTCCTACAATTCTATGATTCTAAGTAGTCAATTTGAAATCAAGTATGGTACTACTCAATATGAATAATGGTGGCAAAACTGAGCCTATGTATGGGAAGGGTGGATACAAGTTCATCATATGGTCAGATTTTGCCACCTTTACTTAGATTGAGTAGTACTCTGCTCTGTAGGAAGTTCCACTGTTTTCACTGGTATTGTAGAATCTGGAGTGTAATGAAAAAACATACTAGATTGTAAATCATTCTTGAATCATGGAGGTCTATGGACTCAGGACAACTGGTATGGTTCAACAGGACAGGATGGGGGCAGGATTCAAGGAGTCCATGCAGGTTGTGCCTTCCCATCTCTACATGCCACAGAGCACAGCTCCATGTTAGCACTCAGTGCACCACTATGCAGGAAGGTTTTGGAGAAAATGTAGATTGAGGAAGGGGCAGGTCTGGAGTATGTGTAGCTACACTGATTCACCATCTGCTGCTCCCACACAGAGTCGGGTGCTTTGGTCATGGGGACTATTGCAGTCTCAAGGTTGTATAAATAGCCAGAGATCACAGCCTAGGAAGGAGGTTCCCTTGCTGTAAAACCTCCAAATGTTTCCAGCACATAGGCCAGATACTCAGATTGGATAGACTTAAATTTAATGGGCAACTAGGGGGATTTTCCCACCAATAAGTGGAAAGTAAGGGGAAAAGTTAAGATGGGTACTGGAATCTTTACTGAGTATTTCAAGGATACCTGACACTGAAGGGCTTTTAAAAACTACAATGGCTTCCTTGTCGTATGTTTAAATCAGTTCAAACAAGTAAAATGCTGACCATTTTTGTACACTTCCCAAATGATTCCAAAAGACTGTGTAGATGTTATTTCAGTGCTTTTCTCCAGTCTTAATGTCAGTGTTTTAGAATGAATGTTTTTATTTGTGTGCATATATATATTTCAACTTTTTTTTTGCTTCCCCTATGATAGGGAGACCCAGGTGAAGTGATTGGGTTCTTACCATCAAATGTGCTAAAAGGTGAAAAAGGTTATCCTGGCCACCCTGGACTACCAGTAAGTCTTAACTAAAACCCCCACCACACCTTTAAGTGGGGGTGGGGTGTTGTCTGGCTTGCCGAAGGAGAGAGAACAGTGCTTTATGGGGGGAGAGGAGGAAGAGAGAGAGACTCTGAAGCTGCTGCAAAAGGAGAGTAGGTCAGCATGGTGCCCTGAGTGAGGAGTCTAAAAGAGGCAAGCCCTGACAGTAGAACCCTTTTTCCTGGGCATGTGGGGGTGTGAAGCAGCACCCACTCTCCCTCCCCGGAGGTGGCAAAATGCCAGGTTTGGTCAGGCCCCACTGTGGGCATTGCACGAGCCGCTTCTTTTCAGAAAGGCTGGGAGGAATTTTTCCCTCATCACCAGATTGGCCTAGGTGGAGTGACATTTTTTTTTGCCTTCTCCACAGCAGGTTTAGGGAGGGCTTTGTTGAGGGGAGGTGTGAAGGGAGTTAAGCTAGGTGTTGAAACTCTTTGTGCAAGTGTGGGATGGATGTCCAGGGAAGGTACTCCATAGGGAAGGGATACAGTGACTAGATAATATGGCTTGGTAAAGGACTTAAAAATTAGGTGTTGGTTAAACAAGTGGAACAGGGGGTTTCAGGGCTCCTATGTCTGGTTTGGCAGGGAGCCAATAATAAAGTAGCAGCCTGATTAAAATCATATCAGGTGTCCCCCGTCCTCTTGGTATAGCCAGATAATATATATAAGCATCATTAAATTGCCCAATAGGTATCTCTTTTTAATGGCTCCTTTTTATATACAGGGTATACCAGGATTGCCAGGGCTCCAGGGCCCCATCGGGCCACCAGGGATTACAGGAGTTCCGGTAAGTGTCATTTTTTGATGCTTTATGTAATGCTGCTTTATTAAAAAAGCTCTAAATGATTAATGTATTGGGGATGAATGGTACAGTAGTTAGGACACTTGGGCAACTCAGGTTCAGTCCCTACTGTACCACACATCTTCTGTGTGATCTTAGACTCCAGGGAACTGCTTCTGCAGGATGCAAATAACTCTCATTTACTCCAGTGGCTGTTAGATTCTGGCCCCTATTCTACAGTTTTGTAATAGGCTTTTACATTTTCCCCTATTGAATCCATGGAAAATGTGTTGCTGGTCTCATAGCCTAATCTAAATCAAAATAGCTGCTGAGAGTGTCCTAGAGGTACCATTAGGAACAGCTACAAAGGAAAGGCAATCTCTTCCCAAGTAGAAGGTCTCCTATTGTGGTAAATTCCAAATATTCAAGGCACCTGAACTACTTGATATGTTGACAGATGTATCAGATGTCAGAATATGTTCTCTGCCTCTATGGTCTTTAGAATACCACAGATACCAGCAAGCAGGGACCAGTTAATCCTATTTTTAAAAATCAGCACTATTTATGTTTCCCATCATAGTGAGCTACATTCAGGTCAATCTGTGTTATGAATCCATTGCTGTGGAATCTGCACTGCAAAACTGCTGTGTAAAAAGGGAGCAAGGTATGACTCAGTGTAAAATACACCTCATCTGTAAAATGGCACCTTTAGTGCAGATGTGCTAAGTTTGGGGAACTAGTTCAAGCATGAATCAAAGGGAACAGCGCTACCTATTGAATCACCAGCACCACTCCCTGCAGCGCCTGCAGTTTGCAATGAGTGTCTCTTGTCCATGTAGTGACCAGCTCCAGCACTTCTTAACTGCAATATCACACCTCTAATGTAAGATCTTAGACAAATTCTGGAAGTTAGAAAATACTAAAAACATTATATTGATCTTTCTCCATTAAAATGAAGACACCAGTAGAACGGTGCATTAATGTCTGTGGTAAGCAGAAAACATTACATGTAATGTATAGCATGTGGTCTAATAAAAAGTCCTGTCTTATAGGGTCCCCCAGGCCCACCGGGACCTAAGGGTGAGAAGGTAAGGATTTTCATAGACAGTACCGTAGCTGCAAACATTGGAGCTATTTTTTGACATGCTCGTCTTCAAATGTTCTGTGCACTCTTGTGTCTTTATATAACATGTTGTATCTTAATTACCAGGCATAAAAAAAGGGATGGTTTTGTAGGCTATTCTTTAAGATACGCTCTCCTACCAGACCAAAACATCACTACATGGTATATTCTATTATTTGTATCATTTATTCAGAACTGGTTGAAAATTTCAAAATTTGTCAGTTAGAATTTGTAATGCCACTAAAATATTCATGAGAATTTCATTCATGTATGGGGGGGGAGGGGGAAGGAGGGAGTGATTGTAAGGATCAGGACCTCATTGTGCTGTGCCCTGTACACACACATTAAAAAGACAGTGCTTTCCCTAAAGACCTTGCAATATGCGTTATGACAGAAAATGATAGGGAGCATGCAGAGGAGGGGTAGACAGCAAGGTAAATGTAAAAATAAAAATAGTACATCTTGGTGTAATGGGCATTAGTCATGATTTGCCATCTGTCTTTGTTCCATGTGTTGCATTTTGATATTGCATCTGGTAGAATCAGAGTCTTTGTTGGTATAAGTCAGCTGAAAGGAGATCTTCACCTCCCACCCCACTAGTGTGCACAGACTATCAGGGTTAGAAGGGACCTTATGTGGTTATCTAGTCCAACTCCCTGCTCAAAGCAGGACCAATCCCCAGACAGATTTTTTTACCCCAGTTCCCTAAGTAGCCTCCTCAAGGATTGAACTCACAACCCTGGGTTTAGCAGGCCAATGCTCAAACCACTGGCTATCCCCCACCCATTCTAAATCAGGGGTAGGCACAGTGGCCAGGACCCAGGCAGTGTGAGTATCATGCAAAGCTTAAGCTACTTTATTTATACAGATAAAAAGGGCACGAACTTAACAAGATAACAAAGGGAACAGAACGGATAAGTTTACCTAGGGCTAGACACACACATCTTATTTCATTATTAACTCTTACTGATCTCCTGCTAATGTCCCACCATTAGCTTAAGTGGACCCATTGTTCCATACCTTAATGTTTCTCTTCCTGACAACTTTATCTCAACATCCCTGCGTAAAGGAACATACAGTATTTCTTTAATCCATTTTACTTTTACAATTTAATTCATTCTACTTTCACAGGCCAGAAGTGCACACACACAAAAACCAAACCAACAGATCATATTTTTTCAGCCCCAGGAACTGTACAGTTCTGAGTGCAAAGAACTTGGGACTATCATGCCCTAAATAGAACTGTTTCAGGTATTCACAGGGCTTGTGGGACTGCACTGAGTGCACAGGCAAAGGGAAAGCCAACATTAGGGCAGAGATCCTGTGGGATGTACAGTGGTCCCATTGATCATAGCCAAATATTTATTTGGAAGCCACATCTGCCATGCCTTCTGCAGTCCTACCATTGCCCGACTTTTCAAAATGAACACATGGTTGAGCTAAAGACGGGAAAAATAAGATAATGACATGTTTATAAGGTCATTTGGTATTGTCTCTGCTTCTGTATATCTGTCTTGAAAGAGAGGTAGGTGGGAAAAAGAGAGTTTTTGTCAGAATGAGTGAGAGATTTGTCCATTTAAATAAGTGCATGCACACATATAGCTATATTTTAGTTGTCATTAAAGCTATGTTATAATCTTATAGCCCCCTTAATTGTATGTTTCCCCGCTCCTCATCCTCCATCTGTTTGTTTTTCACAAAAATAATGTGATCATCTCCTCATGGCTGGACCTATGCCTTTTTATGCTGTTATGAAAATGTTGAGCACATTCCAGGCATGACCAGAAATGGATAATAAAATATTAACAACAATTCAGGCTTATGGCTAATTAACTTTTAAGTCAGGAGAAAAATATATGGGCCTCAAGGACTTTCCATATTTGAATAAACAGGAGGTTAGATTTGGGGCCAATTCTACCACATTTATAAAATCCTACACATATATATTTATAAAAGGAAAGTTGGCTAATCCATTAATACATGTATAATTTTTTCATCAGGGTCAGATGGGCTTGAGTTTTCAAGGACCAAAAGGTGATAAGGTAAGCCCCTCTGTTTGAAATGCTTTTGAATACAACAGATTATCCCTGTACAAATTCTTCAGAAACATACATATTTATGAATGTTCTCAGTATAAATATTCTTTCTAGTTACATTAATAATCCTGAATTTTGTGTCAATAGGGTGAACAAGGTGTGGAGGGCGTTCCAGGTGCACAAGGGCCTGCCTCACAAGACAGAGAGAAAGGGTACATCATATATGGAAAGAAGGTGAGAAAATATTACTTAGTCCTTACAATATTGGACTCCTAGTTTCTTTGCTTAAAGTCTGTGGGTTCAAGCTTACTAAAGAAAGACAGGGAAACCAGTGTTATAAGCAATCAAATGCCAATTATGCAAACTTGGTCCATGTTTTAACTGTCCTAAATAAAGTTTAATGCTCTTCCTTAAGTATCTGAAGAATGTGTACAGGGATAATCTGTGAATATGATAATACCTGTGTAAATAAGTCATGTGTCTCTAGAAAACTTTGGTAACAAGGTTATGCATTAAAGAATGTTTTCTCATACTTACGTAAGTTTTAATACAATATCATGTAGGTGGTGAACTGAGAGGAGAAAGGCACCCCATTCCAGAAACTGAGCAGTTCAGTTGTAGTGGCCTTACACTCATATCATCTTCCTCTCCATACTTCCTTTCCCTGCAGTGTCGTGTATTGCACAGCTCTAGTAGGGAAGCCAACGACATCACTGCACAGGAACTGCCCATGCAGCCCAGGAGGAAGCATAGGTGCTGGAACTAGGATTGTGGGAGGCAGGGAGGGGGGATGCACTCCCTGACTTCAAGTGATTTCCATTATATACTGAATTTACAGCTTGCTTCAATGGCTCACTGCACTCCCACTGTACAAATTGTTCAAGCCCCCCCTGGAGGAAGTGTGACCCTGGAGGGTACAGTTGAGATCTGCATTTGGTTCCCAGCCAATGCAGCCTTCTCCTTCCACAAGGCACTGTCTGTGCATACTTGAGGGGAAGTTATGGATAAAAAAAAGTGTCCAAAATGTTGTATCCTATACTGAATAACATTTCACCTTCCTGTGGCTTTTTCTGCTGAGGGAGGGTCAGGGACAGATAGGGTGATCGGCCCGAAGTGTAATATACTGGCTGATCAACACATTTTTTCTGGTCAATTGAAAATATCTTTAAAAGTTGAAGAACTAATTTATATTAGATTTATGCTCATTAACAGAATCACCTCCAGTGAGCCTAAGTGCTAATGAATTTTATAGTTATTTAAAGAGGCATCATAAGCAATAATTATTAGTATCAGGGCCGTCCCTAGTCATTTTTGTGCCCTATGCAGCTTCCCCATGTGGGGTGGGGGTGGGGCCAGCCCCAGGCCTCTGCAGGGTGGTAGGAGCAGGCTTGGGGGGCAGGGGGAAACCACCTCCCAGCACGAGCTGGCAGAGCGGAGAGAGTTGGGGCTGGGTCGCTCCACTTCCTGCCACTCGGTAACTGCAGGGCAGGCCCGACCCCGCACTCATGGGGTGGCGGGAAGTGGAGCGACCCAGCCCCAGCCCTCTTTGCTCTGCTCCCCTGGCTCCAAGCCTTGGGACTTGGGGAGCAGGGGAACCCCCCTGGCCCAGCACTCACCAGCAGCATGGATGGGGGCTGGCAAAGGGGAGCAGGCTGAGGCTGGGTCGCTCCATTTACCACCGCCGGTGAATGTAGGCCTGACCCCTGCTGCAGTCCTCAGGGAAGTAGGGGTGGAGCAGGGACAAGAAGAGGTGGGGCAGGGGCAGAGCAGTGGTGGGAGCTTTGGGGAGGGATGGAGTGGGGGCGGGGCTGGGCTAGGGTGGAGCAGGGGCAGGGATTTTGGGGAAGGGTGTAATAAAGCCTCCTGTCCCAAACCTGGACTTTAGCTTCCAAAATCTGGGGCTTTATTGAAACTCCCCCAAGCTCACTACCAGCTTGGATATTCTCGCTGCCACCAGGTCAGGAATTATAGGACCTGACCCCCCTTTCCTCTCTCTGGTGTCCCCACCCTTCCTTTTGGGGGACCCCCAAGACCCAGACCCCTGGGTCTCTCTCTCTCTCCTCTCCCAGCTTCCCCCCCTCTCCTGGGTTAGCCGGTGCAATGCTATACTTCACTCCTTGAATACAACCGGAGAGGCAATCTAGCTTCCCCGAGGCTAGGCATTCACCTAGTCAGCTCACACAAGAGATTCCCCCTCCCTTTGTCCTGTATAGCCTTTCCCACCCTTGGGACAATAGGAAGGTGAGACACGAGTTTGGGCTTTTCCCTCCCCCCTCTGCCTCACTAGAAAAGAAACTTCACAAGGTTTAAAAAGAAAACTTTATAGAAAAAAAAGAAAGAAAATATAAAAACATAATCTTGCATTAAGAAACTCAATACAGGCTCTTGCTTATAAGAAAATATGAAGAAACAGTCTGATTTAAAAGATAGCCCGATTAAACCAGTCCAACCAATCCACATACATGTAAATACAACACAAAGCTCCTCATAGCCGAATTGCTTGGGGGTTCCTTTGTACTCACAGATGTGTAGGAGGTAGAATGAGAAGAAGATTGGAATTAGCAAGATAGCTTGTCCCTCACAGCCGAGGAAGCAACAAAGACCCAGCAATCCACATCTGTAAATACAACACAAAGCTCCTCATAGCCGAATTACTTTGTTTCCCTTTGTACTCACAGACTTTTGGTAGAATATTTGAGATAAGAGGGAGTTAGGAGGAAACTTGTTTACTCATAGCCGAGGAAACAACAAAAAACCCCGAGTATACAAATTCCCGCCCCTGACTTTAAACAATCCAGTTCTCTGATTGGTCCTCTGGTCAGGTGTTTGGTTACCCTTTCCAGGTAAAAGAAACTTAACCCTTACCTTACCTATCTACTTAGGTGGAGCAGGGGCAGGGATTTTGGGGAAGGGGTGGAATGGAAGCAGGGCTGGGGCAGAGCAGGAGTGGGAAGAGGTGGGGCTGGGACAGAGCAGAGGTGAGGACCATGGGGAAGAGGGGGAGCAGGGGTGGGAAGAGGCGGGGCTTAAGAAGAGCAGGGGCGGGTGCCATGGGGAAGAGGCAGAACAGGGACTAGAGCAGCATACAGCTGCATAGGGCACCAGGAGATTTGGTGTCACAAATTTCCTGGTGCTCTACGCAGCTGCATACTTTGTGTATGAGTAAGGATGGCCCTGATTAGTATAATACATTAGATTTGAATGGATTCTAATTTTATATTTTAAAAAAAAGTTTAAAATTTCACAAGTTACCTTTCCCTGCATGCCTACTAGGCCTTGTAATTTGAAAGAGAGTGGGGAATATGGAGACAATGTTCTGTATCTGACAAACAGGAAATAAATGATTTATAGCAGAAGTGGATTATGGATAATTTTTTCATATATTGATTTTCATTGTTTTCTAATTTCATTAGGGTGAACCAGGTGAAAAAGGTGATAAAGGGATTTCAGTAAGTATTATGTAATCGTTTTGTCTGATTAAAAGATTTTACCGAACCCAATGGTGACCATACCTTAAAGAACTTTGTGTCTTAATGACTTATAATTAAAATAAAACGTACAACAAAAAGTACAGTATGATTAATCTGATTTGTGTTCTTAAGGGATTTCCAGGCTCAGATATCAAAGGGGAAAAAGGTGAACCTGGGAAATCTGGCCCACGAGTAAGTATACAGTATTTTATCAATAAAAACTGAGCATCACTGTTAGGGCCCTACCAAATTCAAAGTCATGAAAAACACGCCACAGACCATGAAATCTGGTCTCCTTCCCTTTAAATCTGGTCTTGAGAGACCAGTGTTTCTCAAATTGAGGGTCCTGACCCAAAAGGGAGTTGCAAGGTTATTTTGGGGCAGTTGCAGTATTGTCACCCTTACTTTTGTACTGCCTTCAGAGCTGGGAGGTCAGAGGGTGGCAGCTATTGGCCAGGCACCCAGCTCTGAAGGCAGCGTCCTGCCAGCAGCAGCACAGAAGTAAGGGTGGCAATACCATACCATGGTACCTTTACTCCTGCGCTGCTGCCTTCAGAGGTGGGCGGCTGGAGAGTGACAGCTGCTCACTGAGGGCCCAGCTCTACAGGCAGCAACGCAGAAGGGTGGCAATACCATACCATGCCATCCTTACTTCTGCACTGCTGCTGGTGGCGGCTCTGCCTTCAGAGCTGGGCTCCTGGCCAGCAGCCACTGCTCTCCAGCTGCCCAGCTCTGAAGGCAGCACCAGATTTAAATAGCTGAAATAATGAAATTTATTATTTTTGAAATCCTATGACCATGAAATTGACCAAAATGGAGCATGCATTTGGTAGGGCCCTAATCATTGTATTATTTATATAAAATTATTATTAAATTTGATATCTTATCATTGAGATGTAAGATGTGATATGTTTGTTAACATGGGATTTTGGCCAAAGTCTTCAAAAAGGCCAGCTTCCCACAGCTCCCGTTGGCCGGGAATGGTGAACCATGGCCACTGGGAGCTGCAGAGGGCCGGGCCTGTGGAACGTCAACATAAACAAAATGTCTCGCAGTCCACCAGCAGATTACCCTGATGGACTTTGTGCTAAAGATATACAGTGATGTCTAACAGCCTCACAAATACTTTACAAAGCATTTAAGGCCTGAGCCCACTTTCAGTTAATTGACAGTTGACTGAATTCCATTGACTTCAGTGGAAGCTGGATCAAGCCATTACAAGACAGAACGTAAACCCCCGCAATATGATTTGTTATCTGGCATGTTGGGGGGAAAGGGAGGTGGCCATTAGTCAAATATTCCGGTTAACTCAGAGTTATACTTACCAATGGAGAGAGGGAGTTGGGGTGTGGGAGGGGGCTCAGGGCTGGGGGTTAGGGTGTGGGAGCGGGTGTGGGGCACAGACTCCGGGAGGGAGTTTGGATGCAGTAGGGGGCTTGGGGCATGGGGTTGGGGCACAGGAGAGGGTTTGGAGTGCTGGATCCAGGCGGCATTCACCTCAGATAGCTCCCCGCAAGCGGCAACATGTCCCTGCTGCTCCTACATGGAGGTGTGGGCAGGCAGCTCTGTGCACTGCCTCTACCCGCAGGTGCCGCTCCCATTGGTCGCAGTTCCCGGCCAATGGGAGTCACAGAGCCAGTGCTCAAATATCAGAAATGTCGATTTATAGAGCTTTCTGGTTGGTAAAGTGCCGGATAACACAGCTTTTACTGTACTTAAATGAAAGATTTGCATAATTAAGTGTGCATAGTGTATTTAAACTGTATAATTTAAATACATTATGCACAGTAAATCTGTTTAATTTGCACATGATTTTTCTCCTATAAGAAGAGCAATGGAGGGAAAATGACTAACATAAGTTACCATCCGACGAAGTGGGTATTCACCCACGAAAGCTCATGCTCCAAAACATCTGTTAGTCTATAAGGTGCCACGGGACTCTTTGCTGCTTTTACAGATCCAGACTAACATGGCTACCCCTCTGATACTTGATAAGTTACCTTGCTCATTTTTAACTTGTTTTTCATAGATTTTAAGGCAATAAGGGAACGTTATGACCACCTAGTCTGAGCTTCTATGTAACACAGGCCATAGAACCTCACTCAGTAATTCCTGTGTCAAGCCCATAATTTCTGGATGAGCTGTAGCATATCTTTTGTAGTTTATTAGCATAGTAGGTTTAGTATAAAAATCTAAATGTAATGTTTCTCAACTGATGGGTCATACTCCCTATGAGGGTCATGAAAGGCAGTTAAGGAGGGTTGTGAGGCAAGGGAAATGTTATTAAATCTAAAGCAAAGAAAATCTTGCTCCTTCGTGCCCCATTAAACCTTTACCCTTCAAGATTAAGTATTCTCCGTTAACATCTCAAAAGACAAACACAGATAAATTATATGGGCTTATCATTTATGCATTTTGTACTCTTAATGTAGGTGTAAGAGGCCTGTGGAAATGTTTGACTTCAAATTAAGGCGTCACCAACTGGAAAAATTTGAGAAACTCTTGCAAAGAAATCAAAGTATCCTGGTATAGCTTATTCAGGGACATCATGCTACTTTCGGTATTGTCTGCTGAAGAAAGTTTCTAATATGTTTATTGCATATTTTGCTCTTTGGATAAATCTCAATTACTTCTGAAATAATGAAAAATTTTGAAAGAAACATTATCAAACAAATCCTTAAGATCTGAAACTCAAGTTTTATTGAATGATTTGTCTACAATTTGATGAATTATTTGAAGAACCTTCATTAAGTTGTTTTCAGATTACTATTGCCACTTTCTCGCTTATAAACATTTTGAAAAATAAGTATTTACATCCCTTTATCTGGTGTCACTGATGGTTAACCAACAGCTCATTCTTCCTCTGTGATGTGATTCAGAATTGCTTATTCCGGTTGTAGTCTGATTATATGTGTTATTTTCTGTTCTGTTATCATTTCTTGTCCTACTAGTTTTTTGTTTTGGGTGTGAATTTGGTGTTTCTTTGTTTATTTTTATTGAATTAATTTTTAATTAGACTGAGTTGCATGCAGTGTTCATGCCTTACACTGTCTGAATATATTAGTCCAGGGATCAGCAACCTTTGGCCCGCAGCTTGCCAGGGTAAGCCCCCTGGCGGGCTGGGCCAGTTTGTTTACCTGCTGCATCCGCAGGTTCGACCGACTGTGGCTCCCACTGTCCGCGGTTCGCCACTCCGGGCCAATGGGGGCGGCGGGAAGCGGTGTGGGATGAGAGATATTCTGGCTGCCGCCTTCCACCACCCCCATTGGCCTGGAGCGGCGAACCACGGCCAGTGGGAGCCGCAATCGGCCAAACCTGTGGACGCAGCAGGTAAACAAACCGGCCCGGCCCACCAGGGGGCTTACCTTGGCGGGCCATGTGCCAAAGGTTGCTGATCCCTATATTAGTCCAATGTCTTTTTATATATTCTGTGCCAATCTATTTTCTTAATACAATTTAAGATAGCCCAACTGTTTTTAAATATATAGACAGTAAACAATTTATAAAGAAATTACCCTTAAAATGTGGTAATTGTTTGTAGTGATTTGTTTACCAGTTATAACCCTTTCATAAATCATTTGTACTCTATTGCACATGCACATATAAATATTATCTAACTCTAGAATGAAAGGCACAATTGACAAATAAAGCACTATAGTCCTGATGTAAAAAATAAAATATTATAAATCAGTTACTGTTGCCTTTGATAGTCTAGTTAACTAAGAACTAATCCTTAAATTGCGGACAATAGATTTGCATTTACTTTCAAAGTGTTACAAATAGAGGAATTAAACCACAAAAAAAAATTCCATGCTTTCTTTGAGACCCATATTAACAAACACATACAAAATATGAGATGTGAAATCCTCTCTGGCAGTAAATTGAAGAAATAGAGGTACAGTATTCTGAATAGCCTTGTGTGGCTAATTTAGCAAAATGTGCAGACATCAAAATCATTGTTCAGGTCATTCCGTATTCCTTACTTGTTCTAATCATGGAACTTCTAGTGACATTGAAATGCATCCCACACATCAGTGAGTTTAGAATCTGCCTCACACCTCTTTTAAAACAATAGTTTTATTAACTAAATTTAATAAAATAACAAAACATCCACAAGGAGAGGGAGTAAAAAACAAATACTGTATGTACAAATGCTAAAAGAAACTAAATGTGCATACTTAGTTTGAGCAGACTGATAAGGCTTTTAGCTATTTTCTTACTGATTTGAAAAATCACCCCCAGACATCAGAAAATAAAACGGAGAGCAAAAGAAACATATCTATGACAGCTAATTTGCCTAATCACCATTATTTCAGAAACACCTGTCATTCATGGTATCTATGCATAGTCATTCCTAAAAGAAACAAACAAAAGGAATATAGGAGATAAAATTTGATTATATAATAAATGAAATAAGAACAATGTTAATTGTCTACTAAAGTACCATCTGAGCAACATGGGGAGAGCTGCAGCTCTACGTTTGACTCTAGATCAGGGGTTCTCAAACTGAGGGTCATGATCCCTCAAGGTGTTGCGAGGTTATTACCTGGGGGTTGCCAGCTGTCAGCCTGTGCCTGGCGGGACTGACAGCCTGAGCCCCTGTTAAATTAAAATTACATTAAAATTAAATTACCCCCATTTTTAATTTATAAGGGGTGGGTGTCACACTCAGAGGCTTGCTGTGTAAAATGAGTTGTCAATATAAAAAGTTTGAGAACCACTGCTCTAGATTATTAGCATACTAGGAAATGTACATCCTCAGTGGTCATATTTTTCCTCATTGTCATACATTGTGCATTGTTAGCTGTGAAAAGAGGATTCATGAACTCATTATATTTCTGGATACTTAGTTTTAATGTTTCAGGCAATGTGTACAGAAATTATATAAATTTGATGTTCATGATTCAGTAATATGGAATTTTGTGCTTTACAGGGAAAACCTGGAAAAGACGGCGAGCAAGGACCAAAAGGACAACCTGTATGTTTCACTGCATTTTTAATATTACTCTTTAGCTTTTTAAAAGAAAAAATTGTCTTCTATACTAAATGTTTGATTCCACTGTAGGCAAAAATAAGAAAACTGAAAATTGTGGAGTGATTCCAGCAAATTTCAGAATTATTTAGATAATTTGCCTTTTGTGTTGAAAAAGTGATCAGTTTGAGGATTTAAACTGAGACACTATCACTAATAAGGTGCAACTGTATTTATTGTGTCTGATTTGTTTTTTCTCTCTTCTCCTACCCCAATATACACATAGGGGGAGGATGGTGGGTTTGGAGTTCCAGGACTACCAGGTGACCCTGGTCCTAAGGTAAGTAATTCAATATTATCTCTTTGGGGCAGAATTGATAGCTAATATCTTGCATTCATAGCTTATAGTAACCAGTTACATATTATACACACAAAAAGCTATGTTAAAAACATTATTAAGATTACAAAGTCAATCATTCAAAAGTTAGGAAATGCCAGAATTAAGGTTGCCTGTGCAATCTTATTTCAGCCACCTTGTGCATATGAAATATGATAGTCATTAGATACATGATCAAATGGTCTCTCTCTTTCCCACACCAGCCCCACCCCACCTCCAGCTTTGAGTCCCACTGCCTTTGCCCAACCAGTCACAGTGTCTCTCTTCTCCTGCCCCCCACTCCAGTCCCACTCTCCCAGACTCTTTGTCCCAATCTACTCTTTTCCCTCTTCCCCGTCTGGCTTTTGTCTCCTCTGCATTCAAATCATAGGACTGGTCTACACCGGGGGAGGGGGAGTATCGATCTAAGCTACGCAACTTCAGCTACGTGAATAGCATAACTGAACTCGAATAGCTACATGAATAGCTATGGGAATAGTGTAGCTGAAGTCAAAGTATCTTAGATTGATTTACCTGGGGTCCTTACGGCAGGAGATCGACGTCCGCGGCTCCCCATGTCGACTCCGCTACCACCATTCACTCCGGTGGAGTTCCGGAGTCGACGGGAGCGCGTTCGGGGATCAATATATTGCGTCTAGATGAGACACGATATATCGATCCCCGAAAAATCGATCGCTACCCGCCAATACGGCGGGTAGTCTGGACGTACCCATATTTTCTCCTTCCTGGCTTTCTCCTTCCCGTTGTCTGGGAGCCAGCATGAAGGGCACTGAGAGCACAAGAGAGACTCCCTGCTCTCAGATCCACTGCCCAGCTGTACCCTGGCCTAGAGGAACTGGGAACAGCCTTTACAGAGAAAGTCTAGCATTGTGTTTGTACCCGTGGTCTGGAAAGATCATGCCCAATTTGCTTGTGGGAATGCACAGTTTGATTAGCACTAGGAGCTGTGAGAGGCTCAATCACGCTCAATGAGGTTGGAATCTTTGGAGACTTAAGCTCCTAAAATCTAAGAAGTCTCCCCTGAGTGTGTGTGAACTGATTTTTTCAAGGTCTTATAACTTGACCAGATTTGGGCAGATTTTAACAGGGATAGCAAAGAGTACAGCCATGACATAAATGCCACTCCCTGACAATTTTCAAGTCCCTGCTCCAACGTATGAGGAAACTAGAACTTTCCAGGTAAAAAGTGGTCTGCATTTTTTACCATGGGCAACACTATGTATAGTTCCCTAGGATAATTCTCATTTTGATTGAAATTTTCCCCAAAAATTCAGCCTGAGGCAGACACCTACCTTGGAAGATTTCATCCCAAACAGTTACAGTTTGGCAAAGTTACATGCAATGGAAAACAGGGTCTTATAGTGGGAAGTGTCAGCACCTTAATAATAGGTAGTACAACCAGACCTGCCTATAATAATAAATGTAACTTAGTATAAAACAGTGCATGTCCCATCATTTAGAAAAATACTGAACATACTGCTCCAATTAATTGGCTGCATACTTCTTTGTATTTTGTGAGTTTGTGCAGAAGAAGGGGTCCATGCACATGAATCGGGCACAAATTTGCACTTGTAAAGTGGATTCTATATTGATCGTGTTCAATGAGTAAATTGTTAGAACATACAGTCTCCATGTGTAAGACTAAAAACTAATGGAATGCCATTGATAGATCAGTTTTCATTATATGGTACTTGAGTTTAAAAATGTAAATTGTTTTTTCTGTTCAGGGAGACAAGGGCACACAAGGTCTTCCAGGACTTCCAGGAAGAGTAAGTAAATTAAATTTTTCTTATATGAAACAGACACAAATGCCAAACTAGCATGGAAGTCAAAGCACTTGGGACTTTTTTTTTTAAAAGGTTATGCATAGGTTCTGATCCAACTGAAATCAGTGGCAATATTGCCATTGATTTTCAATGGGAGCAAAACTTGAAAGCCCTATGTTGTCCAAGTATATTTGAAATCTGTAAAGGGAAACTTCTATAACACGGCAATTTGTATCCTTTGAGTTTTAAATCCTTTGGCTTATGGATTAAAAGATCCATCCAATCTAACATAATTGTTAGTAATTATTTGTACTGCTGCCTTGCTATCATTATAAAGCAGTACAAATAATTACTAACAATGGTGCAAATAAGGACTTCAGAGCATGGTTTATTGACTGTACGGTGTAGTACACGGGTTTTTTTTTCACACTACTTTTAGAAGTAGATTGCAGTTAGCCAGGCACATGTGTCCCAAATTCTATGAATTGTTTTCCCTATATTTGGGATGAAAGGAATGGATAACTTCTTTAAACCAATTGTGCATTATTCCTGAGTATTTCTATGTAGACTTAGGGTACTGTATTTCAAGTACAATTCTATGTACTCTAAAAATCACCAGAACAAACTATATTAAAATAAAATGTAGTGTAAGTATTATCAACTAGATCCTGGCCTACACTAAAGGCTTGGCTACACGGTTAGTGTGCTGCAAATCAGGGTGTAAATCTACAGTGCACTAGCTTGCAGTGCAGTAATGTCCTGTATGGACCCTGATACTGTGCACTAAAAGTTCTATAGTGTGCATTGAAATATTACTGTTTGAAACAGGAATACATCAAAATGTGTTACTGAAATACTAGTGCAGGGTCCCCATGGTGAGTTAATACATGGCAACGCAGGAGCTGTAGATTTACATACTGGGCAGCTGTACATTAACATCCTGTGAAGATACGCCCTCAGGCTGCTTTGCACAATTCTCACAGCAGAGGGACATTAAAACTGCCCAGTTTCAGTGACTAAGGTATGGGCGGTCATGCCTAGTGATGGGAGCAGGAGTCAAACCTAGTGGTTGGAGCTGTGGGTCAAAACTGAAGATAACATCAGATACCAAGCCAAGGGGCAGAGCCAGAGCTGACATCCATCTGGGGTAAAGTGGAAGAGGAGTGGTGTGGAGTCGGGCAGGACAGCAGGAACTGTGGGTAGACGGAAGTCTGGGATAGGAAGACAGGAACCAGGAACAGGTGAGGAAGCAGGAACCGAGAGCAGGCAGGAATGCAGGATTTAGGAGTCAAGTAAGCAGGAGGGGTCCATAGTAGTAGCCAGCCAAGGATTCTTCTAATTTCTCAGACAATTTCCTGTTGTTACTTCCAACTGAGGGGCTGGATGTTCCTCCCAGTCGAGAGCTTTGGGTACGGGGCCCTCTGCGTGCTCACCCTTCATTGGACCCTCCCCTAGGTACTTGGGTGAGTTGCTGGGTGGCAGTTATGGCCTGTGCACTGCCTGAGAACCCAGGTTCAAGGCCTGTGATTCCTCCACATCACTCTCTCCCCTAGTGTGCCCTCTAGGTGGTTGTGGCCAGGTTTTTCAGGGTGGTTCTGCTAGAAGGATTTACCAGGTTAGGGGCATATATGTTTTCTGTTATTTCCCAGGAGCGCTCTTCAGGACCATAGCCTTCCAAATCCACAAAATACCAGTGTTTACCCTGCCTAATTTTGATATCAAAGATTTCTTGGAAGATGTACTCATTGTGGTGCTGAACACATACTGCCTGGCGGGTGGGTAGGAGGGAGTTCAAAATGGTGAGGGAATGGGTCTGCAAGGTGGGGCTTCAGGAGTTATATGTGGAAAAGGGGGTACACTCAGAGAGAACAGGACAAGTCAAGTTCAAAGGCAACAGGATTAATTTGCCAGCAAATTCAGTAGGGGCCAAGGATCTGGTATTCTAATTTACAAGACAGCCTGTTCATGTGTAGGTTTTTATTGGGTCTTACTGACAGAGCAGGCCCCTCCTGTCATTGGTGGTATTATTTGTAGCTCTTTTGGGCACCCTCCAGGTGAACTTTTTGGTCAGTTTGGGTTTGGCTTAGCTGATGTATTCAATCCAGGTTCTACTGGATTGTGGGAAGTTGTGGGTAGCTTTGGGTAGAACTGGGAATGGAACCCATAATTTGAAAACAGGGGGCTTTGCCCTATAGACACATATTCTGTGTTACTGTATACAAACTCTGCTTGGGGTAGCATCAAGGACAAGTTGTTGGTTGAAATTGATATCACACTGAACATATTGCTCCAGGATTTGGCTGGTTCTTTCAGCTTGACCCTTAGTCTGAGGGTGGCAGGCAGAGAAGAGGCAGGAGCAGATGCTCCCAAATCCAGAAAGAGAGCTTCTTGCCGACAGTGCAAGACAAATTATGCTCCTTGGTCAGAGACAATGCTCTCTGGGAGGCTATGGAAGTGGACTACTTGGTCCACACAGAGCCAGGCAGTTTCCTGGGAGGAGAGTAGGCAGTGCAAGAGATGAAGTGTTCTATCTTTGTTAAGTGGTCCATGACTTTCAGGATGGTCATGAACCGATTGGACTTGGGTAGTTCTACTACAAATTTTAATGCAATGATAGTGCAGGGGCCAGGTAGAATCTTGAGGGGTTGCAGGAGTCCCAGGTTTTTATTGATGGGCCAGCTTGAAGCAGGCACATACATTGCAAGAGGCCATGTAGGCCAGCACTGTGTCTCATATGACAAGCCAGAAGACAAAGGAAATGATGTGCTGAGTTTTAAAGTGACAAAAATGTCTTGCCAGGAGAGAGTCATGGCATACCTGTAGGGAGGTCGTCCTCAGAGGCCCGAGGAGAACATATATATGCCCTTTTACATCAATTACCCCATCTTGAACCTCACGGGTTTCCTTATTTATGGCTTCCTGCACAACTGCAGGGATCCCATGGCTGAGGCTGATCTTATCAGGGTGTGCAGGTCGTGGTGATCTGCACCCAGAAAGTTATGCAGAAGGGTTTCAGATTCACGTCCATAAGATCAGTGTAATACTTGCCCTTCCAGGACAAAGCATCAAGCTTGCTGTTTTTGGTTCTTGGGCTATAGGAAGTTATGAAATTAAAGTGCACAAAGAATAAGGCCCACCAAAGTTGTTGTTGATTAAGGGCATTGGCCCTATGCAGATAGTCAAGGATACCAGGCCCCTTTTAGATAGTGGTGCCACTTTTCAAAAGTGGTTTTCATTGTCAGGAGTTCTTGGTCTAAAATGTCATAGTTTTGCTCCATGGGTGTGAGTTTTCTGGAAAAGAAGGCACACGGATGTAGTTGTTGTTGAGGGCCATGCCTTTAGGACAGCACTGCTTTGATTGCTGAGTTGGAAGCACCTTCCTCAAGGATGAAGGCTTGTGTGGTATTGGGATGAACCAATGTGGAAAGTGTAGTAAATGTTAGTTTTAATAGTTTAAAGGCCTACTAGGCCTTGGAAGACCAGAGGAACCTGTTGGTTTTTTTGGTGGAGTAGGGTGGAGTAGTGAGAGGGGTGATCCGCTCCGAGTACTTCAGGATGAACCACAGATAGAAGTTTGGAAACCCCAGTAGCAGACCTTCTGTGCCACAGCCCACTTAGGGGCTGCCTTTACCTTGCATGGGTCAATTTTGATAGAATTCCTAGGGTTTATCCTATGGAGGACTGACAGAAAGCACATTCTCCTAGTCTGACAAGGAGGCCATGTTTGCCTAGCCTCTCCAGGATGGAATGCATGCATAGACACACATGAACTGTTCGGCATTATCTGAGAAAATAAGTATCCAGATATGCTGCCATGTATTGGTCAAGAATGTCTTCGAGTACATTGTTGTTAAAATGCTGGAACATCACGCGCATTTGTTGACCCAAAGGACATCACAAGATAATCAAAGTGACCCTAACTCATTCAAAAGGTGGTGTTCAGTTCATCCCCAGCTCTAACATGTACTAGGTTGTAGGCCCCCCGGAGGTCTAGCTTTGTGTACACCCAGCCAGTACTGACATAGTCCATTATTTGAGGATTAGTGGTGTTATACCAATAAAAACTAGCAGGATCTTAAAGGGGACAAGACATTTGTCACATTTATTGTAAATACCATAATAAAATAAAAGATAACAGCAAACAATGTTGTTTGGTTACTTATTTCTATGATTACACTCATTCACACAATCATTCTATGATTACACTCATTCACACAATCATTCATACAAGTTCTGTGTAGATATTATAGTTACCAGCCTAAAGTTGCTTGTGACAGAATACTGGCCAGGTACTCTGTACACAAGAGTGGAGCCGAGTCCGGGTCAGGTGCACCTGATGCTCCTGGAGGCTGGCAGCAGAACCATAGACTCAAAGTCCTCAGTCTTCAGAGTCCAGCTTTATAGGGATTTTTCCCTATGTTAGTTCATGGGAGTTGCTTCATTCTGCTGTTGTTAAATTAATCAGCAGGTGGCTGGCTCCATGTTGGCAGCAGAATGTTACCCAAAGTCTCTTATCTCACCCTTCTTTTTTACAGGCTTTTAGTTTGGATTCAAAGTCTATAGGTCTTGCTGTGTCACGCTGCCTTTGGGTTTGGATTGATCACCCGTCAATTGCAGGCGTGACTTTCAGCCTTGAACCTGGCTTTGATCTTCCTTCTGTTGTTCTTTTGTCCTTTTCTTTTTAGGGTGGATGCTTTTTACTTTGTTTCACTGTTGTCTAGGTCTTCAGCCGTTGGTAGTTGAACTTCACCTCATCAGGACAGGCTGGGGCTGGAGGTTGATTTTATCATCCATACATGCCTCATTCACACATCTAAACTAACTAATAAGATTACAGCAGGGTTTGCAAAAATGAAGGTTGGAGGAAGCTTTTACAAAATGGAGTGAGCGTTTTAAAATGGGGTTTGAATTACAATATGGCAAACAGTGAACAGAAGTTACAATGCAGGCAAGTGTAGTGAATGGTGAACAGAAGTTACATTAATAAAGTGAACAATTAAAAACAATTTCATTTATCAGTTCTACAGTGGCAAGATGTATCAGTATCTAATGGTGACCTGATTTAGGCCCAATAGTCAACACGTTGTCGGAGGCTCCCATCCTTCTTTTTAAACAAAGAGGACTGGTGCTCCAGCAGGCGACGTGGATTTATGAATAAAGCCCTGTTCTAGGTTTTCCTGAAGATAGGTGCACAGTGCTGTTAGTTCAGGCTCTGATATGGCATATATACGCCCAAACGGAATGTTTGCCCCTGGTTGTAGCTCAGTTGGGCAGTCATAGTCTCTGTGTGGTGGCAGGGCATAGGCATCTTTTTTCCAAATACATCTTTGTGGTCACTGTATTTGGATGGAAGTTGAGGACCACAATCGGCAGGCTGCTCTGCTGGGGCCTGTACCCTGGCATGGAACTGTTGGGGAGCTACTGCCTACTGGCCAATTCCTGGAGTTAAGCAGTGCTGCTAGCAGAATTGGGAAGTTCTTCTTATTCTTAGTATGCATCCGTGAATAAGGGGATTGTGAAAGGGCAGCCACAAAACACCCAGGATCAGAGAGAAGTGCAGGGAATGAATGGCAGGGAATGAACTGTAGGGCAGGGTTTCTCAAACTGGGGTCACCACTTGTTTAGGGAAAGCCCTTTGTGGGCCAGGCCAGTTTGTTTACCTGCCCAGTCCACAGGTCTGGCTGATCGCGGCTTCCACTGGCCGCGGATGGCTGCTCCAGGCCAATGGGAGCTGCTGGAAGCGGCGCGGGCTGAGGGACATAGTGGCTGCCACTTCCAGCAGCTCCCATTGACCCGGAGCAGCGAACCGTGGCCAGTGGGAGCCGCGATCGGCCAGACCTGCAGATGGGGCAGGTAAACAAACCAGCCCTGCCCGCCAGGGCTTTCCCTACACAAGTGGTGACCCCAGTTTGAGAAACCTTGCTGTACGGTCTTCCTTGTCCCTGAATCATAACTTTGAACTGAGCAGTTTTTGTGGCCACTGGCCTAGCTCATAAGAGGGACCCTTCAGTCATTTCTACTAGGTCCAGAACAGGCTTGGGCTGCAGGGGAATCTTTAGTGCCCAGGCCGCCTCTTCATCAAGGAAGTTATCTGTCACACCCAGGTCAATGAGAGCCCAGGGAATGTCCTGGGATTCGCAATTTAGCTGTGACTTGTAGGTGTGCTGCTGATTGACAGGAGCCAGTGCATGTCCCTATCAGGACCTTAGTTGGGATTTCAAGGGGATGCTCTGCCAGGACATCCAGGCCAGCCCTCTTCACTGGGCTCATTTCCCAGATTCCTTTGGACTGGGTCTCTGTAGGGTAATTGGAGATCTCACGGCCTGGCTCCCCACAGTAGTAACACAAGTTTAAGGCATCGCCAGTGCTTTCTCTCTTCGGGGTGAGTTGCTGATGGGTTAGGTCTATCTGCATTAGTTCAACAGGTCAGGGGGAATCCAATAGCAGGGAGCACAGTCATGGTGCCCCTCTTCTATCTTCTGATTGTTCATGTAGATGATTGTCAATACAGATGACAAGATCTATGAAGACCAACCAGGGTCTTGACTCAGGCCAGTTTGTCCTTAACCTCGTCCCACAGGCCCTATTAAAACTGATATAACTGGGTCGCCTCTTTCCATTCTGTGTCTGATATGAGATGGTGGAAGTAAGCTACAGAGGCAATGGCTGGGTCCAACCCCTGTTGCAGTTTTTGCAGGGCAGCCTCAGTAGAGCAGGTGCAGATAGAGTAATCAAAGATGCTTGATATTATCTGTTGGAAGGCATCCCAATTAGACAAAACCAGAGTGTTGGTTTCCAGCAGGGGAGAGACCCATTCCAACACTTCCCCTGTCAGCAGCCTGTCTACCAGGCCTACTTTGGCATGGTCAGAAATGTGCACCTATGATTGAGAACAAGAGGCAGCACTGAGTCATGAAACCTTGGAATCTGGAGTGCCAGTGCCCCTCCCCCCCGCCCCCCCCCCTTCTCAGGAGCTTCCAGTGGTGGTACTCCAAAGGGAGCTGCATCTGGCATTTCTTGTCCTATTTGAGGAGGCTTAGTCTCCCTAGGCCTTATACCTGCTGCCCATGTGTATTTCCTAATAGTTTGGTATTTGTTCTGTGATTCAGGTAATAGGTACTGGAACACTGGATGCTTATGGTGAAAAAGGAGATATTGGTCCTACAGGTTTTCCAGGATTAAAAGGTGAACAAGGTCAAAAAGGTATGCATTTTTATTACGTTTTTGTTTTCATATATGGTCTTCCTTTCTTTTTAAAGGAGAATATTATTGAATTACTTGAACGCTTTAATGGAGCTATATGATAATGAAATGCCCTGATTTTGTCACTGAGTTGTTGTTGGGTTATTACATTCTGCTCACGTATATTTTCTATGTAATTTTGACTGGATATGGTATGATTCCCTTTGCTGTATGGCATGTTTCACATTTTGTTGTAGTTTTGCTGTATCCTATGTAGAGGATTAGAGCTGGGCAAATTTTTTCAGACAAATAGTTTATTGCAGTTTCAGTAGACCCAAACTATTTGTGAATTATCACAAATTTACAAAATGGTTTTTGGCCAGAAAAATGTTTTGCTTTCACAAGAGGTGGTTGTTGTGCTCACCTTATAACTTTCAGCTCAGTGATTAGGATATCCTAACCACCAGGCTGTTGCCTATTCTGGAGTGGGTATCTCTCCAACTCTCCTGTTGAAGCTATTCCAATTTGTATAAATAGTTAAATGGTCACTGGAGACTTGAAGTAGGTCTGGCTTGACGACCAACCTATAGAGTCATTCTTACTCTCTTTTTTTGGCCCAATTTGTGTATCTTATACAAAGTGGAACAGCTTCAACCAGAGAGATAGAGAGAGATCCAGCCCAGAATAGCTCATAACCCAGTGGTTAGGGCACTCACCTGGAAAGAGGGAGACCTGGGTTGAAATCCATGCTCCTTTCAGGTTAACAGGGGATTCAAAACCAGGTCTCCTCATCCCAGGTGAATGCCATAACCACTGAGCTAAATGTTATTAGGTGGACAACTCTGGCTCCTCCTCCTGCCATTCTATGAATCTAGACCAGGAGTGTCTCAAACACGCGGCCCACCATAGGCGCCGACTCGGCCAGCAGCCAAGCTCCCTTCTCCCCCCCACCCCTTCCAGGGGGCCACATCCCTGCTTCTCTGCCTACCTCCCAGTGCTTCCCGCCGCCAGACAGCTGTGGTGGTGCTTAGGACTTTCCAGAGGGATGGGGGAGGAGCGGGGATACCGTGTGCTCAGGGGAGGAGGTGGAGAAGAAGCGGGGCAGGGGTGGGGATTTGGGGAAGGGGTTGGAATGGGGCAGGAGGGGGCGGAGTTGGGGTGGGGACTTTGGGGAAGGGGTTGGAATAGGGTTGGGGAAGGGGTTGGAATAGGGTCGGGGAAGGGGTGGGATGAGATGGGGTAGGGGAAGGGCTGCGGCTGGGCCGCATGTTTGAGACCCCTGTGATAGACTGTTAGTTAGGGGCACCAGGCACCATCTCCCATTGCCCAGGGCTCTCTCTGTTGGGGTGCTGGGCACCAGGGGTCCCCCCATCACCCAGGGATCTCTCTGTTAGGAGTGCTGGGCACCCAGAGGTCCATCCCCCCCACTGCCCAGGGGTCTCTCTGTTGAGACACTGGGCAATGTCTGTGATGAAGTGGAAATTTTCTGTAACATTTTTATAATTCCTAGGCAAGCCTCAGTTTCCCTCTTGACTTTGGGCTGTGACCAAGGGGATGGAAGGAGTTACACAGTGCAGGACAGAGTTGGCACCTATGGCAGGCCATAGGAAACGGCCCGCAGGCTGCATGTTTGAAACCCTTGATGTAGATCATCATCGGTGTTACTGACCACATAAGGACTAGTTACAGGTGTCTATATTTCATTAAAACCTCTTTTCGCATTACAGTTTTTAAAAAGTTAAAACATTGACTTTTAATAGCGTACTACATTACTCTTCATTTATTTCATTTTTGAATATACTTTTGTATCATTGTCTGAAAAGGCCAATGTACTAGTCCTCATGTGGCCCTCGTGGTGATTTGAGTTTGAGATCCCTGATCTAGATCTTGAACAATGTCTGGAAACAACATTTCCTGAGGAACAAGATTTGAAACACACTTTTTCTGTTAACCAAAAGTTTTTGGAATTTTCAGGCTCAGTTCAATCTGAATCAGTTTTTCTCCCCAATATTTTGAAACTGCCAGAGAACTGAAAAAAATCAGATATTCGTTCAGTTCTGTCAAGGATACCTTCTTCGACCTTAGATTAGGCTACAGTTTTTGGTACTTGGTAAAGTGACCACAGAAAGAACAAAAGGTCTGATTCCTCTCACTGAGACACCAGTTTTATGTTGGTCATACTCCAGTGACCATGACATAGAAATGTACATTGAGTTATAGCAGCAGGAAAGCAGGTTAACAGAAAAGAGACTCAGGCACATAATTTCCTTACATAGTCACAATCAGTAATTACATTTTCAATCTTAAAAGGTATGTAAGTAACTTATAAAGCTGGTCAGAAAATAGATGGGGGAAAACTGAGCATTTTTCCCATTTTTTTGGAAGCCATTTCAAAACTTTTGAAACTTTCCAGCTAGCTTGGTATTTCTTGCACATCCTGAGTTCTCATTGACTTTAACAAGAGTTTGGGGCACAAAGAATGCTGTGTCAGGTATTTAGAAAAATGTCACTATTTTATGTATAATCTAAGAATTTCAGTTGAAGATCTGCTTTGTTTTGAATAAATATGATTAACTGCCAGTGACAATAGTAGGAATTACCTGGAATGTTTCAGTGATAGACTAGTCCTTGTCCAGTGGTGTTGATTCAGGGTCTGATCCGCCCAGTTCCAATGGAATGTTGAGGGCACTCAGCACCTTACAGGATCGGGGTCTTTCTGACAAATTTCTGTCTTGCAGACTTCCATAGATGTCAGTCTCAGATTATATTTTACCGAATGTTTTGCAAATCATTTTAGATTAAATCATCTGAGTTTTGATTCTAGGTATTATTTTACTCTCCAATGTTATAAGGTGGTGGTGGATATTTGCATAATAAATGCTATGAGATCTTTATCTTTGACATGATCTATTTCATTAGCATTCATCCCATAATAAAAAGCACCTTTGTTTTTAGGTTTACCAGGTATACCAGGACACCCAGGTCCTCCAGGTATGAGCATATGACTGTTGTTTTCATTCACTCCTTTAAAAAAAATTCTTCTGGGATCAATCTTGAAGGGTGCTGAGCATCTGCCACTCTTAGTCACTCCCTGACCTCCAGAGTGGGCATATGCTGCCCTCTTGGGGGATCTAATTATCCCATCATGATCTTTGTATGGATTGTCCCTCCTCATGTATGGAAGGAGGATGTCAGCTACCTCTGTGGCACAATCCCTGCTTTCTATGGAGAATGTTGAGGCTGTGTTAATTTTGCATGGAGTCCTCTCTGTGCTGGGAAACTTCTCTTAAAATAAAAGTGGGATGGGGTCTGAGAGGAACAGCCAGACAGAAGGAGCCTGGAAAACATAGCTCTCTTGGAGCCATGCACTGTCCCTAGACCAGAGGTGAGGGCAGGAAGTCCTAGTGCTGGATTCTGGGGGTGCCACCCAGCTGACTGCTCAGAGTGTTTGTCTTCTTTTCTTATGAGTTTTCAGGGGAAAGGTAACACATCCTGAGATTTGTCCCTTTGTTTGTTATTGAGTATTGAATTTAGGGGATTTATCATTGTATTGACATTCATTATAGCTGGGTGGAAAATGTCAAACATAAATTGAAATTAGTGAAAAAATTCTGAGGACTCCAAAGCAAGGTCAATAAATATATCTATATATGACCTCACAAGCTATGGCCTTGACTCTTGAGTTTTAAAAAGCAAACAAATCATTTAAATCTCCAGGACAAACCTTATACCTGCTTCAAATCTACCAGTGATACCAGTGCTACGTGGCTGTCATGGGCTGGCATTATCTGTATTGACAGTGAACTAAATATTCAAGCTTGGGTGAAGCAGTGTCATATTATTGCCAGGAAAGTTTTCAAAGTTTAAGGGGGAGGATAATGCATGTGGTAGGCTGTAAACCCCCTAAAGAACTGTGTGACACAAGATAAAAAGAGCAATGACTTTTAGTTAGTCATTGCTACAGAGTAAACTTCAATGAAGTGTGGGCTTGTGTGATTTTTCAAGTCTTCTTTTTTAGTGTAGTGAAAGGAACAAAATGTTTTAAAAATCAATTCTAATGATTAATGAATAATGATGGATCTTAACAAAAATAACTGATGAAGATTTTGAAAACTAGAGTGAACAGTATTAATTACTAAAAGAAGATCTTAAGTAGTCCTCTCTATCTGTTAAATGATGCTCACTAACAGTTATTAACTTAACACTTCACTTCCCACTTATCCACTGATTCCTATTAATATTTTTGTTTCAAGTGCTCCTGAAATCAAGGTAAGAGATAAGATAAGAGACTACAGCAGTAGAAATATACTATCAACCTCCTGACCAGGATGTTGACAGTTATTGTGAAATGGTCAGGGAGATTAGAGAGGCTGCAAAAACAGAAGACTGTTGGGGGATTTCAGCTATCCCCATGTTGACTGAGAACATGTCACCTCAGCCTGGCGATGCAGAAATAAAATTTCAAGTCACCCAGTAGTGACTGCTTCTTGGAGCAGTTAGTCCTGAAACTTACAAGGAGAGAGGCAGTTCTTGATTTGATCCTAAGTGGCACACAGGGTCAAGCCTATGAAGTGAATGTAGCTGAGCTGCTAGGTAATAGTGACCATAATGTAATTCAATTTAACTTCCTGGTGAGAGGGACAATGCCAAAGAAGCCCACCACAGTAGCATTTAACTTCAGAAAGGGGAGCTACACAAAAATTTGGAGGTTAGTTAAACAGAAATTAAAAGGAACAGTCACAAGAGTGAAATGCCTGCAAGCTATATGAAAACTTAAAAAACATCATAATAAGGGCTCAAACTATATGTATACCCCAAATAATAATAATAATAAAAAAAAACAGTTAGTGGACCAAAAACTGTCACCAAAGCTAAACAACAGAGTGAAAAAAGGCTCTTAGAGAAAAAAAGACATCTTTTAAAAATTAGAAGCCAAATCCTACTAAGGAAAATAAAAAGCAACATAAACACTGGCAAGTCAAGTGTAACAGTGTAATTAGGCAGGCCAAAAAGAATTTGAATAGCAACTAGCAAGACCCAAAAACTAACAGCAATTTTTTTTTAAGTACATCAGAAGCCGGAAGACTGCCAAACAGTTGGGCCACTGGAGGACTGAGGTGCTAAAGGAGCACTCAAGGAAGACAAAACTATTGCAGAGAAGCTAAATGAATTCTTTGCATTGGTCTTCACTGCAGAGGATATGAGGGAGATTCCCACACCTGAGCCATTCTTTATAGGTGACAAATCTGAGGAACTGTCCCAGACTGATGTGTCGATAGAGGAGGTTTTGGAACAAATTGATAAATTAAATAATAATCAATCACCAGGATCAGATGGTATCCACTCAGGAGTTCTGAAGAAACTCAGATATGAAATTGTTGAACTACTCATTGTGGTTTGTAACCTATTGCTTAAATCAGCGTCTATGCCAGATGACTGGCAGATAGCTAATGTAATGCTGATTTTTTAAAAAGGCTCCAGTGGTGATCCTGGCAGTTACAGGCTGATAAGCCTGATTTCAGTACCAGGCAGATTGATTGAAACTGTAGTAAAGAACAGGATTTTCAGACACACAGATGAACACGGTACGTTGTGGAAGAGACAACATGACTTTTGTAAAGGGAAATTGTGCCTCACAAATCTATTAGACTTCTTTGAGGGGGTCAACAAAAAGGATGGACAAGGGTGATCCAGTGGATATCGTGTACTTGGACTTTCAGAAAGCCTTTCACAAGGTCCCTTACCAGAGACTCTTAAGCAAAGTAAGCTGTCATGGGATAAGAAGTAAGGTCTCCTAATGGATCAGTAACTGGTTGAAAGATAGGTAACAAAGGGTAGGAAAGAATGGTCAGTTTTCAGAATGGAGAGAGGTAAATAGTGGGGTCCCACAAGGATCTGTACTGGGTTCAGTCCTATTCAACATCATCTGGAAAAAGGGATAAACAATGAGGTGACAAAGTTTGCAGATGATACAAAATTACTCAAGATAGTTAAGTCCAAACCAGACTGTGAAGAGTTACAAAGGGATCTCACAAAACTGGGTGCATGAGCAACAAAATGGCAGATGAAATTCAATGTTGATAAATGCAAAGTAATGCACATTGGAGAAAACAATCTCAACTCTGCATACAAAATGATGGGATCTAATTAGATATTAACTCTTACAAAATAGATCTTGGAGTCACTGTGGATATTCTCTGAAAATATCAACACAATGTGCAGTAGCAATCAAAAAAGCTAACAGAATGTTAGGAACCATTAGGAAAGGGATAAATAATAAGACAGGGAATATCATAAATCCACTATATAAAGCAACATCCACACCTTGAATAGTGGATGCAGTTCTGATTGCCCTGTATCAAAAAAAGGTATATTACAATTGGAAAAAGTACAGAGTAGAGCAACAAAAACGATGAGAGGTATGGAACGGCTTTCATATGAGGAGAGAGTAAAGACTGGGGCTGTTTAGGTTAGAAAAGAAATGACTACGGGAGGAATATGACAAAAGTCTATAAAATCATGACTGGTGTAGAGAAAGTGAATAAGGAAATGTTATTTACTCCTTCACATAACGCAAAAGCCAGGGGACACCCAGATAAAGTATAGGCAGACGGTTTAAAACAAACAGAAGGAAGTACTTCTTCACACAAGGCACAATTAACCTGTGGAACTCGTTAATGGGGCTGTTGTGAGGTCACAAGTATAAATGGGTTCAAAAAATGAGAAGTTCATGGAGATAAGAATGAGACAAGTTCATGAAAGATTTGTCCCAAAATGGCTATTTGCCAAGATGGTCAGTGAAGTAACCCCATGCTGTGGGGGTCCCTAAACGTCTGACTGCCAGAAGCTGGGACTGGACAACAGGGAATGGATCACTCAATAAATTATCTTGTTCTGTTAATTCCCTCTGAAGCATTTGGCACTAGCTACGGTTAGAAGACAGGACATTGCGCTAGATGGGCCACTGGTCTGACTCAGTATGGTCATTCTTATGTTCTAGATTTATTCCTTGGAGATTCTCGCAAAGGCTATCCGTTTCTGTAGCATGTCAGGATTTGTAGTATGGTAGTGATAAAATGACTCCCTGCTTGCTTCATTTTCACACCGTCTTCTAAGGTCACACATCTATAGGATAGACTTCAGATTTGAAAAATAGTGCTGATATATGGAACTGGTATTTAAATTTAATATAAATATTCAAGAATCAAAATGCAGTCCCTTGTGTTATACTGGGTTTTGCCCCTTAATCTTAGGAATTTATGGCTGGAGCATCTGTTGATCATTTTATTTTTTATTTGTATTTGCTTTCATGTGTGTTTTACTTTGTTCTAAATAAGGTTTACCTAGCCCAGGGATCACAGGTCCACCTGGCTTCCCTGGTGAGAGAGGTGAAAAGGGTAACCAAGGTCCTCCAGGACGCTCTCTGCATGGATCAACTGGAAAGGATGGTTTGCCAGGGCCTCCAGGTTTGCCAGGGCCTCCAGGACCTCCAGGCATAACAAGTAAGTGAAATTTTTATTTCATGTGCAGCCGAAACAGTGTTAAAGTTTTGTATATTCAAAAAGATCAAGGACAACAAGGATATATCAGGAAAGTGGAGACCATGATCAGAATCAGTGTGAAAAGAAATGCTTCGTGAAAATGGAAAGACAGAAACATATGTGACTTTGTTAATGCAAAAAAAATGAAGAACTGTCTAATAATTAAACAAATCACTTACCTGGCTCAAGACACAGATCTTTTTCTGGATAAATGGCTGCTACTTTTGACTTCTTTCAAAAATGTATCTGATTACATAAATAGTTATACATGCAGAGCCATCCCTTCGTACGGTGAATCAGGGTGCCGCACTTTGGGGGACCCCCTGCTTCAATAAAATCTTGAGGAGGTGGGCGGGATGGTGAGGCGGGCGGATGAGGAGGTGAATGGGGAGGCGAGTGGCAGGTAGGCAGTGCCTCTCCCTAGTGCCTCCTGCGCACTGGCAGGCCTCACTGATCAGTGCCTACTGCCTATTGTGGATCAGATGTTTCGCAGTGTCAGGGAGAGCTGTGAGGGAAGGTGGAGGGGAGAGGAGCTAGGGTGCAGTGCACCTCTGTTTTGACATGCTAACTATTACATATTTATTTATGTACTGACAATAAAATAATTTTTAAAATAAAGACAAAAAAATTACTTGCATTGTTTTGCATGCAGATTGTATTTGATAATGAGAAAATAGGGTTCTAATCCTATGATTCTTTACTCATGTGACATAAGTGGAAGTAGCATGTGATAATGGCTACAGAATCAGGCCCAACATTTATAAATTAGAAGTTATTTCCTTCTTACATAGTAGTTTTTATTGTGAAAATGGGATTATTTAAGGTGTCTAGAGCATGGGATGAGTACTTGTTTTATAAATCTAAATGAACAGTTGATGAAGGAGCAAAATGCTTTATGGGTGTTTTATAATTGGTTTTATAATTAAACATGTTCCCATTCTGTAATGGTTCTGTAAGGAACCAAAAAGGTTCCTTTTATTCCATATATTTTTGCAAGTACAATACTTGCAATGGCTCATCCTAAGTGTTTACCTATAACTTAGTGCAAATGGCCTTTTAACATAATAATATTGGGAAATGAGAACTTTTCTCATGTTTGCAGTGTTGTTGTAGCCATGTTGGTCCCAGGATATTAGAGAGACAAAGTGGGTGAGGCAATATCTTTTATTGGCAATATCTTGTATCTTTTTTATCTTTCTGTTGGTGAAAGAACTCTTCAGGTTGTGGCTGATTCTGTTTTACTGGCTAACAAATTTTCACTTCATGCTTAAATTTCTCAGGCCAGATCCTCAGCTGGTGTTAATTGGTGTAGCACCAATTCCTTCAATAGAGCTATCTCAATTTACACCATCTGAGGACCTGGCTTTTACTTTATTTTTAAGTGACTAGGAAGTATTTGACTACACAGATTGTAATATACATTTGCGCTTAATTATGGATAGTGCTTTCCAGTCAACATAAAATAAGTAGTAGATAATTACAAATAAGCAAGGATATATTTCAGTGTTAATTGCTACCTAGGGACACATTAATAGTTCATTAAACAAACATGAGAACTTAGACATTTCTATTTTCTTCCTCCTAATTTTCTGCTTTAAAATTCCTCCCATATGCTTCCAGTTAGCTCTAGGCCATCTGTGCCTTCAAATAGTGTTTATAGACAAATTTGTTCAACATGAAATGTTAATATTGAATTATATCATTTGTTTGTAGTATTCCCTGTAGTCTTTATTTGGATTTTAAATTACAAAATTTTAATTGTTTGAGCTGGGCCTGATATTTTTTTTTTGTTTAGTTTTTTGTTACTGAAGAATGACAACGCAGAGATAACAGAATCTTTTTGCTAGCCTTGCTGGTGATGGGAGTTAAGCCCCATCACACTTGGATAAAGAATAAAAATTGAAGATTAAAAATGATATAATTCAAATTCATTTGTTTTATTATCTACCTTGTTAGATTATATGCCTTTAAAATTAAATGTTATTGCACCGTAGCTAAAATGTAATCAGTGACATAAAGACAATAGTATTTTGTCTGCAATTCTTCAGCAGACTTGAAAAGAGATGTACATATCAGCTATTCCTACTTGTTATAGTAGAGACAAACTTTTTTAAATAGTGTGGGGAGGAGATTTTGCAACTGAGGATTCCCTAAGGATAAAATCCTATAGATCCAGGGGCGGCTCTAGGTATTTTGCTGCCTCGAGCACGGCAGGCAGGTTGCCTTCAGCGGCTTGCCTGTGGGAGGTCCCCGGTCCTGCGGATTCGGTGGCATGCCTGCGGGAGGTCCGCCGAAGCCGCGGGACCAGCGGACCCTCCGCAGGCATGCAGCCGAAGGCAACCTGCCTGCCGCCCTCGCAGTGACTGGCAGAGCTCCCCCCGTGGCTTGCCGCCCCAGGCATGCGCTTGGTGTGCTGGTGCCTGGAGCCACCCTTGCATAGATCAGGGGTCAGCAAACTTTGGCACACGGCTTGCCAGGGTAAGCACCGTGGCAGGCCGGGCTGCTTTGTTTACCTGCTGCGTCCTCAGGTTCAGCCAGTCACAGCTCCCACTGGCCTCGGTTTGCCGCTCCAGGCCAATGGGGGCTGCAGGAAGTGGCGCAGGCTGAGGGATGTGCTGGCCGCGGCTTCTTGCAGCCCCCATTGTCCTGGAGTGGCAAACTGTGGCCAGTGGGAGCTGCAATCAGCCAAACCTGTGGACGCAGCAGGTAAACAAAGTGGCCTGGCCTGCCAGAGTTCTTACCCTGGCGAGCTGTGTGCTAAAGGTTGCCGACCCCTGCTATACATTTTAATAGAAAATAATAATCTTTCTATACTTGTGGGGATTTTTTCAACCTTCTGCAGAAATTGAGGACAATATCCTTGCTATAGAATTCCAGATGGCTTAATAAGCAATAGATAGGGATGTCATTCTCTATGAAATTCCTAAACCAACAAAATTTAATTAAGAAAAAACAATTAAGGTTGCTTAGTGATAAAATATTTCCTTATGGCCATTATTACAAAACCCAAACACTTATAAACAAGCAAATAAATAGTTAAAGACACTATAAATATTATACTGCCCACATAATAAAAAAAGTTTGATCAAGAGTAAAGTAATGCATAGTTCATTACTGTGAAACCTTAACACTGACCAAAAAACCCACTCCACTTTATTTTACGTTTTCACAAAACTGATTTTTACTTCCTGGGGTTGTTTTGTGTGTTTGTTGTAATATGTTGTGTGATGGGTTCCTCCTGGGGTGCTGCCTGGAAGTGGGATACCACTGAGTTCTCTGACTTACCAGCCTGGGCTCCCTCTCAGCACTGTGCTGCTGTGACAAGCTGTAGACTGCTTCCAGTCCTACACTCCCACCAGCATTCACACAGGCAGGGACACACCCAGCTGCAGTTGCATGCAGGCTATGGTCAGCCACTGCATGAACCAACAATAGAAAGACTATAGCCAAAATAACCCCCAGCTTCCCTGCCTAGGACCCTAGAGCTGTACCACCCTGCCCTGGTCGAAACTTCAACCTGTATGAATTTATTACCCAGTTCGCCTCTCCCTCAATGTGGAGAGGAATATGCATAATATGCTTGCGTTAACCAAGCTGAGATTTTCGCCAGCCACTTCAGTCAAAGGCACACTGGTTTAGATTAAAACATAAAACAAATTTACTAACTACAAAAGATAGATTTTAAGGTATTATAAGTGATAGCAAACAGATCAAAGCAGATTATCTAGCAAATAAACAAAACCGCAAACAAAGCCTAAAATACCAGATAGGTCAGATATGAATTAGCAATGTCTCACCCTGGCTGATGATACAAGCAATTCACCAGGTTTCCATACACAGGCTAGAAATTCTTTTAACCTGGAACCAGCATTTCCCTCAGTCTATTCTTTTTTCCTTAGGTGTTTCCAGGAGTTTTCTTGTGTGGAGAGTGAGGCCCCTTGATGATGTTACACCCTACTTTATATGGCTTTCACATATGGCAGGAACCCTTTGTTTCAAAGTCAGTTCCCACTCCAGTTTGTGGGAAAATACAGATACAGAAAATGGAGAGCAGTGTCATTTAGTCTGGTCCCATGCCCTTGCATGCCCTGCTGAGTCTGTCTGGAGCAGCCTCAGGAAGGCTCACCAGGTGAGGGATAAGCTTCTCCTAAGGCCTATAATTTTCCCTAATGCCCCATTACTCTGAATAGGCGCTTCACAACCAGCTATCTAGACTGGAGGCATCTTGTCTAGTGGGTGTTGCCCAGGTGTAACTACATTTGAAATACAGATACATAGTCAACATCCGTAACTTAAGATACAAAAATGATACATGCATACAAATAGGATAAACATATTCAGCAAATCATAACTTTTCCAATGACACCTTACATGATTCATCTTGTACAAAATAAATCATAATTATGCCAGAATGATACCATAATATTACTAGGATGAATATGGGGTGTAGTGTCATATGTTGCTTGCAAAACTGCACAAAAAGATTTCTGCTAGAGACTTCAGCCAAAATGACGTCAAATTATATTGATTCAGGACCCCTGCAATAAAACCCAATCTAGGGAGCATTATTCTTTGTGTTCAGACCTGAGGTTCTGGTGAACCTTTTCACTTGTTTTCTTACTCCTGACCCTAAAACATCTACTTTCTTCAAATATGTATAGTATGTGAGTTTTCAGGGAAATTTAATGACATGAAAAATTCGGAAGGTTATTAAGAAGCTGCTTTTGATCTAGAAAGATCCAAAGAAACCTAAAGACAAAAATGAAGATTTTAAATCAATGTAATTTTAAAATGTAACCATAACTAAAATCTGTTTAGTGAACTTTTTTCAGATTTTTCAGAATATCCTCCTTGGCTTCCAGTGTAAAAATATGTTCTAATTTAAATAAAGTATTATCAGTTTTCAAAGCCAGGGTTTTTAAATGGAAGTTATTTGCAACCTTAATATGGAGAGACTGCCACTTGTCCATAATTCCATAGGTTTTTAGAGTAACATCTACAGAACTTGATTACATATCTATAGACCCCTATTGATTTTATCCCTTATTTTCCATAATAGCTGAACTAGATGAATAAATATGTGAACTTCCTTCTCTTCGTGGTCACAATCAACCTGTAGCTACTTCACCATTGCTCATAATAATCCATGAAGAAGTGACTCTGACTTGAACTGTAGTATTATGAAAAAATATACTTGGAGAATAATGTTCTTTATTATTTTATTCCAATTTCAGATGGAATCAGAGAATGTCAGCCTGGAGAACCTGGTGATCGAGGTCTTCCTGGACCTCAAGGACAACCTGGATTCTTAGGAGAGAGAGGAGATAAAGGTAATATTGTTTAAAGGGCTACTTACATTCATTTGGACCATTCAATGGGCCTGATTTTCCACTATCTTCTAACTTATGTAGTCATTAAGACTTTAATTCTGCAAAGTGTTGAGCACCCTAGTCCTGATCCAAAGAAGTGCATAAGCACTGGCTTAACTTTGACCAGGTGAGTTTCCCAGGTTAGAGGTCTGACTGAAAGAGAGGACAGTGGTGTTGAATTAAGTTACATGATGCTGACTTCAGTCTGTAATTCAGATATCCTCTGCTCTGCCTTATCTTAGTAACGGATGGGAGGATTTCAGTGGAAAGATAAGTTCAGCTTTACTTGTTCAAGTGGATGATAAGATGTAGAGGGATGTCAGAGAGAGGCTGAGGTGCAGAAGTGGATGGAAAGAGACAGATCAGAAATGGAAAGTGGATTTATGAGCTATTGATATAAAGATGGTAATAGAAGCATTTAGTAATAATCAAAAAGAATTAGACAAAGCCCAGACACAGACCTAGGAATTTACATCCAAATTGCATAGTAATGATTTGTGAAACTCAGTAAGGCTTGACATAGCACATTCTTTATGTTAATAAAATCCTTGGTAGTTTTCTTAGGCTCCAACTATGACTTAATTAACAAGATAGGAACATTTGCAGGCAGGAAGTGAATAAGGAGGCATTGGAGAAGAGGACACATGTAATGGTTACAGACTTACGAACTCATTAGGAAAACACCCTCTGGTAGTCATCTAACCTTCTCTTGTAGATAACATTGGATAATAGTCAAGAGTTAGGAAGCAATTCTAGAATTATTAAAATAAAAATGAGTTTATATGAAAAATACTAAATATAAAATTTGCAGTGACGATGGCCTAGATTCACAGAGGTACTTAAGCACTGTGATGCTCAGCATTGCGACACCTAACTTTTAGGTTCCTATTAAACCACAGGAACAATGCTGTGATCCACAAAGCCTCATTTATTTGCCTGGGCTCCTATGCAATGAGTGGGAAGAGTTAGTTGCCTTAGAATGAGATCCACACAAGCGTTTATGCTAGATGGGGAAATGCCTGATCTCACCAACGGGAGATGCCAACAAAAGCGGTGTTTGCTAAGCCTCACCCTTCTCACTGAGATAGATGCATGAGTCCAGGCTTCAGGGATGGGCCTAGCATTTCTAACTATTCTCAGCTGTGAGGCCTTTCTTGAAGGTAGGTGCCTAAGGTGGGTTTTTTTGTTTGTTTGTTTAAGATGCCAGGCAGATGGGGGAAGGGCCTCCCTTGTAACTTGTAGCCCCGTTAGGGTCTTCACCTGGGAATGTGAGAAACCTCTGGGTTAAGTCCCCCCTTCACCTCATGAGAAGAAGGGATTTGAAGAGGGATATGCTACCTCTCTGGTAAAGGCATTCACCTTTGAGCTGTGTGGCGCTGCCTCAGTCTCTCCTGTTGAAGCAATTCCATTGTGGATAAATAATTAGAGTCATTCGAGCAGGGGGAGCAGATCCTGGGTCTCCTACGTTCTGAGCGAGTGCTCTAACCACCAGGCTATAGAGTCAGTCTCATGCTTGTGCATGAGCTTTCTCACCCTGCCCCCCGCATCAGGCCCAGCATGCAAATTAGGCAGATGTATATACCTATCTTCCCTAGTTTGTAAATCACACTGGGGCTTAGGGAGAAGATAAGTGCTTGGACACTTAGAGGCAGGCAGCAGCAGTGTGTATGCTCAGAGGCAGAAACATAGGCACCAAGGGAACTTTTTACTGCAAAGCCTTAAGTGCTGAGTGAGTTTAGGCACCTACTAGATTCAGCCGGAATTTTGTGAATCGTAGTGGATGCTAAAACTGGGACTTAGGCACCTAAACCCAGACTTAGTTGCCTTAATACCTTTGTATTTTAATGTTAGGAAAATGTATTTTAATGTTAGGAAAATACTAAAAGATCCTAAAGGGAATCCAGAGATTATCAAATTCTGCACTGATTCACATGTAACCTATTGAAATTGATAGGGTTACACAGGTTGTTAAATCAGCACAGAGTTTGGTTGACCAAAGGCCTGATCTGCAAGGTGCTGAGATTCTCCTGCTTTCCCCCCAGGAATGAGAGAACTTAAACCTTGCAAGATCCAGCCCTGAGTCATGAAACAGAAGTTAATTCTTTCATTATATTAGGGAGGAATCACAGTATATTGCAAAAGTTGTAGAGATTTTCATGTGGTTCATTTTTGGAAAGCCAAGAGACTGAACTCAAATCAGTTTCTTTAAAGAACAAACAAAAATTCCACTTAAAAATACTCTAACAGAAGTATCCTTTTACTGGTGAGTCAGACTCACACAGTATAGCACGAGCAGCCAATCAAATTCAGACTGAGCTCACCTAGGGGCAGGGTTTTTGGCCAAACCCTCTGTAGTGCTGTGTCTACTACTTTCCTTCATCCATTATTTGACCAATATGTTGCTTTTAGAGATTTCTGCTTTTGTTCCATTGTGGCTGGGTGTGCTCAGCCTGACTTGAGTAGGGAGACTTCTAAAAAACCAATGTATTTTCGAGTGACAACATCAAAAGCTATTGAAAATAAAGATTTGATTTTTTTCTCTAGTACAGTGGTTATTTTATAGGGTGAAATATAGAAAACTAGAAAGATTGCAGCACTTTGCTGAGAAACAGTCTCCATTGCAATGCTCTTCCCAACTGTAATTTTCTTACGTATATTTACCTTCAAGTTCCATTTCCCTGTCTGCAATGCCCATTGCCTTTGCCCGCTAATCCGTAGTGATCTTGCTTTCTCAGATCCATTAATATGTCCGAATTCATTTCTCTCTCAAAGATAAAAGTTACTTTTCTTGCAGAGGAGATCTCCTATCCTTCTAATCAGCAACAAAGCATCCAACATTTTCCTCCTCCTGGCCCTTGCCTTTGCTTGGGTTCAGAGAAAAGCTAAGGGCTGAACTCTGTAAATGGATATGGCTCTGTTGATTTTAGCGGGGCTGGTATAAATGTGCAAAACACCACTGAAATCAATGAGTTTGCCCCATTTACACCAGGAGAGAATTTGGTCCCAAAGTCTTTTTGCAGTCACTGTTTTTCCAACCCCACAAAATCTATGTGAGTTCCAGAGTCCCTCTTGTCTCCTTTTTATCTAATTTTGTTTTTTAATCAGGCACATACTGCACTAGTTCTTGTTTGTTCCCTCTTCAGTCAGATTATCTTTCCCCCTTCCCATTAATAAAGTTTTACACATCAATACTGTCACACTAAAAGGAATTTGAAGTTTTTTTAAAACGACAATTAAAATTTTTAAATAAATTTGCTCATAACATTGATTTAAGCATTTGGCTAACAAATTTACTTTCAATCAACATACAATGGCTCGAGGGTGTTTTCTTCTTAAAGGATCTGCTTGTAGTCTTCTTAAATCTTTTTTTATTTTTGCAGGTGATAAAGGTGATGGTTGTGCCTTTTGTGATGTGTCTGGGCTTCCTGGACATCCAGGGCCACAAGGGCCACCGGGTCTATCAGGTAAAAACCAAAAGCTATACAAACAAAGCAGAATCACAACTCTGCATCTGAGTGTGTCATAAATTAATATTTTTTCATTAGTCGACTCATTCCTGAAAATAATGAAACAGCAGGATTTTCCATAATGCTTGGTAGTGGCCTATCTCTGCTTCCATTGAAATCAACAAGTGTTTTACTATTGACTTCAAAAGGAGCAGAACTCAGAGAACTCTGAGCCCTTTTGAAAGCCTGACCTAAATGTTGTTTTCCCAAAGACTATGAAATGACAATCTGAATTTGGAAAGGGTTTGTCAATAACCAATAGCTATATGTAGTATTTTTTCTTCATTAATCTTTCTCTTGGTGGTGGGAACCTGATTAGTTTTCAGTTGGACTTCAACCGGAATCATCCTGCTTTTAAAATTTGCAACCTAGAAATCGCACACACTCAGAACTGTGCTGAGATCTGATACTGAATTGATTTATTAAGGCCAGATCATGGTTGACCCTGACACAGCAACTTAGGTTTCTCAGAGGAAGTAAGACTTTCTCCTCCATCCCTTGGGCATCATGGTGTTGAGATGGCTTAAAGGATCCTCTGTAGTATCGAGACCTATGATTTTAATAAAACCATTTTTTCTTGAAAAATAAATTGCTTGCCTTTAAGTGATTTTAACCTCCCCCCAAGTTTTCAAATTATTATATTAATGGGAATATTTTAAATACTATTTTATATCCATTTATGATTTTACAGTGAATTTTGACTTATAGGGCCAAATTCTGGTAGAAGCATGGGCAGCCTCCAGAAGAAATTGTGTTCGGCAGAGGGGCTGCTGGATAAAAATTAACCTTTTCTATTTAAATCCCTCTGTAAATGTAGAAAGTGTTGGGTCTACAAACAATATGTAATGAGAGCCCTAGAGAGGTGTCAGGGGAATTATTCTGCACATTTTTATGTACTCTGACCTAGTGTTAAGCCCTAAACACATCCCTGGTCTCCAGTATTGACTACTGCTGCCAAACAGAAATTATCAGTCTGGAGAATAATTGTTGTCTGTCAGAAAATAGGTACATATGAACAATGCTTTTGTATTATATATGTGCACTGTGTCAGTGTTTGGGAGGTGGTGAAAGAGAATGAAAATTCTGTGGTGGTTCAGTGAATTGCAGTCTGGAAATGGCAGTTCCAGTTAGAGGGCTGAATTCAGGGCATGCTGCCCAACTCATGTAATTGAGTTGTGTGCTATGTATCTTCTTCCCAGGCCTCATGCACATATACTGGGTTAGATCCTGAGCTCTGTTATGCCAAGGCAACTTCATTAATTTCAACAGAGTTATATGGCTATAACTGAGGGCAGAATTGGGCACCACTTGAGAAGGATCTCAAAGCCTCTAAAACACAGTAAGCTATAATGTACACATATCTATAGTAAATATTGTTTTATTTTTCATATTCTTTTTAAGGCTTTCCAGGACAGCCAGGAGCCAAAGGAGATAGGGGTGTGCCTGGACTCAAAGGTCTTGAAGGGGTTCCTGTAAGTAAATGTTTTTCAAATGTTTCATATTTATTTTCTGTTAGGCATGTCACAGGAGACTCTCAGTGCTACTGTTTAGTAGCCTCATTAACCGATGCTAAAGGATTGGTTGTGTGTATTAAAATCAATTAGGTGGTAGTGTGGTTTAGTTATGGGAGGAGAAAAGTGAGTTGCAGTAAAACTTTGCACTTAGCCACTGCATGACCTGAAGAAAACAGTTGGCCTTATGCCTCAGTCAGCTAAGTGGTACATTTGGATAAGAAGCAGGACTTTACCTGAATCAAATGCCAAATCTATTCTGACTTTCCTTTTATGTTGCAGAGGAGATTTATAATGACTATTTGCTATTGTGTGTTTACATGTACAGCATCATCTAGTATAATTTCATTGTTGTTAAAATATATTATGCAATATATTTTAGCAATTTGTCTAAACTAAGGGAAATATGTAGTATATTGCACCAAATGTGATTTCTAAATAGCTACAAAATAAAAGAAGTGGTTTAGAAAGAATAAAGGAAGGTTAGAAAAGCAAATTGCGTCTTAGTAGTGCCGTTACTCAGAGTATGAGCTTTAAATATTGCTGCATTATAATATAGCTTTTGACACTGGGAGCCAAATTCAGCCCAGATGTGAGTGTACTGAGCACTTACATACAAGCTATTTTGGTCTGATTTATCCAAAGCTAGGTCTTTTGGGTGATATTTTATCTGTGTTTAAATTCTTCATGGGAAACCAAATGACATCATCGTGTTTAATTTACAGTAATGCAAATGGGATCTGTTGGGGAGGAGGGAAATAACAAAATGGATTCTCTACTATTTGTAATCATTTCTTGAGTAACATAGCATAATCTTTTACTGTGGATATTGCTAAACCTTTACATCTCTTCCTTCTCCTTTAGTCTCCTTTCACCCCTCTCTTCAAACAAGGATTTGCTGGTATCCTGGATGCTTTTAACTTTGTTTTGCTTGGAAAAGTTAAAACAGATTCATTAAACAGCTGGTGAGTTAGCTTTTAGTTTAGCTTAGATAGGCTAGAGAGAGTCCAGCTTGGCAGGCACACATTGCTGGAGGCCATGCCTGATCCACTACCCACTAAATCCAATGGAAAGATTCCTATTGATTTAGGAGGTGTGCTGGTTCAGGTCCGAAGGGTGGAAGCACAGCGTATATTAGCAGGAGGAAGTTTCCCTTTGAAGTTTTCACTCAGCTTCACTTTCCTGGTGACTGGGACCCTTTCATTTTTTTTTTTCAATTAGGGATAATGTTTCCATGAAAGAATTATACATAGGTTCAGGATAATATGTAGGGAGCTATAAGAATGAGTGGAAGCCCTTTAAATACAATTAGTTCATTAAATTGTAAGCTGTTCATCACAGGAACTATGTTTTCCTTGGATTGCTCAAATAAAACAAGGTAGAGAAGGAGAATGGAACATTCATCATGTGATAATAAGCCTTTACTCTTGTTTCATTAGCTAAACTTACATAAATGATAGATGGAATTTAGTAGACAATCTGTTAGGATCTGTGCGAAAAGTGTGTGTGTGTGTGTGTGTAAATACTACAGGGATAAGAATGATTTTTAATTTATTGTATATTTGTTCACTGATTTTTTTGAAAATAAAAACAAAAATTAAAAAGAAACAAAATGCTCTACTGGGAGCTGGCACTGACAGATAAAAGCTCTTAATTTGGCCTTTCTGAAACAAACTGTGGCTGGGAAGCCCTGTTGATCTAGGGGAAGAAAAAGAGGGGAAAATGACTTCTAAGCAATAACAAAAAAAATTTTTCCTGTGGTGCTTCCTAGGGATACTCAAGATTATAAGACACCTTGCTATCATCTGCCCTTAGTGTGAGGAAGCCTTGCATTTGCTTGCTGAGGGTCCGCTCCCCAACCCCACAGCAATGGGCAACACAAGCACTCTCCTCCAGGTGTACGCAGGTCCCACTCTCTCTCTACACGTTAGCGATAGGCAGGCTCCAACCTTTGAGCCCTCCATGTGTCCTCCTGGAGTGACCAGCCCCTGGTTCACTGGACACACACAGAATTCACAGATTTGCTACTCCCAAAGGAATAGCGCACCCCACTGTACCAGTTTCATCAGGAGCACCACTCTGCTCAATTCACAGCACTTAGTTTTGTTTATAGTGAAAACAAGTATAAGCTTATTTAACAAAGAACAGAGATTCAAGTAATAGCAAGTAGGTAGAAGTATTAGAAGCAATTAGTTACATAAAAACCATGCAAACATAATATGCTTGTTATCAAACCATTGCTTGAGAAACGGCTATATTAAGAATTACCAAATTATCTTGACATCGAAGCCTTATAGAAGGTGAACTCTGAATCCTTATGGTCAATATATGAACAATTAGAGTACCAGTCTCAATAAAGTGGCCTTTAGTTCCTATTAAAACAATTAATAAAAAACATTCAAAATTGGAAAACTGTAGTAAAAGAAGCTAGTAAGGAGATCAAGAAAGAAAAGTTTCTGTTACAATGGCCATTATCAGTTAATTTGCATTCTCTGTCCTGGCAAATCCACTCTTTTTGCTTACTGTTCAGTGTCTGGGATGAACATTAGGGGGGTTTTCTTTACACTTGAAGATTTTTTTTCTTTTTGGCTGGGAAAAAGAATGCATTGAATAGGCATTGAATGGTGCTGGAATTGTGTATAATTTCAGGGTTCTCCAGGTGCGCCAGGACTGATTGGTAGCCCAGGAGCAAAGGGAGAGCCCGGAGACATTTACTTTGATTCTAATCTAAAAGGTGATAAAGGAGATCCTGGATTCCCAGGGCAACCAGGTGCTCCTGGAAGAGAAGGAAGGCCAGGGAGAGATGGTCTGCCAGGTCTCCAGGGCCCTAAAGGGGCATCGGTATGTGTGTGTGTCTATATTTTTGCAAGCTATCTTCTAGCTCACTAATTATATGTAGTTGTTATATAATATGCAGTTTATGTTTCGTTGTCTCATTCTTTGGGCCAAATTCTCACACCATGACTCATTTGAGTAGAACCCTTACTCCTCGGTGGAGGATTTCAGTGGGACTGCTAAGGAATAAGAGTATAAGAATGAGGCCCATACTACTAAACAGCTAAGAATGTTTGCATGACGGTAGGGTCACTGAGCTACATTCGGGCTCTGAGTATATGCTATGGGAGTAAGTAAGGCTTACTTAGATGATGTGGCCTGGTGCCTGTGAATAACCAGACCTACTTGCCCTATTGCTTCCTCCCCAGAATTGTGGTGAAGGGACAGAGCTGGTTCCAATTCCCTTCCCCAGAAAATTGCTGGCAAGATCATGGGTGTAGTTGTAGACCAGCAATAAATTACTACCCCCGGGACCAAGGAGGAAGTAGGGGAGGCACTCTGAGTCACAGTCTCTCTCAGGGCTTATCCTGGGCAGGTGCAGTTTACATGCAGTACTTTGGTGGGGGCTTTGCTGATAGTCAGAATCTAGCCCATTGTTGAAGGAGTGTTCTTCTTATGCTCGAGTTATGATGTGAAGAGATCACAGTTATTTTCACAGCAGCCACTTCCAATATCTGTAGCTAGATTTGTCGCTGCAGTTTTGGGAAGCTTGAATGCCATATTTTCTTGCCTTTTAGAAAATATCTGTTAGTGACTTTTGGCATATAATTTACTTTAAGCTTGCTTGTTTTGTCTCATAAATGCACCTGATGGACAGGTTGCTGGCTCCTGTTCTGTCCTGTCCCTATTCTGATGTATCCTGTAGAGTAAGAACCAGCAAACTCTAATTTCAGAGAACCTGAAAGAGGAAAAATGGTTCTGAATGCCCCACTTATGCTTTCTATTTGAAGCATTTAGCACAGAACTCTAAACTGGATTCACTTTTCTTGCTACTATTTCCTATTTTAAATAATAGAAATCACCCCAAAATTGGAATTGTATATTTCTGAAATTTTCTGGGTTTTTATTTCTAGAATCCAGATACTTCCTTGAAGTCAGTTACTATTTTGTGGTGCTGATTCTGAAACTGTATAAATCAACATTCAGTGATTTAAATCCTAGTTGGAAATGATGGTGTAATCATCAGAGAACTGGTCATTGCAGTGCATTCTGCAACAGGTGTAGCTTCCAAGTGCTCTTCCATATGAGACTCACTCTTGCTTCCAATGAAGTCAGCGGTAAAATGTCCATTGGCTTCAGTAATGCAAAGTGGAGCCCAAAGAGTACATTGCAGTGAATCCAGTCTAGAAGCCACAAAATCATAGATGAATCTGACAAACACTAGTAAGCTTTTCAGATCACTTGTAAGGCATTATTAGTGTGAGAGGTACTGTAAATATTACTGTTTTTTCCCTAAAATTAGGGTACAGTTGGGCTGAAAGGAGAACGTGGTCCCCCTGGCTCAAGTGGATTTCCTGGGGTACGTGGTGAAAGAGGCCAGCCTGGTCTTCCAGGGGTTGGACCTGCTGGGTCAGCTGGTGACAAAGGAGAAAAAGGCTTTCCAGGAAACCCAGGTGTACCAGGCCGTCCAGGTAACACACTAGATACAGAGAAGGGGAAAATAATATTTTCTCTTTAACAGGTACATGTGTCATAGGAATTTGAGAAAGATGGGACCTATTAGGTCATCAGCATTTGTTTCTTACAGTGCATTTTGCAGCTCTGAATGCTCACAGATAGTTTACTTACAGAGTCTCCCAGAACAAAGCCGGGAGATCATCAGTGCCTTTTGTGTTAACACAACTCTTCCCACTCCACAAATTCAGCCTCATCTGTTCAGAGGTACAAAATGTATCTGAACTATACTGTCTGACACTGAGCAAAGGCCTGTGCAAGGATTACTGCGTAAACTGCCCCACTCCAGGAGAAACCCCAGGAGATGTCGTGATCCTCACCCTGTGGAGTTACTATTCCTGTCCTGCTCTCTGGTGATCCTGAGGGGTAGTAGTTTGGGATTGGTCCATACCTTGATACCCTCACTCACAAGAAATCCTACTGTAGTTACCAGGGCTACTCAATGTGAGTAAAGGTGTCAGAATCTCGATGCACTGGCCTGAGAATAAGGATACATGCAGCCAAGCATCTGCGCATTTCCCACATACTCCACACCCATTTATGTGCCCAAAACCAATATCTGATTAACCCACACAGCTTTGTAAGGGTATTTTGTACACACACATACCCTTTATTCCTTTCCACTGGCATATCATTTAGGTGACAGTCTAGCCCTTTGGGACTGGTGCACCTGTGTTAGTGGGTCTTAGTGGATTCACATGGCAGATACAGATTTGTGGCAGTCAAAACAATAGCCAGAATTCTCTGAGTTTCATGTATTTCTTTCATGCTTGGGCCTTTTTCATCTTCCAATCAGTGCACTGGAGATGAGTAGTAAAAACAGGAAAACAAAAACCAATAGGCATCTCTAGTATCTCAGAATATATACACCACCTTGTGTATTAATACAGTTGCATTTTTACTCATAAGTATTGATTCATCAACATTACCTTTCTAGGGCCAAAGGGTGAAGCAGGACAAGTCATTCCTCTGCCTGGTCCCCCAGGGTCAGATGGTCTCCCAGGGCCACCTGGCTTCTCTGGAGTCCAAGGTACAATTATCTCTTGAATTTTCTCTCTGTTGCTAGTAAAGCATTTCCCACCCCCCAAAGTTGTTTTTTGCATAAATGCTTAAAGTACCGTGTCTGTCTTGTTTTCAAAGGTGACAGGGGTGATCCTGGGTTTCCAGGAAAACCTGGACTTCCAGGAGAAAAAGGTGCTGTTGGGCAGCCAGGAATAGGATTCTCTGGGCCTCCTGGCCCTAAAGGTAAGAAAACTACAACAAGTCCTTGGCCATATGTCTGTCTCTTAGGCCTGGTTTACACTGGGGTTTGGGGTGTGGGGGGGAATCAACCTAAGATACACAACTTCAGCTACGAGAATAGCGTAGCTGAAGTCGACGTATCTTAGTTCGACTTACCTCCTGTCCTCACGGCGAAGGGTCCATTGCTGCAGCTCCCCCATCGACTTTGCTTCTGCCTCTCACCGAGCTGGAGTTCAGCAGTCGACGGGAGAGTGATCGGGGATCAATTTATCACGTCTACACTATACGCGATTAATCAATCCCTGATAGATCAATCACTACCTGCCAATCCGGTGGGTAGTGTAGACGTACCCTTACTAACGTATGGAAGATATACTTCAGAGCACTGCTCTCACTCTTTCAGTGCTGGATTGTGACCCAGCATTGTTAAGCCAGGGTAGGGAGTAATGGCAAGTAACCCCCCTGTCATGGTATAATTCCCCACTCTGAACCTTAGTGTCCAAAAGATGGGGTACCAGCATGAATTCCTCTAAGCTTAATTACCAGCTTAGAACCCGTAGCGCTGCCACCACCCAGGAATTCCAGTGCCTGGTACACTCTGGTCCCCCCAAAACCTTGCCCGGGGACCCCCCAAGACCCAGACCGTCTGGATCTTAACACAAAGAAAGCAAACCCTTTCCCCCACCGTTGCCTCTCCCAGGCTTCCCCTCCCTGGGTTACCCTGGAAGATCACTGTGATTCAAACTCCTTGAATCTTTAAACAGAGAGGAAAATGGACCTTCCCCCCTCCTTCTCTTTCCCCCTCCCAGACTCTCCCTGAGAAAGACAGTAATCCTAACACAGAGAGAAATTAGCCTTTCTCTCCCCCTTCCCTCCTTTCTCCCCACCAATTCCCTGGTGAATCCAGACCCAGTCCCCTGGGGTCTCACCAGAATAAAAAAACCAATCAGGTTCTTAAACAAGAAACTTTTAATTAAAGAGAGAAAAACAGTAAATTCTTTGTAAATTTATAGATGATTAGATAACAGGTTTTTAGCTTATAGGCACTGGGAATACCCCCCAGCCTAGATATTCCAGTACAAATTAAAATCACTTTCAGCAAAATACAAATGTGAACTCTTCCCAGCCAAATGCACAATTAAACTCCTTCCAGCCAAAGCACATTTGCAAATAAAGAAAAAAACATATAAACTACTCACCATCTACCTATACTTTACTGTTTGAACTATAAAAACCTATATCAGGGAGATTGGAGAGAAACCTGGTTGCACCGTCGGTCCCTCTTAGTCCCAAGAGTGAACAACGAACAAAACAAAAAGCACAAACAAAGACTTCCCTCCACCAAGATTTGAAAGTATCTTGTCCCCCTATTGGTCCTCTGGTCAGGTGTCAGCCAGGTTCACTGAGCTTCTTAACCCTTTACAGGTAAAAGAGACATTAACCCTTAACTATCTGTTTATGACACCCCCTTTCCTCAAATCCCCGTATGCATTTGCATTATTGTTCACTTTATTGTGAATCCAAGCTGCATATCTGTTATGTGAATAGCAGATGGGCTGGAAAGAGTTGTCAGGCTATCTGGAGAGACTCAAGGGCATGAGTACCAACCTCAGGGCAAAGTGTGAAGAAGCAGGGCACAAACCCCAAATTGGTTATGAGTTCTATACTCAGATTTCACCAACCAAGTATCAGATATGAACACCTCAGGCACTACAACAGCATAAACATGGAGTCACAGACAGTCCCCTTGGGTACTCCAGTCTATCTTGGTAGATGGTTCCTTACCCCAAAAATCACAACAATGTTCAATTTGTTCCTGGTCCCAAAGGACTGGTCACTTGCATGTTAGATCCCACACAGAAGATAATGCTTGTAGCCAATCCTATAATAAATTTAATAAAGATTTATGAGCTAAGAAAAATAAATGAGAGAGTTATTCATAAGGTTAAAGCAAACAACCATACACACAAATGACTTACAGGCTTAGGTTCCAAAAGATGATAGAAATTTCTATAATAAGCATTCTCTATATGTCTTTTGGGCTAACCCAAGCTAAATGGCTCAGGATCCCTGGCTTATACTTAGAAATATTGCCCTCTCAAAGTCAAAACAGCATAGTGATAGCACCAGTTTCTTCCTATCAGGGATTTTTGTTCCCTTCCCCCAGAGTTCAAGCTGTCTCTGCTTCACAGGGGGCAGAAGAGGACATGGGAGGGAGCAATTAACCAAGTGTTTTGTCTTCTGATGTTCCACAATGTTTGTCTGGTGTCTATGGACCTTCTTTTATTGGGCAGGAGATAACACCTCCTATGGTAAACCAGTATTGGTAATGCTTCTCTCCTGACTGTGGGGTTTCAGCTTCAGAGCAAACACTCAAATATTACCTTATAACATGAGATAGAGATATTATAAGTGGCATGAGCTGGCACCTGATCTCCCAGCCTCATGGAAGTTCTAAAGGGGAGGGGAATGGGCAGGTCTTTGGTTCCACCCACATCTGACTCATCAATTAATGCAGGGGTCGGCAACCTCTGGCATGCGGCTCGCCAGGGTAAGCACCCTGGTGGGCCAGGCCAGTTTGTTTATCTGCCATGTCAGCAGGTTTGGCCGATTGCAGCTCCCACTGGCTGCAGTTCACCGTTCCAGGCCAATGGGGGCGGTGGGAAGCGGCGTGGGTGAGGGATATGCTGGCCATGGCTTCCCGCCACCCCCATTGGCCTAGGACGGCAAACTGCAGCCAGTGGGAGCCATGGTCGGCCGAACCTGTCAATGCGGCAGGTAAACAAAGTGGCCCGGCCCACCAGCGTGCTTATCCTGGCGTGCCGCGTGCCAGAGGTTGCTGACCCCTGAATTGATGGGTCTGGAAGTGAGGAAATAAGTTGCCTCCAGTAAAGGGCTACAGTAAATTGCTTTACCCTCGGAGAAAGGAGCAAGAAATGAATTATGTCTCATAGTTGCAACTCCTTCCCCGTGTTCCTCCTTGGGCAGCACAGATATGCACCACCCCTTGTCAGGGACTGAGCCTCAAAGCTGAATCTAGCTTTTTGTGTGGAAAAGGGGATGCATTTATGATTATGCAAAGCAGACTAGTGCTCTGTGAGGTCTACTTTAAATGACCCGCAGAAGTTTAGAAAGTTTACTAGAATGCATTCTTTCCTTTAAAAAAGGCTTATTTTTTCTAAATGAGGTGAACCTGTGCAAATACTAATTCAGCATCAGTCATTAAATATATATATTGCTTCATTCACCCAAGACAAAATCCTGCAAGGTGCTGAGCACCCTAAACTCTATTGAAGTTATTGAGATTTGGGACTGCACAGCCCGTCACAAGAGGTGCTCAGCTCCTCCAAGTTTGGCATTTGAGGAGACTGACTTGACCCTGTTTAATACCTCTCTATGTGAGTGTGAATAGTTCATTTAAAAGGCAAAAGAAACTTTAGGGTTAACTTACTGAGACCCTGATTATCTGTGTTTGTTTTGTAGGTTTCCCAGGTCAGCCTGGCACATCAGGTCAGCCAGGGCCTCCAGGGCGTCCTGGCTTTGATGGTTTACCAGGCACACCAGGTTTACCTGGTCAAAAAGTGAGTGTTTGCAGTTTACATTGTTCTTTGCAATTACTATTTGTATTATCAACAATACAGAGCTCTTGCTGGTACTAAGAAAAGTATAGTAGCCCAACTCCTCATCTGGGGTAATTTAGCATATATCCAGAGAAGGCCGGTATGATATTCTGCTTCCCAATTGCTTAATTTAAAAACACTTAATTTATTGTATATTGACTTCTAATCTATATTTGCACCTTAAGGGTGACCCTGGAGTGAGTCTCCCGGGTCCTAAAGGATTACCAGGCCCACAGGGCCCAGCTGGCTTCCCTGGAGAAAAAGGAAATGCTGGTTTGCCTGGCTTACGAGGAGAGCAAGGATTTCCAGGTGTACCTGGTCAGCCAGGAATCAAAGGTAATTTAAAAAAAATCAAAGTTACAGCTCATTAGTATCAAGTATCAGGGAATAGCTTATGCCCAAATAAATCCGTTAGTCTTTAAGGTGCCACCGGACTCCTTGTAGTTCATTAGTAGTAACATTTTTTACAATTTTTAAAAATAAATCTTAATGGTTGAAATTCACACCTGTGCAAAAAGCCAGCAAAAGACCCATGCACCACTTAAACTTCCACATGTAATGTCCGTTTCCCTTCCCTCTCTGCCTCCTTCCTGCCCACCTGGCTGTGCAGCCCTTCCTCTCCCCATTGCTTTTGGAACAGCCATGAAGAAAACACTAATGACTTAAATGATGTGTAGGCCTTCTGCTAGCCCTTTGCACGATTGGGGGGAATGTCGCCCAAAGTGCCTGTCTACTATCTGCCCCAAGCAAGCCAAAAAGGTAATATGGCAAAATAATTAGCTTATGCTTTATTTTTCCCTGTAGGTGACCCAGGTTCAGCTGGATCACCAGGTTCACAAGGTGCCCCAGGTGTGCCAGGAATAGGCCCTCCAGGGCCTCCCGGACCTCCAGGAGGACCAGGGCCACAAGGACCAAAAGGTGATACAAAATACTTGCTGGTTTTGTGTGTTCTTCCTTTTTCATTTATATCTGGAATCAATTTTATGAATCGTATGGGCATTAATATGGGGGAAAGTGGTAGGCCTCTTTTATAATATTTTCCAGCCTTTTAAAAATGTAAACTCCGTGGATAAGAATCTTTAGAAAACCAGAACATCATCAGGCTTCATCTCTGTGACCTAAAACTGAAAGTTGATTCACAACTTCCTCACTAAATCTCTGCAGGCTGCACATACCAGCTGATGTAGCAGATTAAAAATAGAAATGGATAAGATTGAAACAGCACTTAGATTATGAGGATTTTTTCACTTTGTTTTCCTCTGCTAATAAAGAAATGTGCTTTGTTTTCCACAAGATGCACATTTACAGAACATATTTGTACTTTATACTGTCATCTGATTAATAAAGTCCTATGTGCTCTATTAAGAGTTGGGTTTTTTTTGTTGTAGGATTTCCTGGAACAAAGGGAGAGAGGGGCTACCCAGGTATCCCAGGACTAGATATGCCAGGACCAAAAGGAGATAAGGGTAGCCCTGGCCAGAGTGGGCTACCAGGTCTGGTAGGTTTACCTGGCGTACCTGGTCCACAAGGAAAAGATGGACTTACAGGCTTTCCAGGTATGCATTTTTGCTTTAGAAAATTAATCATTTGGGTTTTCTGACTGTTTCAAATACCAATAGTCAATTAAAGATCTGTTTTTTTAAGTAAGCAAAACAAATTAAGAATAGTCTGTGGAAAAACAGGATCTATCTTTTTTTTATTTAATCATAGTTGTGTGAAATTCTGTGTCATTATGCCACTTGGTTGTATGCCTTTCATTGCAGTTAGGGTTTGATTCCGGAAGATTCTAGTACTCAGGCTCTGATCCAGCAAAACACTTAAGCACATGCTTAACTCTAAGCATCTCCTTAAGTGTTCTGGTGGATAGAATTTGATAGCTTTCAAGGTCAAGCCCTTAAATTGTGGCTAAGGATCCACCTTTAAAAAACAAAAGATACTGCTGTTCTTCTGTCAGACTCATCCCTGACGTTTAGACAGTGTTTGATCTCAATAAAACGAGTATTAACCTGGAGCAATTGTATTGTAATTCTAGTTGAGATTATCATCTGACACTGCATCTCATTGCTTTGAATTTTAAGTAACTGTCAAGAATTCCCTATTTTGGATTGATCTTGATTCTCTACTTTTCATCTATTTTTTTTTTTTTACTATTTCTTTCTCTATCAGTTTGGTTCTGAGATGTGATTACTAATTTAACTGCCTCACTGCAGACTATTTTAACAGCCTACTGGTCTTGCCATGTATATGATATTATACATAAAACACACTTGGCAAACAAACTGACAGGACAGAGCCCATAGCTCTGGGTTAGCTTATTTCGAGTGGGATGGATGGGATTTAAATATTTCAGGTGGGTTCAGTCATAAGTTTGAAAATAAAATACAATAAAAGATTCTGGGAATCCTGTGCTAACAATTTTAAAAAATCCAATTGTATTTCTTGACCAAATTACTCTGTTTTTTATATATATAAATGGCATTTGATAAGATATTATACTTGGATTATTAGGTTTTGTTTTCTGAGACATAAGGAACATGTATTGTTTACTAGACATATTACTTACTAAATTTTTATTAATGATTAATATAATCACTGATAGTACAAATTATTTTTTTACATATGTATTAAAAGAGAGGGTGACAAATACAATAAGTAATGGAATATAAAGTTGAGACAATATAGGTCAGGAATTATATAAGACTATACAATTGTTAAACAAATTATATGTTTTTTTTAAAATTAGTTCATCCCATTTGACTTATCTTTTTTTTCAAGATTTCAGTTCCTAATGTAATACAGGCAGTAAGTCATTCACTTTCTGTTACTTATTTTATTTTAGTCAATTACATTTCTATTAAATATTATTTTGCTTTGGTTTCAGGCATCAAAGGAGAAATGGGAGTTATCGGAACCCCTGGAATCCCAGGTGCTCCTGGGCCATTAGGAAATCCAGGATTACAGGGTGAAAAAGGTAGGAATTTTTGACAAATGAACATCTAGCGAGAAGTCATTATAAGAGATTGCCTCTGATTAGAATGTGAATCTAAAGTCATTTGAAAAACCCACTATGGGTTTGGACATTCAAGGAGGACAGAATATTGGAGTCAGGATCTGCATGTTATATTGAGTTCCTGTTTAGCATATTTACAATGTTAATGGAAGTTTAAAACTTTTATCTAAGATATGGTATAATCATTAGAGCACAGACACTTAGCCAGGGGCACCAGAACTGGGGGGGGCCAAAGGGCCATGGCTCTCCCACTTTTTGAAAGTTGATTGGCCTGGCCCGTCCTCTTTTCACCCAGTACCCGGTCCCCTTCCCCTCCTCTTCCCCCCAAGACCCGCCCCCAGTCAGGATAGAAGCTGGAGCCAAGTTGGGGTAAGAGCCGCGTAGGCAGCTACGGGGAGCCACAGACCCTCCACCTGCCCTGGGTGGGATGTCTGGGGGGCAAGGACATGGGCTGGGGGCTGCTCTCAGTCCCCCCCAATCCCCGGCAGGTGGAGGGGCCCGGGCTGCCTGGCCAGGCTTCAGCTTCCAGCTTCACCAGGAGGTGGGGCCACATAGGGGATGGGCCCTTGTACACGCCTTCCCCCACTTTTAGGAAGATTCCATCACCCCTGCACTGAGCCACTGAGAGCATGGAGTCTAAATGTATTATAGACACTGATTTTTAAGCTCAGTTTTCAACCATAATAGGCCATTCCTGTCCTAAAATACTTAAATTGGCACGTCAGTATGAATATGCATGAGTCTGAACATCTATTGATGAGATAGATGCCCTAGACCTTTATGTAAAACTTCACAAGAAATGAATAGGTTTTATAGAAGTTTTAAATTTGTAAAAAAGTGGCAGGAGTCTGTTAGCAGGTATTAGAACCCTGCAGGGAGCTGCTGATTGGTTCCTGCTGACTCACTGTTGAAGACATGGCTCATTAACTCTACCCTTGATAAAAGGCAGGTGGGAGCCAGAGATTGGGGCTGAGAATTCCTAAAGAGGAACCCCAGGGCATGATCACTCTAAGAAAAGAAGTGTGTTTATGACGTGTTAACAGGTCAAGATAAAACATAGACTCCACCACTATAGTTTACCATGACCAGCTAACAAATGTTAGAAATGCAACTGTCTTGGCTATGCTATGATTTTAACATGTTAAAAATACATCTTTTATTTTCCTAGTGAAGACAAGGCCTTGGAAATAGCCATGTCTGGGGAGTAGGTATGGACTGAAGTGTATGTTGTTTTGATTTGAGTGGCCTTGTTAGCAAAGCTGGACACCAAGAATAGGATGCATTAATCCAGAAGTTTTTTTTGATGCAAGAGCAGGGTAAGGACCTGCCAGATCAGGGAGGATTCAAGAGAAATTACTCTAAAAGATATAGAATTTAAAGGAGAGTTAAATCCTTCCTATGGGTTATTCTAGCCATCCCGTAGGATTCTATCATTAAATTTTCCTGGGTGGGTTTAAAAAAAATGTAGAAAGATTGTCATTAAATTCTATAATTTAGGGGTGTTACAATAAGGTGCCCCCATTTGAAAATTGGGCACATTGTATCTGATGGAGGGGCAGGAGAAGGAATGACTATAACAGAAGCTTCCTTCCAACCCCAACCTCATTCTGCTGGGACAAGGTAGGTGAAAAAGTGGGAGGGCCATGCCACCTGAAAGGTGCAGTGATTTAAACATCCTTCCAGGCCACTTCCTTAGGCAGGGCTGCTGTGGAGCCTGGTCATAAATTAAAGCAGCTTTCTGGTTGGCAGAACTCAACCTCCCTTGCAACACAACTACCCTCATGGGAACATGGAGTAAAAAATGCCCCATCCTGTCCTTGTGGAGGTAAATCAGCTCCCCTGACCTTGGTACACTTAGCTCACAGTTTGAATTAGTAATTACTTTGTTTTGCACATATCTGTCACACATCATACGTTACTGTGGTGTTCTATCCGGTATTCTCTCACTGCAGGTACTCCAGGTTTTCCGGGTACGTCAGGGCCACGAGGTGATACTGGTTTAAAAGGGAGTAAAGGTGAAGTAGGTCTACCAGGAGAACCAGGAAGCATAAAGAAAATAGACATGGAAAATATGAAAGGCCAAAAGGGAGACCCAGGAGAAAAAGGTAAACTTTTATCTTTACATTTAGATAAGTACTGATCTTTATCTATTATGTGTTAACGGTTATGCTTAGTTAAAGGTGATGCTTGGTGTTTGTCTTCTGTTACATCTTGATTTTGGAAAGCCAGCTTTCAAAAATCAAAATCTAGGAGCTTCACATAGCCAACTAAATATTTATCTCCAAGTTTATTCAGCACTCCCTAGGGAAAGGTGTCATTCTGGTATACAGTGGCAAATTTAAAAGTTTTCTACTGGTTTGCGGGAAATCAGTGGTTCTACCAATCATTTTTCTCATTTAAGCACATCCTTAGGAGAAAAAAGTATCTCTTGAATCAGCAGAATCTCTCACAACAGTAGAAACATTTTAAGTGTGTCCACCGTAACCATAATAGCTGGTCAGAAAATTTAAACCTTTGTTCTTGAAAAATATTGACACCTCAAAGTTGTTTTCCTTCCGAAGATTTTGAAACAGACCCAATTTTTTGCTGTTTTTTAATGCATCTTTTTTTGTAAATGATTATTGACATTTTTGGTTTTAACGCTAATCCATTTTTTGGTAAATTAAAACTTTCGGTGATCTTTTCAGTAACCTTTTCAGTTGGGTAAAAGGCACCATTTTTTTTAATAATAATGAAATCTTTCAACAATGTTCATTGAAAAAATTCAGTTTCAAACTAAAGCCATTTTTCAACAAAGCTTCTTGTTTTAAAAATTTCAGTAGCTATTCTCCAGCACCCAAATTCCTTATTAAGACTAATTTATTGTATGATGCTAACAAGAAGTGAATCAACTAACAAAATATAAAGGTAAAAAAATCTAATTCAAAGTGACCCTTTCCTCTGGGTTTCTCTATATGTGCTGTCTTCTCCGTTTCTCTCTAAGATTGTCAGTTCCTTTGGAACTGTCTTCATTTTGTGTCTTGCAAAAAGAAATGGTGCACAGGATACAGGTCATGGCTTAGAAGCAGAGGCACTATACTTATGTATGGACAGTAGCATAAGGGGGCTCTTAGACAAAGGTCTAAAGTTAGGTAAATCAAGGTAGCAGGGGCTTTCACATTTGAGCCAACACAGAGGTCACTCAAACAACCTCTTGTTCACAGACCCAGACCCCACAGTTACCTGCTTAGACAGCAAAATAGTCAACTCAGTCATTCATGTTGCAACCTGACACTGTCTGGTGTCTTATTTCACATTAACATAATTAATAATAGGATACTAGCATTCTGCTAGATGTCTCAAATACAGTTATCCATTCTGAATGTATTATGTTTCTTTGCGTGATCTTTTTCAAGATATATCTTGCCACATATGTTAGAGAAGACACCCAGTACTGTGATTGTGTGCACTAACAACAAACCTGATTTTGGTTACGTATACATAGCTGGTGTGCTAGATAACTCTTACAGTGTTACCACACTACTTCTGAAGTTTTAGTTCGTCCATTTCCTTTCTTAGTAGAGAAAAGTGACAACTGTGAAGATTCTCACAGGATTTGCCTATTACTTTACATGTGAGAGTAAAATTAATGAAAGAATTGAAAATTAGTTTTGGGTTTTTTGGTATCCAGGACAAGAAGGACCAATAGGAGAAAAGGGAAAAATAGGGGATTATGGTGTACCAGGAATGCCAGGAAAGGATGGTGAACCTGGCTTCCCAGGACTTCCAGGTATGTTTGCAGCTTTTAATAAATGTAATTAGCACAGACTTTGTAATCCTTGTTAACTAATGGAACTTGTAATACTTTTCATTGTTCGTAGGACGAAAAGGTGATCAAGGCCCTCCAGGATACCCAGGTGACCCAGGATTTCCAGGACAAAAAGGATCAATTGGAGAAATGGGTTTGCCAGGTACCACATGCTGTGAACTTAGCTTGTTGAGATATCACCTTCACAAAGATATCTGTCAAAAGTGGCTGGTCAAAAAAGTGAAGGAAACACAGATCTTAAAATATTTAGGGATAGATTGAGCCTTTAACCAATAGCTGTGTCACCCCAGGAGAGATGCCCAGGAAGGAATTGTGACTGAGTCCTCCTCCTTACTTCAGAGGGGAATAACTTCCCTCAGCTGGTTGCAGGTTACATCCCACCTCATGTGCCTCAGCTCTGCTGGCGAACAGTTTGGAGTGGTGCGACAGTCCAGGCTCTACTCACTGATTACTCAGCACTGTGGCACACTACTCCTGTTCTCCTCCTCTGCCTGGAATTGACGTGGAAAGGCTCCACATGTGTAGGGAACTTATTGCCCCTTGTGCGCCTGTGTCTGGCCACATTCTGACCCTTGAAACCACGAAGTTAAAAATAATTATTGTTAGTGCTCAGTCAAAGAAGATTTTCTTGTTAAACTATGTTCTTCTTCGAGTGATCGTTCATATCAATTCCAATTAGGTGTGTGCCTGCACCGTGTGCATGGATGTCGGAAACTTTTTCCCTAGTAGCTACCTGTCGGACTGGTTGGGGAGCCCATGGAGGGGCGCCGATATGGTGATCTATATAAGACCCTGCCAGCCCGACCCTCCTTCAGTTCCTTCTTGCTGCCCGTAACAGTTGTTGGAACAGTGGTCTCTTGTTTCATCAAGTGCTCTAGCTTATCTTATCTTGATTGTCGATTAATTGTTATTAGTTAGTGGTAAGTGTTTCCTATAGTATTAAGCGTTGTCGAGTAGTTGAGAGCAGTCCCATCAATGACTGCCCTGCGGGGATCTGGGGCATGATGTCCGAGGGCTTCAAGCCTTGCAACTCTTGCAACAAGCCCATGCCTATGGGTGGCCCCGACGATTCCTGTCTCAGGTATCTGGACTCTAACCAGGCCTCTATGCAGGACAAGGCCGCCAGGCTCAGATCTACTCATCCTAGCCCTGCGCAAGGGACAGTGCAAGTGGAAAAGATCACATTACTTTCCAGACTGGATACCTTCCAGGCTGTCAGAGGGCCCATTGAAATGACGGCTTCAGTGCCTTTGGCCCCAGCACCGGCCCTAACCTGAGTTCCAGTACCGTCCAAGGGTGAACCAGTGATGTTTGGGATGGCAGCCCTCAGACCAGCATCTCCACGCCGCTCGGAGTCCCAGCACTGCCACAGGTACCAGTCTGACTCACGGCACTGGTTAGACTTGTGGCACTGGTCTCACAGTCCCAATCCTCAGAGCCAATCCAGCTCAAGGTTGCAATCGACTGCTGGATCATGGTCCCGTTCCAGATCCAGGTCACGATCAGCGACCTCACGGCACCGTTTGGACTGACGCAGTGTGGAACTCCGATCTCTGCGTCAACTGTCGCCACGACACCGGCCCGTGGCCCACCACTGCTCTCCATCATGGCACCACACTCCATCGCAGCACCGCTCATCAGCTCGGCGCTGCTCATCAGCGCGGCACCGTTCACCAGCGTGGCACCACTCTTCATTGTGGCATCGCTCTATTGCCTGGCACCGCTCTTCATTGCGGCACCAGTCGTGGTCACGATCAGCCTCCTGGCACTGATCCCCGCATGACTCGCGCCTGCCAAGGGACTCGGTGCCCCCTTTGCTTCACTCGCGGACCGCTCCTCCTTGGCCGTCACAATCTTGGTCCTCTTCTGGCAGGTCAGAGAGAGCTTCAGGGTTCTCGGATATTCCCCAGTCGGGCCTGGGGAGCCTTGGCAAAGATCCCCCAGCATCCAACTGGCAGCCCCAGTGACAATTTTGGACTCCCTGGGCATATCACCAGGCCCAGGGCGCCCCCACAGTTGCCCAACCACCATCAGGATTGAGCACCTGGCCCCCTGAGGTGACTGTCAGCCTCCTCCCTCCAGACCTGGACCAACCTGCAGAGCCAGCACCTGTGGTAGGAGCTACCCCAGGTACCCAGAAGGAACCACCCATGCCCAACCAGGAGACTGTCTCTGCACCGGACCTTCCATTGGGGTCAGCTTTGTCCTCCCCTGATGAGGCTGTGACTGGTACGTCCACATCTGGTCCACCCCCGATGGACTTCAGGGTCCTTCCAAAACTGTTGACGCGCATGGCCATCAATATAAACCTCCAAACTGAGGAGGTGGTGGAGGAGGAGGAGGATCCTATGGTGGACATTCTAGGACCAGAGGGGCCTTCCAGGGTGGCCCTCCTCATGAATAAAACCATTCAGAACAATGCCAATTCTCTCTGGCAAACCCCAGACTCCATCCCTCCCACAGCTAAGGGGGTAAAAAGAAAGTACTTTGTCCCCACCAGGGGTTATGAATACCTTTTTACCTACCCCACCCCACACTCACTTGTGGTGGACGTGGTGAATGCCAAGGAAAGGCAGGGCCAACAAGGGCCTGCGCCTAAGTCAAAGGATGCTGAGCGTCTGGACCTTTTTGGGAGAAAAATTTATTCTGCTGGGGGTCTCTCGCTAGCGATCCTCAGTAGGTACAATTTTAACTCTTGGTCTGCGGTCCTGAAATTTCAAGATCTTCTCCCGGCAGAGGCTCGTACAGAACTGGGGTCCATTTCTGAGGAGGGTAAACTGGTTGCTTGGACCTCCCTCCAAGGTTCCTTCAATGCTGTGGATGCAGCTGCACGCACTCTGGCATCAGGTATCGCCATGCAGCGGAACGCCTGGCTTCAGTCTTCAGGCCTCTCGCCCAAGGTTCAGCACACTATCCAGGACCTCCCCTTTGATGGCCAGGGTTTGTTTGCGGAACAAAGTGTTTCCCGCCTGCATACCTTAAAGTAGTGGTCCCCAACCTTTTCGTCTGGCAGGCTCCAGACGAAGGACCATGACGGTGGCGGAACATCAGCCAAAATGCTGCCGAATTTCTGTGGCATTTCGGTGGCGACGCCTGTCGATGACGCCACTTGCCGCGGATAAGCAATGTCATCGAGAGGCGTCGCCACTGAAACGCCACTGAAATTCGGCGGCATTTTGGTGGATGCTCCACCACCAGCCAGGACGCGGGCGCATTTAGATGGCGCCCGCGGGCACCACGTTGGGGACCCCTGCCTTAAAGGACATGAGGAATACTATTAAATCCTTAGGTTTGCATACCCCGGCTAACCAAAGGAAGCCATTTAAACCCCAGACCACCAGCAACGCCCTTCCCTCCTAGATCAAGGCAGGACTTTTCTCGTCGAAGTAGATACTCTCAATGTAGACCATCTTACCCCCTCTCTGGGCAAGGTCAAAGACAATCTAAGCCACCCCCGGGCCTAAGTGCCCATTTTGAAGGTGTGCCAGAGGATGGAATGCCAGCTCTTACCCCGGACAGTTATCCCTTTCTCAACGTCTATCCCGTTTCTACCATGCCTGGTCCCGTATCACATCGTACTGTTGGGTCCTCCGCATGGTGCAGACGGGATATTCCATCCATTTCCATACCATCCTGCCCTCCCACCCTCCTTCCCTTTCCCTCTTCAGAGACCCTTCTCATGAGCAACTCCTCATCCAGGAGGTTCAATCCCTCCTTGCCCTAGGGGCAGTGGAGGAAGGAGCTCAGGGGCAAGGGTTTCTACTCCTGTTATTTCCTTGTCCCCAAGGCAAAGGGAGGCCTAAGACCTATTCTGGACCCCAGGGAGCTCAACAAGTACATAGTCTACCTGAAGTTCCGTATGGTCTCCTTAGCCACTATCATTCCCTCACTGGACCCGGGAGACTGGTATGCCGCCCTCGATATGAAAGACGCATACTTTCACATTTCAGTTATCCCCCCTCACAGACGTTCCCTCCGCTTCAAGGCGAGCAAGCTGCACTATCAGTTCTCAGTCCTCCCATTCGGCTTGGGCACAGCCCCCTGCGACTTTACCAAGTGCATAGCAGCTGTGGCAGCCTTTCTTCGCCGACACCACGTGCACATCTTCCCGTACCTCGATGACTGGCTTATATGGGGCTTATTTCCAGTCTCAGGTACATCTAATCACTGACATGTTCACTCGCTTGGGTATGATGGTAAACGTCAGCAAATCCATCCTCGTACCTACTCAAACAATAAAGTTAATAGGTGCAGTCCTGGAAGCAAACCAAGCGAGGGCTTTCCTTCTGGAAGCATGGTGCTTGGCTATAACAGGTGTAATTACCAGCTTCTGCAAGTTTCCCACCACCACAGCAAGGCAGTGCCTCTGGTTGCTGGGTCACATGGTATCCTGTACCTACATGATGCGGCATGCCAGACTAAGACTCAGGCCACTGCAGACATGGTTGGCTTCAGCCTATCGACCTGGATGCGACAGTCTAGAAATGGTCCTCATGGTCCAGAAGTACACACTCGACTCCCTACAATGGTGGCTGGATCCTCGGATGGTGGGTGCTGGGGTCCCATTCCATCCCCCCAACCCATCCTTACCCTGGTCACAGACGCATCTGCCCTGAGATGGAGGACTCGCCTCAGGAACCTGACAATGCAGGGTTTATGGCACAAGAGCGAGCTGTCATTGCACGTCAACATCAAAGAGCTCAGAGCGAATCACCTTGCATGCCAAGCCTTTCTCCTCCGCTTGCAGGGCCACTGTGTAGCAATCCTAACAGACAACACCACGGCCATGTTCTACCTGAACAAGCAAGGCAGAGCCCTGTCATCGCCGCTCTGCCAAGAAGCCCTCCTTTTGTGGGACTTCTGCTTAGCCCCCTCCATCAACCTTCAGGCCTCGTACCTACCGGATGTCCAGAACATTCTGGCAGACAGCTTGAGCAAGTGTTTTCTTACTCACGAATGGTCGATACGTCCGGATATTCATTCCATTTTCCGCACCTGGGGGTTTCCCCGAGTCGACTTGTTCACTTCGCGGTCCAACAGGAAGTGCCCAGCCTTCTGTTCTTTCTGGGGCCACAGTCCGGGCTCGATAGCAGACACCTTCCAGATCATGTGGTTGGGTCAGTTGCTTTAGCCTTCCCTCCATTCCTGTTGGTATACAAGGTGCTCCTCAAGGTCCGCCAGGACAAGGCAGATGTCATTCTGGTAGCCCACAGATGTCATTCTGGTAGCCCCTGTCTGGCCGCATCAGTGTTAGTACCCGATCCTGCTGGACCTGTCAATCCAGGCTCCCCTGCATCTCCCTCTCAGCGCTGACCTCATCTTTCAGAACCACGATCGTCTTCTGCACCTGGACCTTCAGTCGCTCCACCTCACGGCCTGAAGGATCCGTGGCTAAACCAGGCTGAACGCACCTGTTCGGACTCGGTAAGGTGGGTGCTTCTTGAAAGTCGCAAGCCGTCAACCAGACTTACCTCTGAAGCCAAGTAGAAAAAGTTTTCCAGCTGGTGCACTCAGCAGCAGGTGCCCCCACTTCAGGCTTCAATTCCATGCATCTTGGGCTACCTGATGTCCCTAAAGGACCAGCACCTAGCCTTTGGATCCCTTAAGGTCCACCTCACGACCATCTCTGCGTTTCACCCAGGCACAGCCGGGCACTCCGTGTTTGCACACCCGGTTGTGCAGCATTTCCTCAAAGGCCTGGAGAAAATCCATCCTCCAACGAAGGCACCCATGCCTGCATGGGACCTTAACTTGGTCCTCTCTTGCCTTTTAGACCCTCCTTTTGAGACACTGGCCTCCTGCTCACTTCTGTATCTCTCCTGGAAGGTCACCTTCCTAGTGGCCATCACTTCCGCACGTTGGGTGTCCGAACTACGTGTGAGCTGCCCTATACTGTCTTTCATAAAGATAAAGGTCAACTAAGACCTCACTCGGCCTTCCTACCAAAAGTGGTGTCCCGCTTCCATGTGAGCCAGGATATCTTCCTACCGGTTTTCTACCCAAAACCGCATGCTGACCTTCGTGAATAACGTCTCCATTCTCTTGACGTTCGAAGGGCACGTGCTTTCTATATAGACAGAACAAAGCCCTTTCATAAAACAACCCAGTTGTTTGTCACCATTGCGGAGTGGATGAAAGGCGCCCCAATTTCCTCTCAACGAATATCTTTGTGGATCACCGGGTGCATTTGTGCTTGCTATAACCTGGCAAACATCCCTTCGCCTGCTATTACGGCTCACTCCACAAGAGCTCAGGTGTCATCAGCTGCCTTCCTGGCACACATTCCTCTCCAGGAAATCTGCAGGGCTGCCATGTGGGCCTCACACCTTCACATCCCACTGTGCCATCGTTCGGCACTCTCGGGATGATGCAGCCTTTGGCAGAGCAATTCTTCAATCTGCAGTTCCTTGACTCCGATCCCACCTCCGAGGTAAGGCTTGGGAGTCACCTAACTGGAACTGATATGAGCAATCACTCAAAAAAGAAAAAGCGGTTACTCACCGTTCTGTAAGTGTTGTTCTTCGAGATGTGTTGCTCATATCTATTCCATTACCCCCCACCCTCCCCTCTGTCAGAGTAGCCTGCAAGAAGGAACTGAAGGGGGGTCGGGCCGGCAGGGTCTTATATAGATCGCCATATCGGCGCCACTCCAGAGGCTCCCCAGATGGCCCAACGGGTAGCTGCTAGGGAAAAAGTTTCCAACATCCGTGCACGTGGCACACGCACACACCGAACTGGAATAGATATGAGCAACACATCTCGAAGAACAACAGTTACAGAAAGGTGAGTAACCGTTTTTTATTTGCATAAATTGGATAACAGAGAGGATGCTGTCCTTTCGCCACTGGTTTAAATATGGCCCAAGTCAGTAGTGACCAAGGCTATGTCTACGCTTATGGTGGAGTGTAGAGTACATACTTTGCATGCCCCTCTCACATGGGTATAAATAGCAGTGTAGACGGTGAGGCACCGCTTAGCATATGTATGTACCCTACACAGCTCTCTACACACCAAAGCAGTGCGTCCCCCATCTACACTGCTATTTTTAGCAGCGTAATGTCCCGTGCTGGAGCCTTTCCTCATTGCAGTGAAAGACTCCTGCAGTGGGGAAAGGCTCCAGTAGCTCCCCACTGCTGGAGCCTTTTCCCACCATAGGGAACTGCCAGAGCCTTTCTCCGGCACAGGGGAAAGTTTTCTTTGGTAGTGAAAAATTCTGGTATAAATGAAGCAGCAGGGAAAGACTCTGGCAGTTCCCTGCCGCTGGAGTCTTTTCCTGCTGCCAAAGCCTTTCACTGCCACATGGAACTACACACCACAGCACGGATACAGGCTGCTTTTCACTCTGATGTGTGGCTACATATAAACTATGCTGTGTGTTGCCACAAGGCACAAAAGAAATTGCCATCTGACTTTCATTCAGTGTCCTCTGTGAAAAGAGTTGGTTGTCTGAGTTCAGGTTTTAGTGGATAAGTAGATGGCTACATCATAGTCTGCGCTATTTTGGGGACTCTGAACAATATTAAAACGAGTTCCTAAATTCTGCATTCAAATCTCAGATCTTTGTATGAGGACAAACACTTCAGCGCAATTACTTGTTTCAGGATCACAGGTGTAGGATTTGCACATACAATTCAGGCAGCCAGTTTTGAAAATGTTATATATCTTTGTTATAGATTTTGTCATGAAGTTGGAATGCATCCACCTGTGATAGGAATGTGGTGTCCTGGTGACAGTCTCTATTTTTTTAAAATAGAGGAATAGGAGGAATGCATCTTAACAGGGATTCTTATCTCAGTTAAAATTGGCTATTTGTTAGCTTATACGTAACATATTTAAGAAATCAAAGAAAAAAAGATTTGAGGCCAAAAAATTAGTAACATCAAGGCTGGCTAATTTGTCATCCAATTTCTATTCTCATAGATTGTTAGTCAAAACTGGCCTTTGAGATCGAGCAAGAGAAAGAAAAGGGGGTTCACACTGCATGCTCTCTGGTTCTTATTGGCTCAGTTCTACATTTTCTCATATTTAGGAGCACATTATCACCTGAATAGGCCAGTCGACCTCTCAGAGGCAGACTCTTTTAGTGACTAAGTTGCTACTACACATGGTAGATAACCTGGAAATCATTCTGGTTCCATTGATCAGATAGGTATATTACAAGTTGTATTTGTCGGTTGCTCTTTATGGAAACCTGAGTATTTTTTTGCATTTGGTTGTGTGTATGGCTAAATCATAGGCACACTTCTGAACATTTATGTATAATAAAACAGGGGAAATACCAAAAACAATTCACTTTTTTAGATGGCTAGGTTCTTGTTTATCTCTATTTACTAGACAGTACAGCAATTCACTTGTTTTCTAGTTCTAACATCCACAGTCGTTTTAAGGTAATATCTCAATAACAGATTTTTGTCTTTATTGCTGGGGTGCTACAGATTTAATATACTTTTTATTTTATTGTTAGGAATACCTGGAGAAAAAGGTGTACCAGGTGTGCCAGGCTCACCAGGTGTACCAGGGTACCCTGGATTACAAGGTGCAAAAGGAGACAAAGGAGAGTCGGGTATTCCAGGGGTTGGCATTCCAGGTTCTCCGGGTGAGAAGGTATTTACAATCTCAAAAATGAATTGTCTCGTTTCTAATTAGTGCCTCAAAAGATTCATTTGTTCATAAGTTATTCTGTTAGATTTCTATTTTAACATCTGAGTGGAAAGTAAGAGTGTGTGTGTGTGTGTGTGTGTGTGTGTGTGAAAGAGAGGCCTGGTGGTTAGGGAGGTGGGAGTTGTGGGTTCAAGTTCCTGCTCTACTATGGACTTCCTATATGACCTTGGGCAACTCACTAACCTCTCCGTGTCTCAGTTCCCCATCTATAAAATGGGTCTAAACTTGAGGTGGCTGGCAGTCTAGGTTCCAAAGCCAAAGAAACCGACAGAAGTCAATCCTACCCAACCTTGGCATTGGAAACAGGAAATGATGATGGGTGTGTGTGTGTGTATAATATGTGTGTGTGTGTATGGAGGGCCTCATATACGCCATAGCACAATGGTACCAAATTTTGCAGCAGTGTTGATTTATTCTAACTCCATAAAATCAAATAATTTACATCAGTAAAAATGAAAGAAACAAACTCTTAAAAAATGACTGAGATGGTGCAAAACACACTAAAGAAGCTCCCTGACTTACTTGCATAAGTCAAATTTTGCAAAACTCGGGAATGTATCTCCGACAATTGCGCAAAAAAAAAAAGCTTACAGAACTTATGGAACTTTTTCCACAAATGTGGATTACTGTAAGTTGGGTTTGTGTAACCCGAGGAGCGGCTGTATATTAAAACATATCCTGATTTCCCTTCCTTACAGGCATTTGAGAAGGTTAAATACATTAAAATATTGTGAGCCGTTCAGATAATTTAGTAATGAGCACCATATACATGCCATAGATAGACTTAATTCACACTCTACATATTCTGAAAGGGGCTCTGTTGTTGGTTCACAAGATTTTTTGAAGGCAAATATTTAGAGTATCCTTTGAACTTTGGAGTAAAAATTATAAAATTAAACCCTGCGTATTTAATACAAACAAAGAATTTTGATAATCTGGACTTTGGGTGACTAAATGCATGTGCACTAAAGAAGTTATGTGAGAAACTTGTAGAAAATTGCAATCTTTATCAGTGGAAGAAAAAAAGGATAAAAGACCCCCAGTGAAGTGTATAAGAAGGCTTCTAGTCATCTGTGCACTACATAAATAGAATGAATTAAGATAATTGTGTATTTGTGAGCCTACAGGCTTCACTGAATTTAATCCTAAATAAAGAGGATGAAATTCTTTAATGCGATGGTGGATATAATGGGGGGAAATTATGTAATATTGCAGAACGTGATAAGCCACTTTACCACATCCTAAGTGTGTGGCTTTTATTGTTTGCTTTTTTTTTCCATAGGGAGAAGAAGGAAGGCCAGGTGCTCCAGGCTTCCCTGGTGAAAAAGGTGAAAAGGGTAGCACAGGAATTCCAGGAATGCCTGGTCATCCAGGTCCCAAAGGATTACCTGGTATTGCAGGATATCCAGGCAAGTCCTAAAAACATTTAATGTAAAACTAACAAGAACAAATGTACAGTCAGTGAATCAAATCCTCTTGCTTTCTTTAGGCAGCCCAGGTAGCCAGGGAGAAAAGGGTGAAAAAGGACTCTCTGGTTTAGATGGCATTCCAGGTTTAAAAGGAGAAGCAGGTAAAGAATCCACTTCATTTTTAAAAAGCACCATTTCAAGTGTGCTTTCCACTCTAAAAAGTGACTGAACATGGTATTGTGGGCTTCTGTATTTATTTTGTCTCAAAGATTCCTAGTCACATTTGTTCATTTTACAAGTGAAAAATTTGGAGGTGGAGGGCGGAGGGGCATTGCAAGACAAAACCAATCATTTTAAGATGGGGGGGACTGGTTCTTTAAAGCCATTTGTAAGACAATTTTTCTTCAGTACCATTTGTTGCTACCATCATCGTTACCAATTGCATTTAAAATCCCTCACACTGACCTTTTGGGTCTGATCTCCACTATGTTACACTGGCGTAATGTCATTGGGGTAAAACTAGTATGCTACAGTCAAAGTGGAGAATTAGGCTATATAGGGTAATTGTATGAATTCTCATGGCCCAGTTCTGTTTCTGCAAGACATAAGCACCTGATATTCAATGGGTGATACTGAGGGAGAAGACTCAAGCTCTTACTGGAGTTTCTTATACTTTAGTCTTAGCAGGGTTCACAACTATTACTATAAGAAACTAAAACAGGGATCAGCAGCCTTTGGCATGCAGCCCATCAGGAAAATCTGGTGGTGGGCCGGGACGGTTTGTTTACCTGCAGCGTCCACAGGTTTGGCCGATTGCAGCTCCCGCTGGCCACGGTTCGCCATTCCAGGCCAATGGGGGCTGTGGGAAGCGGCGGCCAGCACATCCCTTGGCCTGTGCCGCTTCCCACACCCCCCATTGGCCTGGAACAGCAAACCACGGCCAGCGAGAGCTGCAATCGGCCAAACCTGTGAATGCTGCAGGTAAACAAACCGGCCCGGCCCACCAGCAGATTTCCCTGATGGGCCGCGTACAAAAGGTTGTCAATCTCTGAATTAAAAGGACTGATTCTTTTCTCTTACTGGTGTAATTCAGGAGTAACAGTGAAGGCAGTGGAGTTCTGCCAATGTAATACCTATGTAAAGTGAGAGCAAAATCAAATCTATAATAAATAACTGCCGTTTGACTTCAATGGGAGCAGCATCATAACCTACATTTCCATTGAGAGAAAGATGTGTAAAAATCTGATGACTGGATTATAAAATGGCAATGAATGATTTTTCAGGTCAGTCTGGTTCTCAAGGTCCCCCTGGTGTCCCTGGACAGAAAGGTGAACAAGGTTATGATGGAATACCAGGTTCGCCTGGAGCAAAGGGTGACCCAGGTAAGCATCATGCCAGGTTACCTTTCTTTTGTGTTAAAATGTACATATATGTCAGATATTTATTACAGAAATGCACAGGAAGTGTCTGATTGCACAGTCAAGTAAGATGGAGGACCATGTAGTTTTTAAGTACTTACATTGGGAGGATTATATAGTGAAGTTTGTATAATGCCTTGCAAACTACTATAAAGCTGGTGATTTGGACAGAAAATTTCTTAGGAAATTGGTAGGTCTGGTCTCAATACTGACATTTTCCTCCTAATAAATTTGCAACAATAATCTTTGTTTGAAATATTTCAGTAAAACAAATTGTTGGTTTTTCATGACTGAAGTTTTGAGCTGATTTGTAATGAAAACTTTTACTTCAAATAAACATAAAATGTCATTGTGGTTTTTAAAAACAAAATATGTAAACAACATTTAGTCTATATGAAACAAAAAACTTGTTTCAAAATTTCTGTGGGAAAAACCCATGTTTTCATCAGAATCAAGAATATCTCCTCTTAACTCCCATTGACATACATTGACAAGGACTGCAGCATCAGACTTCTAAAGTGGGCATGGATGTTTAAATCCAATAGAATGTTATATTCTTCACATGAGCATTCCTGAAAAGGTATAAATTGGAGGGGAAAGAACCATGTGTACAGTTAGTGCAGTTTGGACCAAATCTTGAGATCCTTACTCAAAATTTCAATAAAGTCAAAAGGGGTTTGCCTGAATAAGGACCTCACAATTTGGCTCTTTATGACTTAAAAATGAGCATGCAAAAAAAAAAAAAAAAAGACTGAGCACCCTGCACCAACCACCATCAACAAATTATACCTAAACTAAAGAGCATTAGTTAGCTCTCACACTAAATAATCTTCTCTTAGTTCATGTAGTGCTAGGGAGTCCTGAACCAGCTTTGATGGAGGTGAGTGCCTTTAGTTAGTTGCATTGTGCATCAGTGTTAGCTTGATAGAAAAACTGTTGCAAAATCTGGCAGTATTTTCAAGATTTGCTGTTTAGGAAATCTTTTCCCATAACCAATTTGCTGTGAAGTTTTGGAGCTGTCTCATCCTTTCTTCATTATTGGTACGGTGGTAGCACATAGGGGCCTCATTCACAGATAGGGCCCCATTGTGCTAGACACAGTGAAATACATAACAGAACGACAGTCCCTGCCCAGAAAACCTTGTGCATAAACCATTCATATCCAAGTGCTGGTGTCTGTTTTTGTAATAAATATTAATTATGCATTAAATGTAACTACTGTCTTGTCTTACTTTTACTGCTGTCACTTGTAGGTATTCCAGGTAGAGGGCTTCCAGGATTTCCTGGTGCAAAAGGAGATAAAGGTAATATAAAATAAAAAAAGGTTTTAAAACTTAATTCTGTAGTTCAAACACACGTGCAACTGCATTCTGTTATGTGCTCCACTATTTAAATCTGGAAGCAAAAACTTGAGGTGTCAGTTACTAATTTCTATTATAGTAGCAGCATCTTAGACATCAATTAGATATGCCCTAAATAGGTAAATATTCTTAGTGTGGAATTTACTGCAAGCTGTGTTGTGGTGAGAACTCTTTTATTTGTATTGCGAGTGCTTTTGAATTTGAAGTCCTTCTGTTTCCATACTAATTTTGTAAAAATCGAAGTCTAGCTAATTTTCCTTTCTTTTACCATTTTATTTTATTTTATTGTATATATTTTCACTAGCCAATAAAATACATTGAGTGAGCAATGAAAGTTTTAAAATAAGCTTTAAATTACCTATTTATACAAACTTGGAAAAAAATTCATATGTTTTGAATGTTGATCTTGGTAAATCTATCCTCTTCTTCTGAACTAAACCCTGTTATCCTTACCCAAGCAAAACTTCCACTGCATAGACACCAGTGGAATTGTGGCTGATTAAGGACTTTAGGATTTAGCTCATAAGAAGTTTTAGGTGTGAGTGCAGTGGATGAAGATGGTGGAAGTGGGTGAGCAATAAGCCACAAGCAATTTAGCTAGTCAGACCCTTCAGTTAAACTGACCATTTCTTTTACCTGATTCATGAAGATCTGGTAGAGAATAATGAAATTTCCTGAAAGAATTTCATTGTAATCCAAATGTCTAAAGGAAGATAAATATTTACCATAGAAATAAAGGTTATCAGCCCATAATAATGCAATGATATCATCCTTCATCTAACTACTTTGGGGGCTGTTTTAAATCTTAGGTACAAAAGGCGATGTGGGTTTTCCAGGATCCCCAGGAAGCCCGGGGATTCCTGGCTCAAAAGGAGAACCAGGATTTGTTGGTCTACAAGGTCCTCCAGGCCAACAGGGCACTCCCGGACTACCAGGGAGATCAATGGAAGGTCCTAAAGGAGACAGAGGACTCCCAGGTCAACCTGGACTTTCAGGTAAGTTATTAAAAATCTATGAAGTGTAAAATATCTAATGTTTATGGTGATGATACGAGTTTATTATTTATTTTTATTACTAGTCAGTACTAAGGATATTAGTGATATCTCCTTTCTATTAATAGTATAATTTCATATTGTTTTGTATTAAAGTCTTTATTATGTTTCTTATCATTTTATAGATTTTTTTAAATATAAATTGAAATCTTCCTAGTTGTCCTGGAAAAGCATTCTCTCAATGGACAGATTTGCAGTGTATTCTAAAACTGATCTGCCTTTGGGGTAGTTTAATCTCTCTTCTTAACTCATTCCATCCGTGAAACCCCTTGACCCAGAGCACTTTATCTGCAACTCCAATGTGCTTCATCTAGGGTTTTATTAGTGGCTTTGTGCCAGACAGTGGAGTCGTCTTTGGCAAGCCATAGATGGACATACCATAGCTGATGCTGCTGGGTCCCAGCCTGATGATGTATTTGAAAACTGGGGATAAGGCCTTGAGTTGGCAGTGGAAATGGATTAGAAGCCAATGGCGAGTGTGGAACACAGGAGTGATTAGCTCATAGCACCATGGGTTGCCAAATTCTGCATGAGCAGTATCCTCTGCATTGCTTCTTTTTCAGCCCCAGATACAATGAATTACAGTATTTCAGTTTGGAGAAGATTAATATGTGGATTACTATTGCAGATCCTTGTCCAGAGAAAATGTGAAGCCTCCTAGCTTCATATAGCCTAAGGAGAAATAAGATATTTCTTGATCTTTTCTCAACCTGCTTCTCCAGTAGCAGTGGTGAGCTCAGCAGGACCTTAAAGCTCTGAAACTATTAGAACTGGAAACTGAACCATTGGATAAGTAGGTCCATGACCTAGCTAGCTGTTGAAGCATTCCTGCTCCTTACCAGCTTTACTTTGATCTTGCCCACCTTTAACTTGAACCATCTGGTCCTAATCCAAATACTGATGTCTTATAGAAAACAAATTTGCCAAGAAACTTTTGCCCACCCCTCCATTGTAGGTCTACCAGGTCCAATGGGACCACCAGGATCTCCGGGCCTGGAAGGAGCCAAAGGAGAAAAAGGAAACACGGGTTGGCCTGGAGCACCTGGAAGACTTGGAATCAAAGGTGATCCGGGATTCCAAGGCATCCCTGTAAGTTACTTTAACTACCTTAGTGATTTCTCTAGTGTATCTCAGTAGCACATAGTGGTCATTTTAGTTCTTCCAATTAATAGATGTATTAATCAAAGATATTTCTTTTTCAGACTAATAATACTTTATATCCAGAATGCTTTCAGACTCTCAGCTGACTGTGTAAAGTCTGTTTCAAAACATTTCAATTCTCTGTTTTAAGGGCTGCCTAACAATGAGCTAATGAACTTATTAGAACTTTATAGGCAGAAAATAACACCATACAGACAACCAGCGTATAGTTTACGGTGTATTAATAGTACAGTGTGGCTACAGCTCATCAATGAGTTGCAAAATAATTTGTACTTCATTTTAAAGATTGCATATTTCACAATAAATTGCATACTGAAAATATCTGAGCTATTTGGATAAATTATGAAACCTTTCAAATTAAGTAAGTGTTCTTTCCGTTCTGTCAATGATGAACTATAGCTGTTGATGTAGAAATTGAAACAAGTAAAGATATAAATACATTTTTGTCATATATCAGTCCTCTTCTCCCAGCCCCTAAAAAATCCCTTCAATACTGCTGTGCATCTCCACCTACTACAAAGAATGAGGTGAAAATCTCTGTCCACTAAAATCTACAAGGCTGTACACTAGGGATCTCAAATTCAAATTACCACGAGGGCCACACGAGGACTAGTACATTGGCCCGAGGGCCGCATCACTGAAACCTTTTCATACAACGATACAAAAGTATAGTCAAAAATGAAAAAAATGAGGAGTAATCTAGTATGCTATTAAAAGCCAATGTATTCACTTTTTTAAAACTGTAATGCGAAGGGGGGTTTTAATAAAATTTAACTCCTGTAACTATTCCTTATGTGGTCAGTAACACTGATGATGATCTTCACCAGGGGTCTCAAACATGCGGCCTGTGGAGTTATTTCCTGCAGCCCGCCATAGGCGCCAACTCTCTGCTGCACTGCGTAACCCTTTTCACTCCCCCCGGTCACAGCACAAAGTTGAGAGGAAAACTGAGGCTCGCCTAGGAATTATAAAAATGTTACAGAAAATTTCCACTTCATCACAGACACTGTCTAGTGTCCCAACAGAGAGACCCCTGGCCAATGGGGCAGGGGACCTCTGGGTGCCCAGCACCCCTAACAGAGAGACCCCTGGGTGATGGGGGATGGTGCCCGGTGCCCCTAACTAACAGTACTTGGCAGTAACCCCACCAGCACCCTGCAGACCACTGTGGGTACCTCAGAGATGTAGACCTCTGGCATGAACAGTGAGGAGGAGGGAGGGAGATGTGGTGGGGCAGGGCAATCTGGCTATGCCATGAGACAGGACCTGTAGAGACTCTGCTGCAGCCTAGCCAGTCCCACTAGCCAGGCATGGGCGAGCACAGTGCAAGACATGGAATCTTGGAAAAGTGAGTGCATGCATTTTCCCTTTTCATGTTTAAATGTAAAGAGGGTGCCTGGTCCATTCCAAGTTACTAAAGACATGTATCGACTTTTCATTATTTTACTTATCTGAGAAGAGGCAGTAGTGCAACAAACGGAGGTAGATTTGTTATCTTCTTTTCATTCCCCTATAGGATTAGGTGTTGGAGGCCCTGCAGAGCAGGTTGTTGATGTACCTAGGAATGTCCCTAGTGTCCTCCTGAAAGATCTTGATGAAACTTTCATAAAGTTACTCTGCAGTTCTCTCCTGAAGGTTTCTAGGGATGTCCATCTTATTTCTTCTTCAGTAGTAGGACACTTTTCCACACTGCTCAGCAATGATTTTTGCAGGCACCATTGTAGTAAGCAGGCTAGTAACATGCGGTCTGGTGTGGCTTTGGGATTCCTGCAAAGGCTGTGTTTTCTGTGTCGCTCTGACACTCAGGAGTGAGATATCAGCTAAAATCACTACCACCTGTGAAAAATAGTGCCAGCACTCAGTGCCGTTGCCCTGTACTTGTACCCATTGAAATAGAGACCATATTGTTTTATGCAACCAAAAATGTTAATACCCTCCTCCTTTTCCCTGCACCTGGCCTCTCGCTGACAATACTCACCACGGCTGGGGCAGGAGAATAGTGCTGTGCAGAGGCGTGCTGCTGCTGAAGTATCAATAAGTATGTCTTATTACAAATTTTTATGAGAATGAGGGAAGGGAGTTTTGAAGCTTATCTTTCACTTTCCATTGTGACTGTACATACAGTTATACATATTTCCATTTTATCTGGAGCTGCTGCTGTTGCAGCCTTGAAGAGTGACCCTTCACATCTGGGGAATGCCAGACCCTATTGAAGAGGGGAAAGAAGAGGATGTTCTTCAGATCTTGCAAACCAGTGCTGCACTGGACTGTGAACAAAGGGTCTGGTGGGCCAACATGGCAGACAGCATGGAGAGGGATAGAGAGGACAGGAGAACGTGGAGAAAGACCAAAGAATCTCATCAGGAAAAAGAGAGAGAGATGCACCAGGGCATAATGAGGCTTCTCAGGCAGCTAACACAAATGCTGCTGACCCCAGCTGACCAACAATCACAAACTTGCCACCCTTCACAGTCCCTGGAGAAGTCCATGGTGGCAGCTCCCTGCGCCCCTCAAAAATCCTCTTGGAACCATGGATCTCATCCCTAGCCCTACCATTCCATGCCAGGGGACAGTAAGGACAACCACATCTTCACATCCATGACCTATGAAAGGCACAGTTGGTGTATGTATCCAAAATGGACTGCATTTCTGCACTGAAATGGACAGAACTTCTTGCTGCCTTTCTAAATTTAAAGTTGTGTTCAGCTAATTTATGTTGGAAGTTTGTATTGTATTGTTCCTTTTCCTTCACATTATTTCATTTCACAGCTTTTGTCAGTGAATGCAGGTCTATATTTTGAAAATAAACTCATTGTTATGGTTCACCCCACATACTGCAGAATGTGTGGCAGGATGCCAGGCTCCTAGAACTTGTAAGTGTACAGTACCCCAGAGGTCACAGATTCAAGGAAACACCCAGTCATAGGTGTAAGTGTACAACAAGCACTGCATAATTCATAGTTTCAGAGAAAGGCAGTGTAATAGTTATAAATGTGCAACAAAACAGAATAATTCATAGGTTCATTATAAGACAAAAAGAGTTCTATGTATAAATGTACACCAAGCACAGTTCCTAACAGCTCACAACCTTTCAGGGCCAGAATACAGTCAGGCACAGCACATTACTGCGCTTGACCATGGAAATGCTCTTTCAAAGCCTCCTGTAACCACATAACTCCACACTGAGGTCTTGTAATGGCCCTTGTGTTTGGCTGTTCAGAGTCAGCAGACATCTCCTCTACCCTGGCGGCAACTCCCCTGCCCCCTTTGCCTCATACAGATAATGCAGCAGACAACAGACAGCTATAACCATTCAGCTATTTTCCTCACTGAGATGCAATCTACCAAACGCATTTTGTCATGTTTCATCTGTCATTTTGCACCTGCTGAGCTGGTAGTTGAATCTTTCCTTGGTGCTGTCAAGTTGATAGTGGACAGCTTCATAAGCCAAGGGAACAAGACTTAGGCTGGGTCTTCCAGGATCACTATTGATGTTTCAACATCACTACTGGCAATTCGGGGGGTCAGGAAAGAGTGTCCCTAGTGCAGCTTTTGGAAAATCATGTGTTCTGAAAGACGCTACTGTCATGAACCTTCCCTGATCAGCCCTCATTGATGTTGGTGAAGCATTCCCAGTGATCCACCGATGCTTGCCTAACCATAGATAAGTCGCCATTTCTGTTGATGTATTCTGTGGCAAGGTGGACCGGTGCCAAAATAGGGATATGCATGCTTTCTATTGCCTCACCACAATTTGGGAGCCTGATTGCTGCAAATCCATCTGCTATGTCCTGCCCATTTCAAGAATCACAGTCCTGCATAACAGAAGACAATGAATGGCCTTACACACTTGCATGACAACAGCCTCTACTATGGATTTTCCAGCTCCAAAATGATTTCCCACTGACTGGCAGCAGTCCAGAAATGTAAGCTTCCAGAGTGTGATCGCCACTCACTTCTCAACTGTCAACACTCTCGCTCTTATTTTGGTGCCTATGTGCTGGAGGAATGGTGCGAGCTTGGAACACAAATCCGGAAATGTAGCTTTGCATGTCTGAAAGTTCTGCAGCCACTGCTTGATGTCCGAAATCTGCATTATGGTGCAATCCCACCAGTCGGTGCTCATTTCTCCAGCCCAGAAGCTGTGCTCCGCCATTGGCAGTTGCTCCATGAATACCACCAATGACCTTGTTTTTCACTGTGTCCCTCAACAACTTGTCCTCAAAGAAATTGTCATATCTCTTGTTGTTATAGTTCTTCTTGCGGCTCTGATAGTACCAGAGAATCATGCGGCTTGTATTTGCAACACTCGTGAGAATGGTACAGAGGTATGGCAATCATGTTTCTGTCAGAGATAGCAAATACCAAACAGTGCCATGTGGTTTGTGGGATCTTAAAAAAAACAACCACATAATTATGGGATATGGATGGCATTATAGGATATGAAGAAAGTTGCATGCTGGGAACTTGACTCCTAGTTCCCAGAGATCCTAGGTGAGTTATTTATATAGCACAACACATTGCAAAAACTTCCCAGAAGGCAATGTGTCTGATGGCAGCATGTGGCACACTGGGATACCTGCTCATAATGCACCACACTTTGCATCGACATAAGTATTCCTGGTGAGTGCATGCAGCGCCGGTGTAAGCAGCCAAGTGTGCACGAGCATGAGCGATACGCTAACTTTAACAGCTGTATGTTGACGTAACTTATATTGACCAAAGTTTGTAGTGTAGACATGGTCTTAGACTATTATAAAACCGGTGTAACCAATTTCACTGGAGTAGTTCATTTAGAGCAGTGTATGTGAAAGGAAAATCAGGCCTTGTGTGTTAAACTTCTTCGCTCCTAGACCAGTTCAGCACTGCTGAAAAGACCAAGTCCTCTGCTAAGGAACTTGAGGCTAATGAGTAACTTTCATCTGATTCCATATACGTACTAATCCTTTCTCTGACCTGAAATATTCTGTCTTCTCACTGGGGTCACCTGAGGCCAGCTCCCTGACTCTAGGATACTCTGAGTGAGTGCTCTGTTTAGTGATACTTTTCTCCTTTCTAATATTTTTTCATGGTGTCGTTTCCTAAGACTCAAGGCCATTTGATTAGTTAAACTTTTATTGATCCACCTTATTTTGTCCCAGAGTGTTCCCAAGATAAAGCATAGCATAGCACAGATCATCACACAGGCTACTCTGCCTGCTTACCACAAGCCTTTGTTTCTGAACAAAGCCTTCTCATTTGAGCAATGTAACATTAGAGAAGGACCATCTTTGGATCGAACGGCTTGTCTCTGAGTTTAGAAATTATTGACTTGAGTGTTTGTTACAGCTTCTCAATATCGCATGATTATTTGAGAGGTGTTTCATAGCAATGTAGGATAACTCATGTCTGGCTTCTTCTTATACAGGGTAGTGCTGGTTTACCGGGAAGTATTGGTCAAAAGGGTGATATGGGACCTCCAGGAGTTCCCGGGTTTCAAGGTAAGGAGAAATACGTAATTTGTGTACAGGTACAAACTTATAGTTCTCTAACTTCATGTAAAGTAGAGGGAGATTGTGCTTTCCCCCTCTCCTTTATCAAAAGAAAACATTCAATGAATGTTAATCTAGCATCCCACAAATACCGTAGCCTTAACTTTGAAGCTACTTCAGAAGCCAGAACAAGGACAACAGGAATTTGTCAGTAATTTTTTCCCTTTCCTTGTGCTGTAGATTGTACAATTCATGTTTCTTTTTGAAGAAGAATGAAAAATCAATGTCTATGTTCTAAGAATAGTCAGTGTTTCTTTGAGATGTGGTGTGACGTGCTAAACCTGAGGCTGTGTGCAAGCAGACAAACCTTTTCTATCACTTCCACTATCATTATTATGTTTATTAAAATTTTAAGTGTACGAAAGAATGCAGTTGTCAATACATTTAAAATGTATCTGAATTTAGAAACCTGACTGTGAATTTGTCTTCAGTTATCTTTTAATTGAATATTGATGGCAGTTTTATGTCATCACTTCATATGCCCTTTTCCTGCAAACATTAGAAATCAAAGGAACTGCTCATGTGGGTAAAGTTACTCAGGTGTCTAGGCATCTGCAGGATTAGATCCATTATTCAGCACACACAGTTTTAAAACAAGAATTAATGACTTAAATTTTCATGTACATTTGACTTCAGGTCCAAAAGGATCTTCTGGCTTCCCAGGTCTCAAAGGAGAACAAGGTGACCAAGGGTTTCCTGGCTCTAAAGGTATGGTAAGCTTATGTATTTTTCAGAATTTTAAAATAGGTATTTTTTTACCTAAAGTGACATTATATCACTCTTTGCATTTTGTACAACATAAAAAAAAAAAACAGAATGTGCAAGTGAGTTAATAGACTCTCAGCCTCAAAGTGTACAAGACTATAAAGATAATTTACAATTAGCTATAAGCTCTTCGCTCTTAGAACTAGGTTTCTATCCCAAAATATTTGTAGAGAGCCTAGCACAATGGGCCCAATCCTTATTGTGACCATTGGGTGCTAATGCACAAAATTATTAATTATTTATATTGTCTGATAACAAACACTTTCTTTTGTATTTGCTTCATCAATTTTGACAGGTTTACAAGGTCCACCAGGTCCTCCAGGTCCATATCAGCTTCTTAAAGGGGAACCAGGTTTACCTGGCCCTGTCGGACCAGCTGGACTAAAAGGGTTCCCTGGACTTCCAGGTCCAAAAGGACAACAAGGTGAGAGGGTCTTAAAGTTGCGTATATGTGGTGCATAATGTAAAAAGAAGCTATGACAGGCTGAGCGTTAGCAGGCCATTAGCATAAATTAAGCTCTGTCCAGCTGCTTCTTCAGTCATGTCTGTAGTGGCTACCTATAGGAAAGCGATACTTCTCTTTGAAGTCCCAGTACAGCAGAGGTTCTCAAACCGTGGTCTGTGGACCACCAGTGCTCCGTAAGCTCCATTCAGGTGGTCCGCAGATAGTTCCTTCTAAGGTGTGTGCCTGGGTGGCTGCACACAAGAGAGTGAAGGCGCACCCACCTAAGTAGTGGAACCATGCGGCTCCACTAATTAGATGTCTGGACCTGGAGGAGATGCACATGTAAGATGAGGTGGTGGTCTTGAGGGGAATAGTGAGTAGGTGAGAGGGGGCAGTGGGGTGAGAAGACGGGGTGGGAGGAATTTGGGATGTGCAGGGCTGCCGCGGCCAGAGAAAGAGGAGACTTTCCCCAGCTCCAGGAGTGTGCCTGCCAGGGAGAGATGGCCCTCCTTCCTAGCCTCAGCTCCATGGCTGTTGTGGCAGGGAGAGACCTCGTCCCTTCCCAGCCCCAGCTTGGGGGTGCCGCAGCCGGGGAGAGAGAGCACACCCATTGCATTAGAAAGGTAAGACTATTGATATTAAAATATGAGTTGTGTTGTTTATTTGTAGAACAAAAAAACCTTAATTATTATTAAGGGGTTTTTATATAGTGCTTTTATCCAAAGCGCTTTACAATAGTTAGCTAACGGTACAAACAACATTTGGAAAGATCATTAAGTGGTCCGCCGAGACCCTCAGTAATTTTCAAATGGTCCGCAGAAGAAAAAGTTTGAGAACCGCTACACTACAGGAATGCCAAAAGCAGGTCTTCAACAAGGAGTCTCCACTTCCTCTCTTAGTCCAGCATCTCTGTGCATCTGAGCAGCATTTAGCATGAAACTTACATAAAACACCTAAACTGGAAAGTTTACATTTTTTAAGAGATTAAGAGAAGCAGGGAGAAAGTGGGTCAGGAAAGTAGAGGGCTGGCATAAGTGGGTGAGAGCCAGTAGCATTTTGGATTGGCAAGGGGGAGCATAGGAAGTTCAGAAGGGTTCCAAAAATCAGTAACATTTTAAAGGAGAAACTCCTTCTCCCTGCTCTCTATTATTTTATATGGAGGTGATGGGGAAATAAGGTGAAAGACAATTTGTCTTTTTTCATTATCTATTTAACATAAAGGGCATGATGATTCTTCTTTAGGTCATAGCCGTTCACTATTGTGAATTGGTTAAATGGCTATGAAATCATCCAAATGGCTTCACTGTCCAATCAGAATATGGCTTTGGCCAAAGGGAGTCTGTGGCCATGCTCCAGTAATTATCTCAAAGCCTTAATGTCACACTGCACTATACAATATCTGCAGAAGAACAAGTGTAACTGAAATATCTGGAGCAGAGTGGAAGTACCAGTTTGGTGCTGGTACTGTTAAACTTCATCTCCTACATACAGCAGTCTAAATGAGAGTGAAAACACACTCAAACAGCTACAAAATAAAGCACTGAAGTAACGGGTAAAGCCAAAACCAATCCGGCAAAGACCTAGCAGGGCTGTGAATTTCCTACAACTTGTTACTGACTTTTGGCTCTCTTTATGAGCTTTTATTTGAAGCTCTTTCAGCCTTGTACTCTTGCTGTCATAAAATGAGGAGAAAAGCCTGTGCATCGTCCTCACTGTCTGGACAAATGCTAGCAGGAAATCGGTTGCTACAGATGTGCACCTCCAGCGGCTATATTTTGATCTTCTCCCATCCCACACCCCTCAACACCCTTCCCCCAGCAGGCACCCCGACCTTCCTGCTCTGGGTACTGGCATTTACCTATAGGGACTGGGCATGTGGTTTTTTCTGTACTGCCACCCCATAATCCAAACAGCAAGAACAAGTATGTCTCTATGATCCAATTGTAATTATTTCTTATATTTCAACAGGAGTGACAGGACCTGAGGGTATACCTGGGCAACCTGGCATTCCAGGATTTGATGGTCAACCTGGTCAGAAAGGAGAACCTGGTCCTTCTGGTCCTCCAGGTAGGTCTGTGTATTCTTTAAAGACTCCGTTCTTCATTAGAAAGGGACGATAAAAGTTTGCTTATTAAGAAAAATAAGGTTAGCAGTTGGATAAAGATGGCACAAGAAGCAAAGACACATAACAAAAACACTTGTAGCATTTAAAAGCACATGGTCATTGAAGGAATTTCTGGCACGTCCAAGAGATTTTTTGATGTAATTTAGTGACAGATAAGGCTATTTCTCATAGAACTGAATGGCCATGTGTTATTTGCCCCGGTCCTTATAAAAGATGGGGGTAAATCAGATACCAGAAAAAGAAAATACAGCTACAGTGAATAAAAGATGTACAGGTTCAAAACCTCCATCTTTCTGTGAGGGTAGAGCTACCAGTTCTTCTTTGAGTGCTTGCTCATATCCATTCCAATTAGGTGTGCGCGCGCCGCATACACGTTCGTCGGAAGAATTTTCTACCCTAGCAACACCTGGCGGGTCGGCTGGGCGCCCCCTGGCGTGGCGCCGTTATGGAACCGAATATATACCCCTGCCGACCCGTCCGCTCCTCAGTTCCTTCTTACTGCCCGTGTCGGTCGTTGGAACAGTGGAGCGTGGCTTAGCCTTTCTCCACTTCCCTAGCGATTCACCTGTTTTAATACTTTTCTGTAAATAGTTCTTAGTTATAATTGTAGTCTGTACTTTTAGTAGTAGTTCGTTAGCATAGTTAGTGTAATTATCTTAGAGGGTCGGGGCTTAACCCTTCCCCTCTCCCGGTGCCCAGACTCATGCCTGGTTCACCGGGCTTCAAACCCTGCTCGGCCTGCCGCCGGCCGATGCCAACGGGAGACCCCCATGACTCTTGCTTGAAGTGTCTGGGGGAATCCCACCTTTCGGACAAGTGCTGAATTTGTAAATCTTTTAAGCCGTGGACGAAGAAGGAGCGGGACTTTCGCCTGCGGCAGCTCCTAATAGAAGCAGTCCTTGCTCCTCCGGCCCCGGGACCGGGACCCGCACCGTCCACGCCGGGGAGAAGTACCTCTTCGGCACCAGAGGCCGCTGGTACCGACAGGATGCGGAACCAGCCGTCAGCGGTGCAGAAACCAACTCGGCACCGCTCTCTCTCCCCGCGTGCCAAGAAGACCAAAGCTCCTGCGGCCCCGATACCTGCACCGCAGTTGGAGCCTCAGCCTAAGCTGAGTCGCCCGGCGCTGGCACCGACCACGGCACCGGCAGTGTCAGCACCTTTGATTCCGGCTGTGCAAGAACCGTTGAGTCTGGTGTGTGACAGCTCCCCAGCACGTGCCGAGGTAGAGCTCCATGTCCCTACCACGCCGGAAACTTTTTCAATGGCGAGGGACCTCATTGCACTCACTGAGCCTACCCTGCCCCAACTCCCAGCGCCGCCGGTGCGGGTCATCGCGTCAGTGGGGAAGCCTACACTAGTCCGGCCACCCTCTGTTGACACCAGCGGCAGACGCCATTCGAGATCCAGGTCCTGACGCCGCTCCCGATCTCGCCGTTGGTCCCACTCCCGGCACCGCTCTCAGTCCCGGTACCGATCGCCTTCTCGGTACTGGTCATACTCGCGGTGCCGCTCCAGATCTCGCTCGCCGGACTGGTACTCCAGTCATTGGCCAGCTTCCTGGTAGCGCTCCCCTCGCAGTCACTCGTGGCATCGAGCTTCGCGTTCCCGGTCGACCTCCCGGCACCACGCCGGTCGCAGGTCTCGGTCCACGTCTCGGCACCGATATGCTGCTCGGTACCGCTCTCCGGTGGGACACGACTCTCGGCACCCTGGACCTGCAGCGCCTCCGCACGGCCTTTCAACCCCGCCTTGGCCTTCGCGGCACCCGTCTGAGTCCTCGAACGCCGACAGCACTGGCTATGGGGACTCCAAACTACAGAGCCGTTCCAGGCACGGTACCCACGGCACAGAACAGGCACCTCAGTGGTTGTTTTGGACACCGTGGGCGTACCACCAAGCTCAGGGCGATAATACGGGGGCATCTCGTTCCGCTCCGTCGGAGCACTGTGCGCCTGAAGCAACAGTGAGCCGCCCCCCTCCAGAGGAAACAGAGGTCTCGGCTGTACCTCAGTACCCTCCGCTGTTCCCGGACCCCGAGGCTCCCCAGGACCAGGACGCCCTACAGGACACGGTCCTTCCTGGCCTGTTGTCCTCCTCCTCCCCGGACGAGGCAGTGGCTGGTTCTTCGACATCGGGGCCACCTCCGATTGACCTCCGCGCCCATCAGGACCTTCTCCGGCGGGTTGCTTTGAATATCAACCTCCCGGTGGAGGAGGTCCCGGAGGTCGAGGACCTCATTATTGATATTCTTTCGGCAGACACTCCTACTCAGGTAGCCTTGCCATTCATCTGCACCATCCAGGCCAGGGCGGACACGATCTGGCAGTCCCCGGCGTCGATTCCACCTACGGCCAGGGGCGTGGAGCGGAAATACATGGTACCCTCTAAAGGGTACAAATACTTATACACCCATCCGGCTCCATGCTCTCTGGTCGTTCAGTCGGTCAATGAGCGGGAGCGCCATGGCCAGCAGGCCCCAGCGCCAAAATCACAGGAGGCTAAGCGCATGGACCTATTGGGCCGTAAGGTCTACTCCGCCGGGGGCCTCCAACTACAGGTGGCCAATCAACAGGCGTTGCTCAGCTGATACAATTACAACACTTGGCAGTCGGTCAGGAAATTTGCTGAGCTCATCCCGCAGGACTCCTGGCCGGAGTTCCAAGCTTTCATCGAGGAGGGAAAAAAGGTAGCTCGCACATCCCTGCAGGCCTCTCTCGATGCGGCGGACTCAGCGGCCAGAACAGTAGCCTCTGGGATCACGATGCGTCGGATATCGTCGTTACAAGTCTCAGGTCTACCCCCTGAGCTTCAACACATGGTTCAGGACCTTCCCTTTAAAGGCCAGGGGCTTTTCTCCAAGAAAATGGACCCAAGACTCCAGAGTCTAAAAGACAATAGAGTCATTATGCGGTCCCTCGGAATGCACACTCCGCAAACGCAGCGGAGATCCTTCCGGGCCCAACCCCAGCGCCCATATCCCCCTCCCAGGCCTCGCCTAGACTATAACAGGAGGCGTGGTCGTGGGAACCGAAGGCGTCAACCGGATTCCCAAGGAGGCAACAATAACGGTCCTGCCAAGCCATCAGCGGGCCCAAAATCGAACTTTTGAAGGTGCACCCGAGAGCAGAGCACCAGTTCTCGTCCAGGATCCTCTCGTTCTCCAACTGCCTTTCCTCCTTCCTCCCTGCGTGGGCTCAATTGACCTCCGACCGTTGGGTCTTACACACTGGGGAATCTGGATACCACCTCCAGTTTATTTCGTCCCCTCCTTCCCACCCACCCTGCCTGTCCCTCTTCAGGGACCCCTCTCACGAGCAAATCCTCTTACGCTACTCTTTATCGGGGCGATAAAGGAGATTCCGGAGGAATTCAGGGGCAGGGGATTCTACCCCCATTATTTTCTGATCCCCAAGGCAAAAGAAGTTCCGCATGGTGTCACTGGGGACCATCATCCCGTCCTTGGATCCTGGAGACTGGTACGCTGCTCTCGACCTGAAGGACGCTTATTTTCATATCTCTGTTTACCCTCCCCACAGACGGTACCTACACTTCACGGCATGCGACCAACATTTCCAGTTCACAGTCTTGCCATTCGGCCTCTCCACCGCCCCCGCGTCTTCAGGAAGTGCATGGCAGTGGTCACCGCCTTCCTCCGTCGTCAGAACATTCGGGTCTTTCCCTATCTCGACGACTGGCTTATTCGCGGGACCTCCAAGGCCCAAGTTTCCAGGCATGTTGCCATCATCAGGAACCTATTCCAGTCTTTGGGCCTGATGATCAATGTGGACAAATCCACTCTAGACCCCACTCAAAGAATAGAGTTCATTGGGGCAGTTCTAGACTCCACGCTGGCAACTGCCTGCCTTCCACTGCCCTGGTTTTAGACAATAGTCGCGGCTGTCAAGAACCTGCAGGCATTCCCAATGACCTTGGCACGCACCTGCCTCAGTCTCCTCGGCCACATGGCTGCATGCACGTTTGTGACCAAACACGCCAAACTCCACATGCGCCCCCTTCAAGGTTGGCTTGCCTCTGTCTATCGCCCAAGCAGAGATTCCATAGATCTGGTCGTCACCATCCCCCAGGGCGTTTTGAGCTCCCTCAACTGGTGACTCAATCCTTCCCTGGTGTGCGCAGGCATGCCGTTCCATCCGAGGCAGCCCACGGCATCTCTGACGACAGACGCATCTTCCCTTGGCTGGGGTGCACATCTGGGCGATCGTCGCACGCAAGGCCTCTGGTCGGCCGGGGAACTAGTGTTGCATATCAACGTCTGGGAGCTGCGGGCGGTCCGCCTCGCCTGCCAGGCCTTCCGACATCATCTGCAGGGCTGTTGTGTTCGAGTACTCATGGACAATACAACAGCAATGCATTATATAAACAAGCAAGGGGGATCTCGATCTCCCACCCCACCTTTGTCAGGAGGCGATCCTACTGTGGGACTTTTGTATAGCCCACTCCATCGACCTCACAGCGTCCTTCCTTCCGGGGGTCCGGAACACGCTGGCGGACCACCTCAGCAGGTCCTTCCTAACCCATGAGTGGTCGCTCCGCCCGGACGTGGTTTACTCATCTTCCGAAAGTGGGGCTTTCCCCACATGGACCTCTTCGCTTCCCGCAGCAACTGGAAGTGTCAGAGGTTCTGCTCCTTCCGGGGTCTCGCCCCGGGTTCGATATCGGACGCCTTCCTGATCTCCTGGGTGAACCATCTCCTGTACGCCTTCCCCCCTTTCTGGTGGTGCACAGGGTGCTAGTCAAACTTCGCACAGACAGGGCGCGACTGATTCTGATCCCCCCTGCTTGGCCCCGGCAGCACTGGTACACCACGTTGCTGGACCACTCCGTGGCCAACCCGAACTCCCTGCCCCTCCATCAGGATCTAATCTCTCAGGACTACGGCAGGCTTCTCCACCCGGACCTGCAGTCCCTCCACCTGACAGCATGGCTCCTCCATGGCTAACCCCCTTGGAATTACACTGTTCGGCCCCAGTGCAGGAGGTGCTCCTGGGCAGCAGGAAACCCTCTACCAGATCAACTTACTTAGCTAAGTGGAAGCGGTTTTCCTGCTGGTGTCAGGCACAGGATGTTACTCCTACGGAAGTTTCCATCCCTTCTATCTTGGAATACCTCTGGCATCTCAAGCAGCAAGGCCTTGCAATTTCATCTCTGCGAGTACACTTAGCAGCGATCTCCACGTTCCACCCTGGAGAGGGAGGTTCCTTGGTCTTCTCCCACCCTGTCCAGGTTTCGTAAAGACCTGGAGTGCCTTTTTCCCCTCGTTCGACGCCCCGCCCCATCATGGGACCTCAATTTGGTTCTCTCGACGCTCATGTCTCCGCCCTTCGAACCTCTGGCAACTTGCTCGCTCTTATATTTATCCTGGAAGACAGTCTTCCTTGTAGCCATTACATCGGCTCGGCGGGTATCGGAGCTTTGAGCCCTCATGGTGGACCCTCCATACACGGTGTTCCACAAAGACAAGGTGCAACTGCGCCCACATCCAGCATTCCTCCCTAAGGTAGTCTCTGCCTTCCATATTAATCAGGACATATTTCTCCCGGTGTTCTTCCCCAAACCACATACATCCCGTAGGGAGCAGCAGCTGCACTCGCTCGACATCCGCAGAGCACTCGCCTTCTACATTGAGCGTACGAGGCCCTTCCACAAAACGCCCCAGCTTTTTGTGGCAGTGGCAGACCGCATGAAAGGTCAGGCAGTCTCTTGCCAGAGCATCTCTTCCTGGATAATAGCCTGTACCCGAGCGTGCTATGATTTGGCCTGCGCCTCCCCAGGCCATGTCACCGCTCATTCAACCAGGGCCCAGGCCTCCTCAGCCGCCTTCCTAGCCCGAGTACCCACTCAAGAGAGATGTCGAGCAGCTACATGGTCTTCGGTGCACACCTTTACTTCCCATTGCGCCCTGGTCCAGCAGTCCAGAGTTGATGCAGCCTTTGGCTTAGCAGTTCTGCAGTCAGCAGTTTCTCACTCCGACCCCACCACCTAGGTAAGGCTTGGGATTCACCTAATTGGAATGGATAGAGCAAGCACTCGAAGAAGAAAGACGGTACTCACCATGTTTGTAACTGTTGTTCTTCGAGATGTGTTGCTCATATCCATTCCAAGACCCGCCCTCCTTCCCCACTGTCGGAGTAGCCGGCAAGAAGGAACTGAGGAGCGGACGGGTCGTCAGGGGTATATATTCGGTGCCATAACGGCGCCACGCCAGGGGGCGCCCAGCCGATCTGCCGGGTGTTGCTAGGGTAGAAAATTCTTCTAACGAATGTGCACGTGGCGCACGCACACCTAATTGGAATGGATATGAGCAACACATCTCGAAGAACAACAGTTACAACGGTGAGTAACCGTCTTTTACAACTGCAGAAGAAGATGTGTTAGATGCAATTATTAATAATGCAAAGACTCTGGATTTGGAGAGATTACCTGTGGAATTTTATAATACCTTTATTGAGTGTCAAGCGTCTTATTTTACATGGCTTAATCTAGAAAAAAGATGACTCAGAAAGGAAATGTTCACAGTCTAGAAATATCTTCAGGATAACAATATATTCAAAAGAATAAGTTATTCATAGTCCTGAAAGTGATAGCCTGGTGATCAGGAATTGAGAATTTAAGATCTCTGCCTAGTTTTAATGAAACAGAAGTTAATACGGTACTTTGATTTAATTGATTTTTTTTAACCTAAATAGGACCTGAAAGAGTATTTTTATTTTGGGTTACATTGGAAGGATCTCTAAAAGTTTAAGCCTGATGTTATAGCAGCACTTTTAAAAGCAAAGAAAGAAACAGAGATTTTGAATAAATGAGAAAATCACTGCACAAGAAGGTGATGAATTAGGTCACCGTTAGGAACACTGTACTCAATTCTGGTTGTCTTATTATAAAAGTGGTGTTACAGAGATGGAAAAGGTACTGCAGAGAATAGTCAGAATGATTCAGTTATTTGCTGAATTTAGTTCTACAGCAAGGCAGAGAGACTAGGCCTCTGTTCTTTGGAAAGGAACAAGGCTGCCCAGAGCATTCAGGGGGCCTGGGGCAAAGCAATTTCAGAGGCCTTTTCCATAAAAAAAAAAAGTTGCAATACTATAAAATACTATATTTCCATGGGGGCCCCTGCAGGGCCTGGGGCAAATTGCCCACTTGCTCCCCCACCCACCTCTGGGCAGCCCTGGGAAGGAAGAAACCTCAGTGAAGTATGTACAGTTCTGATGGGAATAGAAAGGATAGAAGCTACAAGAGTATCTGATTTTCTGCAATTAGGGGCATAAACCAAACTAGGGGAAAGTCAGGTCCCAAAGGAGTCTAGGCAGAACTTCAGTAGGCACCACTGGTGGTAAACCGTGTATGGAATTCTCCACACAAGGCAGCAACAGGAACAGCTTTAATTAGGTTAAAGGCAGAGTTAGACAAGTGTTTGGAGCAGGGGGATTGGGACACACACACGACATTACAGAACATACAAGAGAGTGTGTGAATCCAGCCTGGGATGCCCAACCCTTATTAATCCCTACAATATGTTTGTTTATATAAAACACTCCATGATAAAAGAATAGATTGTTTGGATTGGATTGGAAAATTATAAAAATGAAGATGTGCAGAGGAATATTAGTAAACTAACAAGATTATAAGCAATATGTTGTATCTGTGTTGGTCCCAGGGCATGAGAGAGGCAAGGTAGGTGAGATAATATCTTTTATTGAACTAACTTCTGTTAGTGAGAGAGGCAAGGTTTTGAGCTTACACAGAGTTCTTTTTCAGGTCACCTTGTCTCTCTCAGATGATAAGTAATTGTTTCAGCTGAACTGATTGATCTATACAAAGCATTTGCAGTATTGTATGTTAAGAACACAGCATAGTACAGGGATTGGCAACCTTTGGCACGCGGCACGCCAGGGTGCTTACATGCTACGTCTGCGGGTTCAGCCAATCGCAGCTCCCACTGGCCATGGTTTGCCGATCCAGGCCAATACAACCAGCACATCCCTCAGCCCACGCCACTTCCTGCAGCCCCCATTGGCCTGGGATGGTGAACCGCAGCCAGGGGGAGCTGCAATCGGCCGAACCTGCAGACGTGGCAGGTAACAAACGGGCCTGGCCCGCCAGGGTGCTTATCCTGGCGAGCCGCATGCCAAAGGTTGCCGATCCCTGGCATATTACTTACAATCCATGGTAAAGGACACTTCAGAAAAACCTAAGAAAGACAGATAGATAGATCTGAAAATAATAGATGATAGCAATTCTAACCACTATAATCACAGAATCATAGAATATTAGGATTGGAAGAGACCTCAGGAGGTCATCTAGTCCAATCCCGTGCTCAAATCAGGACCAACACCAACTAAATCATTCCAGCCAAGGCTTTGTAAAGCCGGGTGTCATAAACAGATAGTAGGAGGTAATAGAACAGAAGTGCTTTATATCTCTTTTGACTGTAAAGGGTTAACAAGTTCAGTAAGCCTGGCTGTCACCTGACCAGAGAACCAATCAGGGGACAGGATACTTTTCAATCTTGGGAGAGGGAGTTTCTTGTGTGCTGTTAGTTTTGGTTGTTGTTCACTCTGGGGGCTCAGAGGGTTCTCTCCAATCTCTTGATACAGGTTCTTATAGATTCAAATAGTAAGTGTAAGTAGATGGCGAGTTAGGTTAGTTGTTTCTTTATTTGCAAATGTGCATTTGGCTGGAAAGAGTTTAATTGTGCCATTTGGCTGGAAGGGTTAATTGTGCATTTGGCTGGAGGAGTTAAATTGTATTTTGCTGAAAGGATTTTAATTTGTACTTGAATACTTAGGCTGGGGAGGGTTTCCCAGGCTATAGCTAAAAAACCCTGTACCAATACCATCTTAAATTCCAAAGATAATTTTTACTGTTTTTCTCTTTAATTAAAAGTTTTTGTTTAAAACGTGATTGTTTTTTTTTTCTGGTGAGCCCCAGGGGACTGGGTCTGGATTCACCAGGAATTGGTGGGAAAAGGAGGGAAGGGGGAGAGAGGGCTAATTTCTCTCTGTGTTAGGATTACTGTGTCTTCGGGAGTTGGGAGGGGGAGAGAAGGAGGGGGAAGTGTATTTCCTCTCTGTTTTGTGATTCAAGAAGTTTGAATCACAGTGATCTTCCAGGGTAACCCAGGGAGGGGAAGCCTGGAGAGCGACAGTAAGGGAAAGGGTTTACTTTCCTTGTGTTAAGATCCAGAGGGTCTGGGTCTGGGGTTCCCGGGCAAGGTTTTAGGGGGACCAGAGTGTACCAGGCACTGGAATTCCTGTTAGTGGCAGCGCTACAGGTCCTAAGCTGGTAATCAAGCTTAGAGGATTAGCTGGTGCCCCATCTTTGGATGCAAGGTTCAGAGTGGGGAAATGTACCATGACACCGGCCTTAAAACTCTACGGATGGAGATATCACACCTCCCTAGATAACCCATTCCAGTGCTTCACCAACCTCCTAGTGAAAACATTTTCTTAATATCCAATCTAAACCTCCCCCACTGCAACTTGAGACCATTGCTTCTTGTTCTGGCATCTACCATCACTGAGAACAGACGAGCTCCATCCTCTTTGGAACCCTCCTTCAGGTAGTTGAAGGTTGCTATCAAATCCCTCCTCACTTTTATTTTTCTGATGACTAAATAACCCCAGTTCCCTCAGCCTCTCCTCATAAGTCATGTGCTCCAGCCCCCTAATCATTTACATTGCCCTCCAGCGGTCTCTCTCCAATTTGTCCACATCCCTTCTGTAGTAGCGGGACCAAAACTGGATGCAATACTCCAGGTGTGGCCTCACAAGTGCTGAATAGAAGGGAATAATCACTTCCCAGAATAATCTGCTGGCAATGCTCCTACTAATACAGCCAATATGCCATTGGCCTTCTTGACAACGAGGGCACACTGCTGACTCATATCCAGCTTCTCATCCACTGTAATCCCCAGGTCCTTTTCTGCAAAACTGCTGCTTAGCCAGTCAGTCCCTAGTCTGTAGCAGTGCATGAGATTCTTTCTTTTTAAGTGCAGGACTCTTTGTTGAACCTCTTATAATAATCTTTCAAAACAAGTTCCATTTTAATTTCCTTTTTTTCACACTCCTGTAACTTTCTGAAGTTTTGGGGTTGAAATTTTATGCTGAGGGGGATAGATCAGTGGTTTGAGCATTGGCCTGCTAAACTGAGGGTTATGAGTTCAATCCTTAAGGGGCCCATTTAGGGATCTGGGGCAAAAATCTGTTTGGGGATTGCCCCTGCTTTGAACAGCAGGTTGGACTCAATGACCTTCTGAGGTCCCTTCTAACCCTGATTGATATCCTATGATTTTCAGGGGAGGGATAGCTCAGTGGTTTGAGCATTGGCTTGTTGTTAGTTCAATCCTTGAGAGTGCCAGTTAGGGATCTGAGGGAAAAAAAAATCTACTTGGTCTTGCTAGGGAAGGCAAGGGACTGGATTCAATGACCTTTCAAGGTCCCCTCCAGTTCTGTGAGATAGGTATCTACCCACAGAGGAATAGTTTGAGAAAATTTAGACAAAATCCCTTCGGCCATTTGAATCATGAGAGCATAAAGAAACATTTTCCATTTTAAAAATAAATAAAATAGAACCATCTTTCTTATTCCATGGGGCTTACTCAAAAATAGATGAATTTTTGGATTTGATGACTGATTAGGCTATAATGAACAGTGTGTGATTTGCTACATTTGAAAAAAAATACATAAAATTACAAATACTTGAAAATGCAAGACTCCAAATGCATAGAAGAACATTCTGTCAGTGCACATTGGTCTGACCAGCAACCACTGAAGTCAGTGAGAGTGTATTTTTTTTTTTACTTCAGTAGGCACTGGTCAGAGCCTAAGGTTACGGGTATAACTTCACTGACTTTATTTACATTGATGAGAGATCACATACATGCCATTAAAGATAGTTGTGGTGCCCATGAATTGTTAGTGCAGCAAGCAATTTAGCTCTGTACTTTTTAGTAGGCACTCATACCATTCCCAGAGTTTGTTAATTGCAGAGGCTGAATACATGCAGAAGGAGGTGGTGCTAGTCACTTGTGGAGGCTGCATTCCTTGGAAACTTTGGTCAATTTGTTTGAATGAAACAATAAAGAAGTTGTGCTGGGAAACGTGGCAGACAATTAACACAATCAGAAGTTGCAGCTTGTAAGATCTGCCAGCAAACTAGTTCTTCACTGAGGATTTGACAGGCCCCACAACACATGAGACCTCTGCAGCTCTATTCCTATAAAGCTTAGAGATCCATAGGACCTGAACTTTTGAAGAACATCAAAGGACATATTTGAATGGAGGCTTCACTATAGCTATGAGTCAAGCATCTTACAAGTACCACTGACAAAGCCTGGAGATCTTGCAATCTTAGTCAAATCAAATCCTTTAGGATTGTGCAGCCTGCTTTTCCAGTGCACCTAGCCCATAATGATGGCTGGGGCAGAGGCAGGCCTGGGGAAGAGGCCCACTTCCCTGCTCCCTTTGAGGTGATGCTCATCCCTTAAGAGTGAAGGAGGGGGCAGTCTCTGTGCATACTCAAGCACAGAAGCTGTATTTTTTCCCTGGTCCTTGCACGGGGCTGGCATAGGAAAAGGCTCCATCCACCCTCCTACTCTTCCTCCCATGTACATGCTCCCAATTACAATCTGCCCTCTAGTATCTTATGGTCCTTCTAACCTCAGAAAATGTAAACTTCCATGTACACCTCTACCCCGCTATAATGCAACCCGATATAACAAGGGTTCGTGTATAGTGCGGTAGCAGTGGGGCTCTGGTGGCGCTTTAATGGGTCCGGGGCTCCGGCTGCTGCAGGGAGCCCTGGGCCCTTTAAATCACTGCCAGAGCCCTGCCGCCCCTACCCCAATGTAACAGGGTTTCAGCTATAACGCAGTAGGGATTTTTGGCTCCCCACGACCGTGTTATAGCAGGATAGAGGTGTATTATGTATATTGTAAACAACATGGATGAACAAAATGGGCACTTTAACAGTGCAAGAGAAACCTTTATTTTACAAAACTTGCTGATGTCTGAGTGCTTATTTCCCCCAGTCTTAGGGTACGTCTACACTGCACGATTATTTCGAAGTAGTTTAAACCGATATTACAAAACCGATGTTATAAAATCGGTTTTGCGCGTCCACAATGCGATCACAAAATCGATTGCTTGCGTCCATGGTCCAAGGCTACCATCGATTTAAGGAGCGGTGCACTGTGGGTAGCTGTTCCTCAGCTATCCCATAGTTCCCACTTCCGTGTTGA
>NC_133769.1:262816776-262855459 GCF_003597395.2 Chelonoidis abingdonii
TGAGCACAGTGCCTGATGCGGGCAGAAACATTGCCCCGGGTGGTGTGCGGTACAGCCTCACCCTCCTTTGTGAAGGCAGCAGACAACCCTTTGGCGCCTTTCTTCGGAGTGCATATGAGCCAAACGCCATAGCACAGCAATCATGGCCTGAGATCCTGACCTGTCAACAGCCTCCGTACTCTGTGCTGACAGTATACTGAACACGGATTGAACTGCAAAGGCAGGCGAGAGGAGGAGGCAATGTATTGCTGAGCCGGCGAAGCGAGGACAGCAGATGACGAGATGGAGGCAGAATTCTCCATAACGCTGGCCCCAGCGTTTTTGGAGCTCTGACTATTAACGGGGCATCTTCTACCCAATTGAACGCCGATTTGGGCACGCGGAAAAAGGCACAGACTGGTGGGACCGCAATTGTTTTGACGGTGTGGGAACGATAGCAGTGGGCTGCCGAACTCTCGCATGCGTGAAGAGCTGACTGGTTTCTTAGATATCTTTGTTGCTGACATGACTATTGCTTCCCCTCTGCTGCCCATGAAACGCTCGTAACACAAACATGGACGAGGCAGCTTGCCTGACAGTGGAGAAGCGAGAGTGGCAATAGCGCCTCTGGATAGCTTGCAAGCCAGACAGCTACGGATCAGCTCGGAAATCAATTTGGGAGGTGGGCACACGTCTACATGTGCTGGGGTGCCAGTGATGCTAAGTAAGCCTATAAGCAAATACGTTTATAGCTTGCTGCTACGTAATAGGTTGTGACTCTGGCAGAAGCGTCTGTCAGTGATTAAGTGGATGGCTGTTGTCTGTAATGGATTTTACCGAACATGTGAGATGGGGCCATAGATGGAACCGTCTATGCCATATCCCATCTTTGGCCCCAGAACCACCAGGCCCCACCCAGTAACGTGAACCGCCAAGGTACTTTTCAATGGTTGCTCTGCCAAGACTACTGGGGACCACAGAAGAGGACGTTTTACCACATCCACGCGGGAGATGGCCAGGATGTGGTTCATATACGCTGCCGTGCTTCAGGGCAGCATTAGTCTGTTTTAAACGGTCTTACAGCAAGGAATTACTCCACGAACCAGAATACATAATCCCGTTGGGAATGTTCAAATCGCACCTTAGTCTATTCATGGGGGTGACCAGCCTACCCCTGATGCCAATGGCTATGAGCCATAACACTGGCAGCCTGGCAGTGGTTCATGGGAGCGTGTTCAATACAGGCTGTGCAAGTGCCGGATGTTGGTTATAGAATGTGCATTTGGCCGTTTCTGAAAGGCTCGGCTGCGCGTCATCCATTATTACGCTCGGATCAGCCTCAGCCAAACCAATGTTCGCCGCTTGCTATTGTGCTCTGTGTGTCGCTCCACAATCTTTGTTGAGGACTAAGGGGGAGACATTTATGCTGGGTGGGAGGTGAGGCAGATCACCTGCGCCGCTGAGTACGAGCAGCCAGAGCAGGATGACAAAGCACCGAGTGCGCTCAGGAGTTCGCAGGTCAGCACGGCCAGGACAGCAATACGTTAGTGAGTGCTTGTGTTTCTTTATTAGCACCCATTGAAATTGGCGCATCAGAGAGCCTTGAAACGATTCACCACGGCGGGTTACAGTTGGATCTCTATCGTATCGGCCTGTTTCCATATCTACTTCTTCGATAGCACCCTCCTTCGTTTACATGTGGCAACTTTTTGTCCCAGTTTGTAAGCTGTTTATAAGCCACTATCCATCCTTGATTGTTAAAATCTATGTATGCTCATAACGGATAGTATTGGCTTATACTAGTCTAGATTTGTTATCAAGACTGATATTTTAAATCAAAATGTGCAACTCCTAATATACCAACTATGTAAAGAGGCTTATTTTGCCTGATGTTAAACTAATACCCAAATGATTTCCCTTTGCTGCCCTTGCGGTATTGTTTAATGAAACCACATGTCCCTGCCCGTATTCAGATGTTAATAGATTACAAAAGTGAACTTTATACCAGAAGATAAAGGCGCCTGATATGCAGACTAGAGAACAGGAACTGTCGCTTCTTCCTGGGTCCTTTAAGAATGATGCTTTGTCAACGCGAGTGGTTGAATTCCCAGAACGATGGGGCATAAGGCGTGATGTATTAGCAGGTTTCATTTGGTATGGCGATGCATCTTCCTAGCCTCTTGGTTCCGCAATTTCCTCGGTTGAATAGCCCCTCTCAGCGGTGTGGTAGGATAGTGATACTTAAGCCCAGGAGGGTAAGCACGCCCTCCCCCGTCGCTGTTTCTTACACGCGTGCTGCGGATATGGGTAGTGGGCTTGCAGGAGGCTATATAGCAGGGCTGCAGCGGCCACTCTGCCTACTGTTGCTGCATTTCCTGAGACTGTGCCGTTGCGGATCGTTTGAAATGAACGAACAGATCCAGCGTTGCATCTCTCCAACGCTGGTCTTCCCTGCCTAGCCCTCTCAATCGTCATGGCATCTTTCTTTGTACTTTGCTACCACATCCTTCCAATCCTTCTGTTTATAACGCCTCCTCATTGCCTGTTAATTCAATAATTTCTGTGACATTTTCATCTGTCGTCTTCTTCTTCAACTCGCCGTTCACAGCACGCCCTCGTGATGCCATAGGGACATTCAGAGAAATGTGTCAGCTGCTCATGGCTGAAGGCGAAACCAGGGTATAAGTATGTGGAAAGATAGCTATATTACGTGAGCGAATATGATTAGTACTCTTTCACATACGAAGACTATTCGGTCACCTTACATGAGCGACACGTGATCTCTATACAAGAGTCACTTTGTATGTTAATATCGCTGTCTGTGTGACTTGGTGTGGCCACAAACAGACGCAGTACGGCACCGTACGGTCCACGCGGCAGCATGTAAGTGAGGCTTTTAAAATTTGATCTTCGCGCCTCGTTAATTAACAGTTGATTTATATGATGCCTTGTCCTCGTTAAGAGGACCCCATGGCAAGCCCAAACCCCCCTCTTTCAACTCCACCAACAGCGCCTGGCTCCTATCATATACGATCGCTGCTAGTGATCCCCTACATCACCCCCGCAGCACCGCGTTGCTCAAGTGAGCAGGTGACAGAATCCTGCTTGCCAGACGACTGAAAACTCGTCGCTATCGTCTCGCTCCCATTCCCCCCGCTGCTGGCCCAGTAGCAAAATCGCCATGCTCTGCCCACCCTATTTACATTCCTGATGTTCTACAACGGTAACAATGGAATATCTTCTCTCCTGACGGAAATCAGCAGCGCGAGTGAGGCAGATCTTTTTTTATTGCAATGCCTTTCCGTGCATATGCCTTCAATCTTCTTGCCAGTACCAAAGTCTTGCCCCAAGGCACCATGGGCCGTTTGAAAAGTTGCCTACTAGGCCGGAACGCGAGAAGCTGTCTTGGCCAGAAATGTTCTCATGTATAGGCACTAAGGGTTTGTGGAGTCTCCTCCGATGATCGATTCCTATTGGAGAGCAATTAAGGTGCGGGTAGATCTATCGGCTTCCTATCCGCCTACGACATCGCCTTAACGAAATTTTTCCTATTGTAACAGTAATGGCTGCGATGCAGCCAAAAAGCCCTTGGGGGTATCTCAAATGCGATGTCAAGAAAAACGTCTTGTTTTTGAATCGCCGGTGTTTGGTACAGTATTGAAGCACTTGACATCTTACCGGGCGAGGTCTCGCCCTTCCATGCTTCACTGATTCTTGGTTCTCGCGTTAGGGAGCGGCAGGGACTGTAATTCTTGTGGTTCAAAAAGATCCTGGCTTGTTGGTCTTCCGGAAGGTATTGCATGTGTGCCCCCCTAATAATCAACCGCAACTCTATCTCTACAACTCTCTCATCCAATGTGGTATTCTCGTCTTCTCCAGCTCTCAGGCAAAGCGTTCCCGTAACCGAGAATACAAGGCCTTCATTTGATATTTCAATGCGCCACCTTCACAGCTGTGACATCCTTATGCCGATCAAGACAAAGGGTGGTGGCCAGGCAGCACTAGAACCCCCTCTGCCTTCTTCGCTTCTCTGAACCCCCTCGGTGAATGGACGCGCACATCTCTCGATCGAGTGAATGTAGTGCTGCAGCCATACGAAGCGCATGTATTTCGTTCGGCCACCTCCTCGTCAGGAGAGTGTGTGTTAGTCCCTTCTGCCGTAAGTGTGCTTCTCTGTGCTTTCGTCCCTGAGGGGGTATAACCTCTGATCTAAGATTCGACGTGTCACTCTTTCACTCGAGGCACGCTGCGAATTGGAGATGTCTGTGCCCATTGTGCCCTTTATCACACAATTAGACTTGAAATATCTTTCAAATAACTTTGATTTTCGTCTTTTGGAACGCCAGTGCTGTGAGCACTGGTCCTCCACCTCGCCGAGATATGGCGATTCAATCCAGAACTCCTGTTGGTCCAAGCTGGCGGGCCATGCATAAACAAACGATGTCGTATAATATAGAGCAGACTGCATTGTGAGAGTGCAAATGAGCTCGTATGTGGTCACCTGTTGTGTGGCTGAAACCCTCGCACGTGGACAATCCAGGAAATGAAATTCAAAAGTCGCGTCAGGGTATACTCACGTTTTTCCTGCTCTACCCGTGGCCATCCTTGCCATCACAGTTTCTAGTGTCCGATGCATCGCTGAGCTCCACCTGTTGGACACATTGTCTGAAACCCAAATTGGAGTGCTCACTTGCGGGCAGCACGTCACATCGCCTCCCTTCTGAGGTTCTGAAAAAAGGCCTACACCGCTGAAGGCCGATATGTGAGAGTAGTGTCGCTCCCATGGACTGTTCATAGCCAAATGACTGCCTCTCCAAGTGCCCCTCCCCCCCCTCCCCGGATTTATCTCACAAATATAGTCTATGCTTTCTTATTCTTGTATTCCTCACAACTGCGATACAGAAATGGGGGGTGACCCTGCCACGGTAGCTGCCGGAGCGCGGGTTGGGAGAGAGGTGAAGCAATGGTTGCTCGGTTTTCTTGCAGGGGGAAAACCCCCTGTTAATACAGCCACAGAGTAGCTTGCGCTCTTACTATTACACTATGACCTCTTCCTTAGAGGAGCCATAGTTAGCCGTGTTAGTCTGGACTGGTATAAAGCCGCGAGAGCATCTCTGCTGCACCTTTATTAGCCCTAAAAACAGACGGCTGTTAGTCATACTTAACGGTACCCAAGGGATTCTCTCTTGCTGTCTTTGACTCTTCTCGTAGATCAGGAACTGACTCTATGTATGACAGCCTATAGAGGAGGAATTGACTCAGTGGCCAGTTAGAAGTCAATCCCAAGTTGCTTTTTTTGCGTTTGCCGCCCCGGTCTGATTTTAGCCAAGGGGCACTCATGATAGCAGTGGACAGTTCAACTTTGGTGAGAAGGAGCAATAACCCACCGTCATGCTCATTGCAGTTTCTTCTGTCGTAGACAAGTTATCCAGAGTGACGACTGGTAACCATCTCTGCTATCATTGCCAAAAAGCATTGAATGCTGGCGTGTGTAGCTCATCAGAGTGTCGCCTCTGTCTCACACGGATCAGTACACAAATGGTGCGGGAAAAAACAAAAGCCGAACTGGTCTCTGTGCCCTGCCGTGCTATTGTTTCTCCAAGGGCACTCCAGGAGAAAAATATGTGCCGAAAAAGGAGCTGTCGTCCAGATGATGATTTTCCCGGAGCACAGATCATGGACTGACGACATATTACCCAGCACCCCCGTGACCATAACATTAGCTCATTTCAGGGGCCCGACGGGGATTGGATCTCCTGGATGGGAGACGGACAAGGGGGTGTCTGATGGACTGCGCGCTTATCCCTCACAGTCCCTCAGCAGTCTTCGAAAATATTTGCATTCTGCTTTAGGCGCCCCAGTGTCTGTAGCTTACAACACGGGTGTCTTTTTGGTTCCGGAACAGCTATTTCCGTTTCTTTTCCCCTACCCCAGCACGAGAAATGACAGTTTAAATAAAGCAATCCTTGAAGTACTTACAATGTCACCCTCTTTGTACTGGAATTGACTACCTGATAGAGGCGGGATCTGCGAGCTACTGAAGAGCATTACAGCATTTGCACCAGTGCAGTATTTCATAACCAATACTCAAACAGTTAATTGAAATGTGAGTGTGCTGGATTTATAGGCTACTGAAAATCCGCTCCTCTCCCCTTCCTGGTGGTAGATGTACAGTACTACTTACGACAGAGAAAGGTTACCTGCCTCATCTCTTTTTGTTGACGCCTCCCATAAATGGGACAGAACGGATTAATAACCTCTGTGCTAATTTTTTGAGAAGAAAATGGGGATTAACTCACTTGGGACTGAGTCAATCCTGCCTTTACGGTAATAAAAATAGAGTCAGTCAGACAAGAATCGGATACAGTGTATTAAAATCCGAGTGTAAGCCACAGCGCAGCTGCTCTCCTTCCCCTTTGGCCCCTTATCTACGTCAGTATTCGACAGAGGGAGCCGCTGCATGTAACGCAACCGTTGCTTTCCCACCTACCTGGGCTACCACAGCATGCTTCCCCCACCCATTGTTGCATGATGTTGATCGAAGAATGCCCGTAAGAAGATTGAATACATGACATATCACAGAGTATTACTGAGATCAAATGGGGGGAGGGAGCCACCATGGGCTCTCTGACAAGTCCCATGCAGTTCAGAATTCTTTTTTTACACAGAGGAGGAATGGTCTGCTAATGGAAAGCTTCAGCCCTCCAGGTGATAAGATTGAGAGTTACCAGGCCGTTCTGTACCACTCCACTGTTTCAGAAAAAGTGGAGCATTTCCCATTTTTCACCCCGGCAAGCCCGGCCACACTCAGCCAGGAGCACTCATCTGGGCGTGCGTGCCTACCTTGCGGAGGGGCAGAGGAGCGGATACTGTCTTTAATTTCATCCGCACCAAGCATCGCGTCTTCTGCTCCTACAGCCATTCCAGTACACAGGAGGGTGGACATTTACAGTACTTTAAGGAATTTATTTATTTCACTTGCTTTTTACCGTGCTGGAGAGGGTGAAAAAAATGAGCAGCTTGCCATGGACCGACGCAAAGACACTGCGTTTGATTACCTGCGAGACATTGGAGATCGTGCCCGCAGCCCCGAAAAAGTGCAAATAGTTTTCAGAGACCGCTTGTGCGAGACTGGGTAGCTGTAGTCCTCATCTACCCCTCCCTCCCTCTATGCACCATCCGTTTGAGTGTCTGGCTTACCGATTGACTGTGTACGCAGCCGCTGTTGTATCTGTAGTTGTATTTTTTCAACAACGCATTTGGCATTTACGACTGTTCTTAAACGGAGCTTTCGATCAAAACAGATTTGTCTCACCACTACAGCATGGATGACTCTGCTATTCTCCCATGTAAGGATCCTCAAATGACAGGAAGCTACTTTTGCATTTGAACCTGCCATTCGCCACCCGTGGTGATCAGGCTGGACAGGTGAAAGCAGGAATGGTCACTGTTAAAGCTCTCGGGCGATTTCCCCTTGTTTCCGGCACTCGCCATCCCGAGTTCGGATGCCGGACGATTGACTGGTACCAGTGCGTTGCACTGTCACCTGCCTAGATAATAATAGTGCAAGTCCCGCTAACAGTAATCCAGTGCTATCAGAGAGCACAGGGCTCCGTTGTCAGTATTGCATAACGCTTGCCCATGCCACGAAGGCGCACCCCGTTGCTTTCCTCCCTTCCTCAACCTTGCTGGTGCTACCGTTCGTCACAGATGCCCCCTCCCCCTGTCTTTGTTGTCAGTGAAGTATTAAGGTGGAAGTGCCAGAATAAAAACAGAGAAGCTTGTTAGTGAGAGAAAATGATTGTCGGGCGCGGAAAGGACATTGTGAAGCCAAGCCTCCCGGGGCTATGACATGTACCAGCCACCAGAAATGGGACTGCTATTTGTAACACCGCATAAGGAGGAATTGACTCATGCCAGCGTGGAGTCCAATCCCAAATTGATGCAAAATTTTCAGCCCAAAGTCTCAATATTAAGCTTGTTATTAGCCCGTTCATGTCTATCTACTGCTGCGGTAGCAATGTTGCCCTTGATGTATGCAGAAATTGGGCAGTTCTCCTGGATTGGTAGGCAGTCCTGCAGAACCGTCTACCACCAGAGAGGAGAAGATGGGAGAGCAGACGATACTGCTCTTCAGTGCTGCAGCGTTCCCGTCTACCAGCAGCATTCAGTACAACTAGCCGGTTGACATAGAAAGTAGTCAAGGAATATTTTCTTCCCTTTTTTTCACTTGTGGGGGGGGGAAAGAAAATCGGAGGAGCTGTTTCCCTGAACCACGCCAGACACTTCGCTGTTTGACCCTACAGACATTGGGAGCTCTGCCAATAATGCAAATTAATTTTCAGAGACTGCGTTGACTGTGGGATAGCTGGAGTCCTCAGTACCCTCTTCCCTCCCTTCATGAGCTCCATTGAGTCTCTGGCTTCCGTTACGCTTGTCATCGCAGGCGCTGTTATCTCAGTTTTTTTATTCAAACCTTTGGCATTCATGTTCCTGCTACGGAGCTGAGATACAAAGATTTGTTCTCCTATACACCGATCAGACCTGAGTAATCCTCCCGTACGTTCCGTGCTGCGAGCTCTTTTTTGAGATTTGAGACTGCATCGCCAGCCGTGCCTATCAGGAGCTCCACGCTGGACAGCAGCGAATGTAATTCAAAAGTTCCGGGGCCTTTTTTCCTGTTTACCTGCCCGCTGCCATCCGGAGTTCAGATTGCTGTCCAGAGCGTTCACTGCAGCACTCTGGATGCTGCCGGAGGCCAATAACGTCGAATTTCCGTCCACACGAACCCTGAATCCGAGTTATCACTACTCGAATTACGCTACTCTTCTCGTTTGGGAGGCGAGTTCCGAAATCGAATTTAAGGAGAGCGGTTAACTCTATTTTAATGACGGACGTTAGTGTTGTCCTGGTGAAGCAATACAGCGGGTTACATCGTATATCGGCATTAAACCCGATTTTAAAGTCGCAAGTGTTACCTGGCCTAAATCGCTTGCCCCACGTCTCAAACTTTTTGGCTTGTTTTGTCATTTAAGTATATGTTATGTGAAATTTCAGACAGTTCATAATTCTTAACCGTGATTTTTCAGCCCCTGGCAAGCAGCAGTATCTCTGTTCTCGTTTCGTTGCTTTAATTTCGACGTGCACAGTGCCCATTTGATTGGCGGTCAGAAACACATGCCGTCGGTTGGTTGCTGCGGAAGCCTGTCACCGCTCCCTTTGTGAATGGGCAGCAGACAAACCCGATTTGGCTCGCCTTTTTCGGTATTGTGTCGGCATTGAGCATAACGCCATTTAGTCACAGCAACTCTGAGAATCTGAGATTCCTGACCGTTGTCAAACACCTCCCGTACAGTTCCGTGACTAGACTATACTGAACAATGACTGCAATAGGCAGGTGGAGAGGATGTGTAGGCCAGCATATTGTTTTCATGATAAAGCATGGACGCATAATACATAAAAGGGTTTATGGGTGGAGGACAAGCCGGGACTCGCCGGAGATGGAGGCGATATCTCTTCCATAAAATTCGCCCGTTTCTTTGTCAGGTTCTCCCATGTTCGCGATGGCGTTCGTTGTACGTCTAGGTTGCTATTTTTATGGATCCCCTCTCCTGTGCTCTTTGGCCAGTGTGTTCTGGGACTCGGCATCCCTTACCTACCCCTACATGACCGCCAGAATTTGTGGGTCACGCGAGAGACAGGTGCTACTGACCTTTAGGATAATCGAGTAAGGCTAGAACATGGGGAGACCGACATATTTACTGACAAAAAGGTTCAAGAGTGGGAACGATGAGCAGTGGGGGCTGCGAAACTTCCTCGCATGCGTGAAGAGCTGACTAGGTTCTTAGATATCTTTTTTGCTAAGACTATGCGTTCCCCTGCCCTGTGAAACGCCGTAACACAAACATGGCAGGAGGCCAGCTTAGCCTGACAGCTGGAAGAAGCGAGGAGTGGCAATAGCGCCTTGGATAGCTGCAGCAGCAGACAGCACCGGATCAGCTCGGAAAGTCAATTTGGGGAGTGGGCACACTTGTCTACAGTGGGCCCTGGGGCTGCCGTGGATGGCAGTACTACTAAGCCGTAATAAGCAAATACGGCTTTAAGCTCTGCTGCTTACGTAATAGGTTGTGACTTGGCAGAAGCGTCTTGTCAGGTGATTAAGTGGATGGCTTTGCTGTAATGGTTTTACCGAACTGTGATGGGGCCATAGATGGAACCCGAGTCGTATGCCATATCCCTATCTTTGGCCCCAGAACACCAGGGCACCCAGTAAGTGAACCGCCAAGGGGTACTTTTCAATGGTTGCTTGCAAGACACTGTGGACCACAAGAAGAGGACGTTTTTCACCACATCCACGCGGGCAGATGGCCAGGTATTGTGGTTCATGGATACGTCTTGCGCGTTGGCTTCAGGGCAGCATTAGTCTGTTTAAACGGTCTTACAGCTAAGGGAATATTACTCCATGAACCGAAATAATAATCCGGTTGGGGATGTTCACGGATGCCTATCAGTCTATTCATGGGGGGGGACCAGCCTACCCCTGCATGCCATGGCCTATTGAGCCATAACGACTGGCAGCGATGGCAGTTGAGTCATTGGAGCTGTTCAATACAGGCTGTGCAAGTGCCGGATGGTTGGTTTAGAATGTGCATTTGGCCGTCTTCTGAAGTCCGGCTGCGCGACTCCCTCCTTTATTACGCTCGGATCAGCCTCAGCCAAATCATATGTTCCCGCTTGCTATTGTGGCTTCTGTTGTGTGCCGCTCCACAATCTGTTTGTTGAGACTAAGGGGGAGCCATTTATGCTGGGTGCGAGGCTGAGGCAAGATCACCTGGCCGCTGAGTACGAGCAGCCTAGCAGCCAGGCGATGACAGAAAGAGCAACCTGGAGCGCGTTGCGCATTCAGAGAAGCTTCGCAACGGTTTCAGCACGGCCCCAGGGTACACTGCAAAAAGTACTGTTAGTGTAGTGCTTGTTTTGCTTTTTCTTTTTTTATTAAGCCACCAACTATTTTTAGAATATTGGGTCATCTGGGCGCTTTTCATTCACAGGGGTTGTATGGACTCTCTATTCGTATTCGGTCCTGTTTCCTATATGTCTACTATTTCTTCACGATAGCCACCCTCCCTTTTTCGTTTTTTTATCATGTGGCCAATTAATCTTTTGTTGTCCCGTTCTCTGTAAGTCTGTGTATTAAAATAAAACTATCCATCTATGATATGTTAAAACTCTTTATTATCTCATTAAACCGAGATAATTGTATTTGGCTTTATACTCAGTTAATTATGTTTCAAAAACTGCATATTTTAAATAAAAATGTTTTGCCAACCTAAAATATACCAAATAAGAGGCTTATTTTCCCGTGGGTTAAGATCTTTTAATACCCAAAATATTTCCTCTTTGTCTCGCGCTCTCTTTTGCGGTTATTGGTTTTGTTAATGAAATGGTTGGGTGGAATTCAATGTTAAATAATAAAAAGGAAAACTTATATACCAAAGATAAATGGTCACGCCTGATTATTTGGGTGGCATGTATGAGAGAAACAGGAACCTCGTCACGCTATCTTGTGTGGTTGATCTCCTATTTTGAAGAAAATAGATGCTTTTTCCAACCGACCGAGTTGGTTTAAGACCATTTTCCCAAAGAACCGATGGGCGCATTGTGCGTGATTGTTAATTAGCAGGGTTTTTCTTTGGTAGATTGGCTGGTGCCACTCTCTCTCTCCTAGTCCTCTTGGGTTCCTGTGTCAAAATTCCTCCCCTTGCGGGGATATGAATAGCTCGCCTCTCACTGGTGTGGTAAGTGGGTGAGGTGATAATATAAGCCAGGAGGGGGTATCCACGCACGCCTCCCCCGTCGCTGTTTCGTTACACGCGTGCTGCGGTGATGCGGATGTGGGCTTTGCAGGGAGGCTTATACAGGGCTGCAAGCGGCATCTGCTACTTGCTGCATTTCCTGAGACCCTGGCGTTGGCCGGATTTCGTTTTGAAATGAACGAACGATCCAGCGTTGCTACTCTCCAACGCTGGTCTTCCCTGACCTAGCCCTTCAGATCGTCACTGGCATCTTTCCTGTACTTTGCTACCACATCCTGTCGCAATCCTTCTGTTTATCCCTCCTCATTGTGTTTAATTCAATAATTTCTGTGAACATTTCCATCTCGCGTCTTCCTTCTTCTAACCGCCGTATCACAGCACCCCTCGTGATGGCATAGGGACATTCAGAGAAATGTGTAGCTGCATGGGAAGGCGAAACCAGGGTATAGTATGTGGAAAGATACTATCATTACTGTGAGCGAATTGATCAGTACTCTTTCAATAGAAGACTTTCTCACCTTACAGCTGAGCACACGTGATCTCTATACAAGGTTAGCTTCACTTTTTTATGTTTAATACGCTGATCTGTGTGACTGGTGTGGCACACAAACGACGCAGGTACGGACCGTACGTCCACGCGGCAGCATGGTAAGTGAGGCTTTTTAAATTTTGATCTTCGCGCCTCGTTAGATAACAGTGATTTATATGATGCCTCATGCTCCTCGTTAAGAGAACCTGCAAGCCCAAACCCCCTCTTTCAATCCACCAACGCGCCTGGCTCCTATCATATACGATGCTGGCTAGTGATCACCTACATCACCCCCGCAGCAACGCGTTGTGGTGCATGGGAAGAAGTCCTGTTGCCGACGCTGAAATTCTTGTCGCTTTATTTCCCTCTTCCCTCCCCCATTTCTCTGTGTTAACTCGATATTAATGACGACGTCGTGTGAACGGATACAGCGTTAAATCGGTATATCGGCCATTAAACCGATTTAAAGTCGCAGTGTAGACCTGGCCTAAATGTTGCACTCAAACTTTTTGTTGTTTTTTCATTTAATATATGTTGTAATTTCAGACAGTTCAAATTCTTAACCGTGATTTCCTGGCAAGCAGCAGTTCTCTAGTTCTCTTTCCTTGCTTTAATTTCAGCTCCATCGGAAGTTGGCACACTTTCTCTGAAGGCAGTTTTAGAGACATTTAATAATCATTCAGAGTACTTTGGTTTTGTTTACTTCCATTGGCTACATTATTTTCCTTTATGTGTTAGAGTTTAAGAAATTAAAGTAAAGTAAAGTAGTATTGAACACTGCAGAGTAATTTTTCTCCCCAGATAAGACGTTTAACTCTAGTGCAAGGTTAAATACAAAATACTATACAAATACATTAGGCGTAATCATTGGTTTCCTGATCATTTAAAATTGTTATTATCAACACTGTGTGCAGTCTGCTCAACCGAGTGCGATAATACAGTAGCTGTATACATTGAAAATAAATATTCAGTTGATGGCTCAGATTGGATTCTCTCTATCAACACTTCTAGAAATAAAAAAGAGGTAAATGTGACTTTCTGTTTTGTAGGTCCGCGAGGAGCCAGAGGTCCACCAGGCCCGGAGGGTTTACCAGGGTCTATGGGCCCACCAGGCACACCATCTGTCGCTCATGGCTTCCTTGTAACCAGACACAGCCAAACCATTGAAGAACCAGAATGTCCATCTGGAACTAAACTGATGTACTATGGCTACTCCTTACTTTACGTACAAGGCAATGAAAGGGCACATGGTCAGGATTTGGGTAAGAAATCATAAAATAAATCAAATCAAATAAGATGTTAGCATGCATTACTGATGAGTGTGTAATGCAGCTTCATTTCATTACAAACCAAACAAATATTTATCTTATTTGTAGGCTTATACTACATTATGTAGAGCACAGACTGCATAATAATCACACTTACTTATAGCTATTATAGTGCTTTACCCTTTTCGGCCACTGCACAAACATGCACTGAGGAGCGTGATGGGACATACCCCCATCCCACAGGTAGAAACACTTAGGTGCACCTGCAGAACATGCTCCACCTGGAGAAGGAGAGCTTAAAAAGGTGAAACAAGCCACAGAAAAGGAGGAAAATTTGCGTGGAAGCAGGAATACTGCTAGGGACTGCTAATGAGCTCTAGTAGCAAGGGGAGCTCAGTCTGAGGCAGGGGCCAGCCTTTCCTTCCCCCCTACTCCCCACACCTTCAGCTTTTGGCAGAGGAAGATTGACATTACAAGCTTATTACTGACAAGGGCCCAGAAGGGCTGCTTCCCATCAGTGACCTGTGGCGAGACCTGGAAAGCACCTCCAGGGACTGTAGAGACAAGTGAACTGTAGTTGGGCTCTGAAAAGACCCTGGCAGTGAGCTGAACACCTGCTGGGAATAGTGAGATTGCCCACAAGTGGGGCTCCCATAGGCAGGGCTTAGATTCAGCCAGAGCTGTTCGGAGCAGAGCTCCAGTAAATATTTTCAGTCTCCCTGGAGTTTTTATAGCAAGTTGGGGGTGGAGGGGTCTGGGGGCCCCAGGAAAATACTCCATGAGAATTTAAGCCATGTCCTTAGGGGACCTAGGGACAAGAGACTCAGTGAAACTACAGCCGAGCCCAGGGTGCGGGTCAGCCGACTACTAGGACACAATGACTTCTTTGACCAGAGAACCTCAGGCATTCAAGGCATTGCACATTTATAATATATTTGATTGCTAGTTTGGGTAATTAGTAGCTAGTAATCAAAAATATCATCTTTGGTTAATGTAAATGTGCTGGTGTTACTGAAAAGCCCTTAAGTTTTGCATTCCCTGACTTTTTATATTTAAGTTTGTGATCTTATTGTTGCTTTAATGTATCTTTTGGCATCTAATAAACAAATATACAATTCTAGAAGCAACCATTATATAAACTTGACTACCATGGAGCTGAGGGGAAAAAATATTTTAAAGTCTGATTGGGGTCTGCCACTGGGATTTATACAGGAGCAAAACAAGCTTGCCCTCCCCTCTCAGACTCTTATCAGAACATCCCTTATGCACTCACCATCCTGCTGGAGTGAGCCAGGAAGTGAGCTTCAGAGTCACGGTTGCTATGTTAGCACTTTAAACAGTGTGCACTGTCATCAAAATTGCACTGATTAAAATATGCCATTGCCAAATATTCGCTCGAACGGAGTTTTACACATTAACCTTTTTCTTACACTTTCAGGCACAGCAGGGAGCTGTCTCCGTAAATTTAGCACTATGCCATTCTTGTTCTGCAACATCAATAATGTATGCAACTTTGCATCAAGGAATGACTATTCCTACTGGCTGTCTACTCCTGAACCCATGCCAATGAGTATGGCGCCTATCACTGGTGACAATATCAGGCCATTCATCAGTAGGTGCGTATTGCTCTTGCCACATTGGTTATGAATATGCAGAAGACATAGTAAAAATAGAGCTGGTCAAAAAATTTTCATCAAGCTTTTTTCATATCACTCAGAATCTCCTGATTTTATTTTCAATTAAATGATTGGAATTTTTCCATATTGATTTGAATTAAAATGAAAATATTTTGAGTCCCTACACCTTTTCCACTGGAAAAAGTGCAGAAATCCCAAGCCAAAAAAATGGTTATTTTAATTCATATGAAACAAAAATATTTATTTTGAATTGATTCATTGAAAAAAATACAACAGGAAATTTTGAATTAAACAGAAATTTTGATTTTTATTCAAAATTCCAAGGGAAAAAATAATTTCTGTTTTTATACTCAGCTGTAATTAGAAGTACTTTGTGGCTCAGTATCTTTTGAAAATATATCAATATCTGTTTTAACTATCAGGCAGTATGCTGCATTGTTTTGGACATTGCTTTGGTGCTTGAATACAACTAGGGTTAGTTTAAAGAAAACAGCATTGCAAAGGAGCTGGGTGTAGTACTGTAAAGCAATCATTTACTATTTGTATGACTGACTCATCAGCTGGTGTAAACTGATGTAGTTGCATTGAGCTCATTTGAGCTGCGCCAGTTTATATTAGCTGTGGATTTGGTCTTATTTCTTTTTTTTAATTTACTAGCATAAACTGTGCCCTTACGTAACATGCACAAGGTTTAAGGCAGAAGAGATCACATGAACTTAGTGGGCTGCACCATTCTGATTTAATTAGGATCTGACAAAGGAGCTCCAACATCTTACTAAATTGATAATCATGACACGCAGGAGTCAGGCAGGGCCTTCATAGGCCGTCCTGATCCTAGAGTGTGAGGTTATACCTATGCAGCAGCTGGGAGGATGCTTCCTATCTTGGATAGATGGACACATGCTAGCTCTAGCATGCTAAAAATAGCAGTGTGGCTACCGTGGCATGGGCAGCGGCTCGGGCTAGCTGCCCAACTACATACACAGGAGGTTGGATGGGATTTAATTCAGGCAACTAGTTCAACCAACCACGTATGCTACTGCATCCATACAGCTGTTTTTAGTATGCTAGCTTGAACAGCGCTAGCATCCGCATTGGGGAACATCCTCCCAGCTGCTGTGTAGACACCCTAACAACTCCTGTGCTCTCTCTCTACCATGGAGATGAGTGGGAGTGGAAATTGCTCTGGTGGGCTTTCCAAGGGCGGGAGCATGACACATTTGTCTATGTATATTAGTTATCCAGACAATTCTGAGATAATATCCCCCATCGTTGGTATCCAGCGTATCAAAGTACTTATTATGGCTGTTTGTTTCTCATATAACATGAACAAGCTAAGGGCCAATTTTTAAAAAGTATTCATTAAAAAATGAAATATCACTCCTTCTGCATGGCAACAGAACTTTGTGTGTGTCCAGACTTGGAGTTTTATGTGTCAATTGTATAGTTGGACCCAACTTATGCAAATATTACTTCTGTACTTAATTCCCAGTTTTTTGACACCCAAAATGCCTCAAAATTTGATTGTACAGATTTTGACCAAGATTTAAAAAAAAAAAAAGGAGAGAGAGTAGAGATTTGGGGTGTCTGCCTTTTTTGTGCTTTACTGGCGATGCCTAAAAAGGATCTAATTTTCAGAAAATGGTGAGTGCTCTCCCCCTGAAAACTAAGCCCCATTAAGTTGTTCGTGTCAGGTACTCAAAATCCCTTGAGTCACTCTTGAAAATCTTGAACAAAGAGACCACTGTTGAAATTTGCCCTTAAACTGTCCACTATCCTATGCATACAGAGTATGTGTGGTGCTTTATATATATTTGTAGATCTTGCAGCTTTCCCTTGAACCCTGGATTCTAAAAGAATCTACTGCGCCAAGAGTTGCCATGGAAAGGTGGTGTAGAGTGCAATTATTTTAATATGTTCTTTTGTATCTGTGCATGCCACTGTAATCTCAAAGCAGAAGGCTATCTTCATAGTTTGTTCGTTTCTTTTATTATTTGAGACTGTTAAACCATCATCATCCTGTGCTGAAAAATTGAAACGATGTAAAAGTGTCACTTGTCTGCCCTGGTTCAAGAGAATTCCTTTGTCCCAAAGTCATTCATTGATGCACCAGAAATCTCTTGAAGCAAAGCAAGTACCAGGAGCCTTTTACATTCTGTTTTTTTTCTCTTTCATTGCTGTGCTTCTTAATATAACCATGTAGTTTTTGTGCTGGAGTTCTAGGCAGTGTGTGAATCCTTTTATGTCAAATGTAGATGCCTTCACTCTGAATTTCTTTGCTTTTGTGGATTTAACAGAACCCAGCTTATTCCTGCTTGTTATACTTAATTTCTCTGTTGCTCTGATAATGCAATACCAAGCTGTTCATCTTAGGTATCTGGTTTGAACCAAAAGGGCCAGTGCTAATTAAAAGTGGCTATTTTTAGGGCTGTGCTGCAAGCAAGGAATTAATGGTCTCAGTCAAATTCCTAATTAGCAGGAGCCCATATGATTATCATTTGCATCATAACTGGCATTTATTAGTACTTTGTTTGGCAGTCTTAGCAAAGAGAGAGAGACACCCACCAAGGAGTTACTGAGCCTCCTGCTTATTTTGGGAGCCAGCAGGTCAGAAGCAGAATGTACATACCTGAACTAAAAGAATCTTTGTTTGTAAACCTCTCCGAATGTTGGTTTCTCAAGCCCAATGTTCCAGTTGGTTGGCTAAGTTGTCCTTTATTCAGAGATAAGGACCACAGACATAAATAAAAGTCACCTTTAAAGGGAATACATATGGAACCCTCATCTTTAAATGTTTCACTGGCCTTCCCAAGAAGCCTTCATTTCCTCCAAGAAGTGCTGATGTTCTCTCCAGAAGTCATATAAGTCTACAGCTAAAGTAATGTGTTGATCCTATTTGCTCCTGGTCTCACCAGACCTCTTCCGAGTTCTTTAGCCATTTTCCCTTCATTGTTAATAACATTGCACATATGCTGGCTGTTGAAATTTAAAATTTAAAAGAGAAAAAAGGGTAAATGTATTAAACTATTCAGTTTCTAATAATAAGGCCTTTCCTTTCCTTTATCCAGTGAAGACTAGTAGGATTAGTGACTCCAAAGGTCTGACTTTCCTAGTGTTGGTCCTGTAAATTCTGAACTTGCTGTGCAAATAACTCCCAAAAAGAGGAAATAAATGTTACTATTCCAAGTACATTGAGTTCCTTGCTGTCATGTTCTTTATAGATGCTCTGTGTGTGAGGCTCCTGCCATGGTAATTGCAGTTCACAGCCAAACAGTTCAAATACCATCATGCCCTGAAGGCTGGATGTCGCTTTGGATTGGTTACTCCTTTGTAATGGTAAGTGCACCAGGACATCACCTGGATCAGAAAAATAATTTATGCTGGTGTTTGATATATTCCTGCCTTTAGAAAGGTACTGTCTGTGTGTGCCATTGCAGGGAAACAAGGGTTAGAGGATGAGGTCTCTGCTCTTTTGGTGACTTTAGAAACGTGTTGGCTATTTAGTTAATGTGAGAGAATAATTTAGTAACAATTCACTTTCTAATTTCTAGCAAAGTAATTCGTCTCACAAAACACACTGTCATTCCCTTGTTTACAGCTTCAGCACAAAATTTTAGGACTAAATGAACATGGAAATTAACAGACCTTCCTATTGTCCCTCCAGATCAGGGTTGCAGCACCTTCACAGAGCAATATAGAGCCACCGCCTCGGCTCTTCCTCATCTCTCTATGAATAGGGCCTTTGTCTAATTGAATTTTTGATCTTTTGTGCAGTCTCTGGTGTGCTTCAGTACCAAACTGTATCTGACACAGTCTCTGGTACCGCAAGGCAATTCAGTTCTGTGGGCCCTAAAACCAGTGGATTCCATACTCTCCCTGATTGCTTTCAACACCATGCTCCTCCCAGGGCCCAAGATATCCTGCCCCTGGAACCCATTCCTCCCACTATCCTCCCAGTTTTCCCAGACTCCCACTGCTCCCAACTGGCCACCCATTATCCCAAAGCAGGAGGAAGAAGCACCGGCAGCTTCTCCACCACATTACAGAAAAGAGGGGAGGAAATGCTTATGGCAAAGTATTGGTTTAAAAGAGTTACAACCTACTGTCACTAAGGGCTTGTCTACATTACCTGCTGGATCGAATCCAGCGGGAGTTGATTTATCGCATCCAGACTAGACACGATAAATCAACTACCGAGCGCTCTCCCGTCAACTCCGGTACTCCACCAGGGCAAGAGGCGCAGGTGGAGTTGATGGGAGAGTGTCAGCCATTGACTTACCACTCTGAAGATACCGCGGTAGTAGATCTAAGTATGTCGACTTCAACTACGTTATTCACGTAGCTGAAGTTGTGTAACTTAGATCGATCCCCGTCCCCCTCCAGTGTAGACTAGGCCTGAAGAGTTAGATATTTCTAATCTGGTTGATTTACTTGCATTTTCCCAGCATACCAGCGCTGGTGCTGAGGGTTCCGGGCAAGCTCTGGCATCTCCAGGTTCCTGTCTAGAGGAGTTCCGCAGTGCTCCCTTCATAGAATGCCATGGTCGTGGAACTTGTAACTATTATGCAAATGCTTACAGTTTTTGGCTTGCCACTGTAGAGAGAAATGAGATGTTCAAGTAAGTTCTAGTTGATTTTTCTTTCTACAATCCATATTCACGGCTCACTATACATCTGTAAAAGCAACAGCATGGAACTTGCTTTAAAGAAACACTAGGATTGTTCTAGATTAAGTTTAAAAGATGAATAGCTTTTGGTAATCTATTTGGATTAAAATATACAGTTAAAATGTTTGTAAAAATAATGTTTTTTGGCAGAAATAGGGAATATACATTTTGGTAGTATTTACCAAATGAAACCTATTTACAGTATTCCTTTTAAGATGACCTAAGAGTGTTTGTACCTCCACCACACCTGTGTTTCACTTGTGTGATTTCATTCGTAATTGGGATACACTGACATCTTGATAGAAATTAACCCAGAGCATAATTTCATCTCTAGTGGACATTTAGCTCGTAATAGAACCACTGCAAACTAGCACAGCTGTTGACATCTCCTCGGAAAGGGTATGTGTGCATTGCAAATGAAAACCTGTGGCTTGCAGGTGCCAGCTGACTTGGACTCGCAGGGCTTGGGCTAATAGGGTATTTAATGGTGGTGTAGATGTTCAGGCCTGGACTGGAGGCCAGGCTCTAGGATACTGCGAGAAGAGAGGATCCCAGAGTTTGGGCTGCAGCCCAAGCCCGAACATCTACACTATAGTTAAACAGAGCCCTGTGAGCCCGAGTCAGCTGGCATGGGCCAGCTGTGGGTGTCTAATTGCAGGGTAGACATACTCAGAGAGGCGGAGAACTGAATGAGCTTGAACAATTATTTATCATTCACCCATGACCTTCACCCTGTGCAGAAGGGCCTATGCACAACTTCTGTACTATTTAGGCTCTAAATTGAGGAATTAAGTGATGCAAAGCCTTGTGCTAGCCACTACCCAAGAATAAATATCACTCTTTAGTACAAGGAAGGCTACTCAGAGAAAAAGAGAGAAGAATGAGCATCATAGTTACTTTATTCCTTACGTCCTCACAAGGAGAGAACTGTAACGCTTAGCATCCCTTTCTCTTTATGAACACCACAGAAACAGTCCTAGTTGTACATCATACACCCATGGGTAGGGGACCAATCCTGCAACCTTACCTCATGTGAATGTGAATTGCAGGCTTGAGGTCTGGATTATTAAAGGCACATAGTCAATAAAAAAAAATCACACTTCTGTCTAAAATATTTTATCCACTTTTGTTTTTAATAATTCCTTATAACTAAAGAGTTTAGAGAGATCTTTTTCAGTTTGTTTTGTTTATTTTGACAACACTTTGTATATAGTAATTCCCCCCGTTAAGAACAGCAAATTACTATGACTGATTTTCTGGAAGAAGTGACCGGATAGTCTGCAGAGACCTAGGCACTTGATTCAGCTCTGCCAGGGTTTCTCAATTTTTCATTAACAGACTAAACTTTTGTATTAAAAACACTCCCAAGTTAACAATAAACTTGCAAACTGATATTTTTGCATTAGCAGTTATTGATGGTTGTCCTTTTTTTTTTTATAGGAAACCTACTCCTTCAACTCTGAAAGCAGGGGACTTGCGCTCAAACGTTAGCCGTTGTCAAGTCTGTATGAGAAGAACATAATGACTTTTGAATTTCAACTAATGTCACAATATGGTGCTATTTGTTTAACAGCAATGAAGCTTAGACTTATATCATATGTACCTCATTGTTGTCCAATATGAAAACAGTAAAGTGCCTTATAGGAACTTGCATAACTAACACACACTGCTTTACTGGCCCTGTACTTGCTGAAGAAGAAAAGAGACAACAAAGATAAGCTTCAAATACCAAATGGCACTTTTGGTAAAAGAAATGGTTATGTAAATGCAATGCACTGACAGTATCAAAAAGCCAGAGTTTATGCAGAAAAATTCAAAGGTGCTAGGAGGTATGTTGCTGTGCCTTACTTTTGACTCCCCTTTCTTGTATTATATATTTAGATTCATTTCTCCTACCCAGATACGTATGCTATTACCATTGTCTAGCTATCTCAAAATTCCAGACTCTTAGGTATGTACTTATTGTTCCTGTACAAAGTAATACTAATATAAAGAAGAGTTTTGTGATTACAGATTATGGTTAAAGAGCAAGTATCCGTATTTTCAAAACATAGGGTGACATCCAGCTTACTTTTCTATTTGTAGCGCTTACTTGCATCCTAGTCCTGTTGGTTTCAGTGGGACTATGCTCCAAAGGAAGGGTTTGCCAAACTAGTTCCACAAATGGGCAGTTAAGTGTTTCTGCTATGTTTGGTACTATGCAGCTTCTTCATGCAGCGGAACAAATTTTCCTGTGGAATAAGGAATGGTCCAATTGTGGTTAGGAAAATATATATATATATTAGTAATTTATATAGACATCAACAATTAGGCAAATCAAGCTTTGAGTTTGCTACAATTTCAAAAAGAAGCTTACATCATTTTTCCTCTTTTTCAATACAGTGTCATAAATTAGATGTTAAATGCCAAAATACTTAATGTGAAACATCTGTTTTCTTTCACTCATTTCAGTACTTAAATATAAATTGCAGAGAATGAACCCAGGTTAATGGCTATTTGTGTTTATTATAGTAAAACGTGCTTTGAGCTTACAATGTTTATTCTGTATTTAATATTTCCAGGGTTTTAAAAAACTAATCACACACTGAATGACTTGATTTTCAAATTCAAAAGGCCTTAATTTTGTTAATATACCCCAAAAAAAGTTTTTTGAAATGTTCAAAGAAATAGTTCTATTGGATCTCTATACAAATATTCTGATGTTTGAGCACATCTATGTTTAAAACTATTTTATAGACTATAACCATGCAAATACAAAAATATTTTTGAGAATGCCAAGGCCTTTTATGTAATTTCTTAAATGTGTATTTCTTAAAAAATCAAATTTGTAATAAAACTATTTGTGTAAAAATTTTTTTTTACTAATTTGTTACTCCTGTTTACCCAACAACAATAAATTATTTCTTAATAAGCCACTAATAAATGCACAAGCTTGATGCAACCCTAGATCACTTTTGTTCTGCACATCTTGCAACCATAAAATATTTTTGACAGGAGGAAATAAGGAGATAGCTCTGACACCTTACAAGAACTAGTAATGGAAGACAAAACATGGTTGACATGTTATCGACACAGGTCTTATGTTGAGGTGTTTGGGTTTTTTTCAAATTAAAAATCTCACTTGAATTAAATCAGAGGTCAAAAAGCTACCTGTACATAAGGCAGACTGGCCTCCCCCCAAACTGGAGAGCGAGGGACCACTACAGTCCTCCTGGTGGGCAGAGCTGAATCCATCCTGACCCGGCACTGAAAGTCCTGGGGTGGGACAGGAATTATAAAAGGAGAGCCCTGAAGCTCAATTGGGAGTGGACCACCGGAAGGAGCACAGATCTTTGCAGGAACCCGGACTAGCCCTGAGTGGAGCTGTGCCCTGTGATCGGAGATGGACTAGTATTGCAAGGAGCTTCCAGGACCGCTGTCAGACGAGTACTCTTAGGAGCTGTAGGGACTGCCAGTGGCCAAGTACCCTAAGGAGACACAGGACCTTTTGACCATGGAGCCCTACACACTGACTGTAGTAGAAAACAACCCAGGTGACCCGGATTTTATTCGGGTTCTGCTGCCAGAGAGTGAGTCAGCATGTTTCAGGAGGATCGCCGCCAACCCAGTGGCAGACCCATCTGCCACTATTAGGGCCTTGGGTGGGACCTAATAGCGTAGAGTGGGGCCTGGATCCCCTTAACTCCCTGCCACTGACCCCACCCCTGGGGTGGTGGCCAAACTCCATCTTTTTGGCCAGAATGTATGAGCTGTGTTGTGGAGCCATAAACTGTTTGTGGCTCTGTCCTGCCCAGAGGACCGAAGTTTCCTCTATAGATAGTTACTTGCTGTCTGCCTGTAGCGAGGTGGAGTGGCCTCCCTCCCCACTCAATAGCGAGGTACCACTATAGTGCACCAAAGAGGACCAAAATCTATAAGATAAAATCCAAAATGTACCAGCTAGTGTTTTGCTTATGAGTGGGCAGCTTGAATCTCAGATCTGGTTACCTGACTAGAAAATGTGATGGTTGCTCCATTTTTTACTAAACAAAAGTAAATAATTTGTTAAAATTTCAGTTTGGTTTCATATTTTTGCCCCTTCCTCATGGAGAGACTGCTGCTCTGTTTCACTTGCACTTAAAACCTTGACTGCTTTGGCTGTGTCTGAATTGAAATGGGCTACATGCTTCAGTGGTGATTCTGTGCCCATGGAAGTCAATGGGAGTTTTGCCAGGGTCTCACTTTCCTTATAAATGCCATCAAGCAGTACATGGGTCTTGTAGAGAAAGCATGTGTGTAATTAGTCAGGTGTGGTCCTACCCCCAAACAATGTATGGTGCACACCTAGCTGAGTGGAATGAGAGGAGAACAGGAATATAGCAAGGCAACAGTTTGTGTGGGTAAATTATCCATATATTCTTCCTGGTAGTGGTGTCTGGAAGGAAACCAAAGCAGAAGTTCAGCTTGCCTTTTCAGACTCAGGCCACACATGCTGGTGTGGCAGGTTTTTATATTTACATTCAACAGCTTACCTGGTAGGCAGATCAGAATTAAATTTTGCCTGCAGTTGGTTGACCCAAACTGTCAGACAATTAGATTTTCTCAGGCTTGCATGTGAGTTTAAGCCTAGTCTGAGAAAACATCTTTTGGCTGGTGAAGAGCTGATAATGGGGTTCATGCTAACCTCTTTCTTTTCTTAATAAAAAGCAATTTGGCAGCAAAGCCTGTTTAAGCTTTGAAAGACTAGTTAGATAGTATTTAGAAGTCTTAATTACACTCTACCTCGATATAACGCTGTCCTCAGGAGCCAAAAAATCTTATCGTATTATAGGTGAAACCGCGTTATATCGAACTTGCTTTGAACCGCCTGAGTGCGCAGCCCCCGCCATCCCGGAGCGCTGCTTTACCACATTATATCTGAATTCGTGTTATATCAGGTCATGTTAGATTGGGATAGAGGTGTATTTACTAATGATTACTTATTTAGTCATCATTATCTACTAAAATGCTCTAAAAAAATTTCCTGCCCCAAATGCCCTTTGTACCAATGTCAATATATACAGGTATGAGTGGGTGAAAGTCAGAAATAATGTCTGAGCACTTGCTTTTGATGACCTAGATGAAGCTGAATAGCTGCCCATACACTAAGATAGAAAAGTGAAATTTTCATAGCAACCTGCTCTTATATTACAAAAGTATATAATCAGTAGTATTGTATTTAAGCACTCAGAGCCAGCATTGTTGCTTCAGTGTGAGTGAATATATGAACAGGAACTCTGAATAGATCAGTTGTTAAAATAAAGTTATCTTGTATACACCCAGATTTCACGATATAATTTTCCCAATAAAAATTCAATTCATTGTGTAAACCTGACTTGCATGCAATACTTGAAGAAAAGCCTTCATGCCCCCAATTCACTTCTAAAACTGCAGATGGTGCCCTTGTTCTCTTTATACCATACAGGAAGAACAGAACGTTAGTATATCTAACAAATGCTCCTTTCCTGCTCATCGCTCTAATTTCCTCTCCAAATTGGAGGAAAGTAGTTTTCAGTATAAACAGACTGGATCTATGCATATATTGACATGTAAAAATCTGATAAAATATTCCAAAATATATATTGATACAAATAACTACATCCAATGGTTTTCCTATTTTGAACTCATGCAGATTTTCTAACAGTTATGTAAGATCAGTTTCTAATTATGCGATTTATCATTTTGTAAAGGTAACTTCTTTGATGAAAAATATTTTCCTACAAAATAGTTTCCCTGAGAGTAATATCCCCTTATCAGTTGGGCCCTACCAAATTCACAGACCATTTCACAGCCAGAAGGTTTTAAAATGAGTCAGTTTTACAATGTCAGATATAACTGTGGGTGTCCTGACCCAAAATGGGATCGGGGGGGTTTCACAGGATTGCCACACTCACTTTTGTGCTATTTTCAGAGCTGGGCTCTGAAGGCAGCAGCCACCAAGCTTCCTGCAGCTAGGGGAGATTCATGGAGGTTGGTCTGATCTCCCCAAAGCTTCTTGGAGTGCCCCAGCTGGGAGCTCCTAGCTGCTAGTCCCAGCCAGTGGTGGATTAATGCAGGAGCCCTGGCCAATTGGGGGATGTCCCCAAAAAATGGACACCCTGAGCCCAGTCAGGAGCTGCAGGGGGGCAGAAACCCAAAGCCCAGGTGTCCTGGCCAATTGGGGGATCCCCCCCCAAAAATGGGCACCCAAAGCCCGGGTGCCCTGAGCTCCGGCTGGAACCATGGGGGGCAGAAGCCTCAAGCCCGGGTGCCCTGAGTCCTGGCTTCAGTTGTGGGGCTGAGGCCCCGAGACGGGACACCTAGAAACTAGGCACCCTGAGTCCTGTCTGCAGTCGCAGAGGCTGAAGTTCCAAGCCCAGTTTTGGGGCTGCTGCAGCACAGAAGTGAGGGTGTAGCAACCTCATTTCTGCACTGCCTCTGGAGGTGGGTCTGATCTCATCTCCCCACTGAGAGCAGCCATGCAGGGGCAGGACAACTTCTGTCTTTCTCCAGCCCGGCCTGGGCTAGCAGCTAGGAGCCCCTGAGTGGGGCACTCCCAGCAGCATGGGGTGATTGGATTTCACAGGGCAGGTCTTATTTCACAGTCCGACATGTTTTTCACAGCCATGAAATTGGTAGGGCCCTACTTATCAGGCTCCTGGAAAAATGACAGCATGAAATGTGGGTTAGCTATTTTTAAACAAATATGCTACAGTTTTATGACTTTCGGCCAAGTCATTTATTAACTCCTTTTGATATCATAAGAAATCCTGCTTAATCCAAAATTAATTGCACAAGATGTCAGTGTCTATAAAGCATGGGGCCATTGGTCATGAAATGATAGAGTTTATGATTCTAAGGAATAGTGGGAGGAAAAACAGCAGAATGAACTTTGAGAAGGCAGATTTTAGCAAATTCAGAGAACTGGTAGGTAAGCGCCCATGGGAAGCAAATCTAAGGGAAAAAATGAGTTCAGGAGAGTTGGGACGTTTTTTAAGAGACCATGCTGGCTTAACGGAGATCTTCAGTGACCTGAAATTCAAAAAAGAGTCCTACAACTGGAAACTAGGTCAAATTACAAATTAAAACCAACACAAGTATGTACAGACAAAATTAGAAAGGCCAAGGCAGAAAATGAGATTAAACGAGCTAAGGACATAAAGAATACCAAGAAAATATTTACAAATACACGAGAAGCAAGAGGAAGACAAGGACAGGGTAGGCCCATTACTCTATGAGGCGGGAAAGACAAACAAAAAACCCAGAAAATGCAGCAATGGCCAAAGTGTTAAATGCCATTTTTGTTTCAGTTTTCACCAAAAAAGTTAGCAGTGATTGGATAACTAACATAGTGAACGCCATTGTAAATGGGGTAGGATCTGAAGCTAAAATAAGAAAAGAACAAGTGAAGAATTACTTGGAGAAGTTAGATGTCTTCAAGTTGACAGTACCTGATGAAATACATCCTAGAATAAGGACCTGGCTGAAAAGCTCTGAGCCATTAGCAGAATCCAAATAAACTGAAATGTTCAGTATTCGGGTGTTTTTTGAGTGCTTGCTCGTGTCAATTCCATTCTAGATGTGTGCGCGCCACGAGCACAGTTGCTGGAGATGTTTGCCTTGGCAGTATCCATAGGGCTGGCTGTGGCAACCCCTTGAGTGCCATGCTCATGCATCGGTATATCAGGCACTGCTGACCCTAGGTCTTCTCAGTTCCTTCTTGCCGCCCATGGTGACTTGTCAGAGCGCCCCTTTCCTTTGCTTCACAAGTGGTCAGTGGTTTTTCCTACTCTTAGAACCTCCTGTTCCAGCTGTAAATAGTTTGTTTATATAGTATATCAACCTTTCACCCTCCATTCCAGGGCAGGTTGATCTTTACTCATAGCATGACAGTCCGGTTCTTAAAAGGTCTGGAGTGGCTCTGCCCTCAAGTCTGGAACCTTGTCCCTCCGGGAGACCTGAATCTGGTGCTCGCATGGCTCATGAAAGCTCCCTTCGAGTCCTCAACATCCTGTTCCCTTCTTCTGTTCTCCTGGAAGGTGTCATTCTGAGTGGGCACAGGGCTGGCTGTGCCTGATATACTGAAGCATGAGCGCGGCACTCAAGGAGTTGCAACAGCCGGCCCTATGGATACTGCTAAGGCAAAAGTCTCCAATGACTGAGCATGTGGGCACGCACTTACCTAGAATAGAATGGACATGAGCAACACATTGGGAAGAAAAACAGTTACAAAAGGTAGGTAACCATTTTTTTCCATCTCTTTCTAGTCTTCCTTTACCTGGCGTCATAGAAAAAAAAAATGAGAACAGGTCATCTCACAGTATGTGCACCTAAAATGCCCATGAGGACATCCTGATAGCTTCTATTCTTTGCCTCTCTCAGGTTGTAGGGGGCTTTGCTTGTTCTGTATTATTAACAAAACATCAGTGATGTGCACTGTACTGCCACAGATAAGTATTAAGGTAAAGACCCTGCCCCTAGAAGTTGGTTTTCAGTTAGATAATATAATGAGAAAAGAGAGAAGACCACGGATTCCTAAATGAGTTCTTAAATCATACTCCTGATAATGCTGAGCCCCGTGTCCTGGTGTTCTAATCTCTAATACAAATGACCTATGCCAGTAGGGCCATCATGTTACAGCGCAGGAACTCGGAGACCTTACGATGGATGTTGTATAAGAACCCGAATAAAAAGTGTTACTTCCACCCAATCACTATGTCTGAACATGGATTTATTCCAAAGTGTATAATAAACATTTATTGGTTTATTGTAAGCTAACACAGGATTTGCTGGAAACCAAAAATACTTTAGAAACTTGTTTTCATCAATACCAGTTTAGAAAGAAGTAAGATGCTTTTTCTTCTTTTGGGGAATTTGAAAATGAACTATCAGAAAGGCCTCTGTGAAGAAACTGACAAAAATGGTTATTACAAGCAAAATTGTTGGTGTTTTTAAGGAGGAAATAATACCCTCAAATGACAGAATGTAGTTTTGATTGTATCTTTTGAGTAAGATACATGTCTGCTTTACCATCCTGAGGTATTAAAGCCAATGGAAAAAATAAATAAATGCTAGATCTCATGTACATCCCTAATACAAAAGATTGAAAATACTTTATAGTAAAGATAAGCCATCTCACTGGTTTTATTCATATAATCTCCCATGTTCAGACTGCACCTAAACTGAAAAAATCTGTTACACTGAACTGAACTTTCTTAGCTATATATTTTTATCTCAATTAACGTGTCACTCAACATCTCATACCAAAAAGACCCAAGTAGAGGTTTTCTGTAAGTAGAAATATTTTATGAAATTCTGTCTGAATATTTCAGAGTTCTGCACTGGTTACAGATTTTTTGTTCCTTGCCTCTGGTTATACACAGTCAGCTGTATTTATTGTAATTGCTGTGAAATGGACAAGATACCGACAGAAAAGACTAGAGACAGCATGATTTATTGATGCCCTGTCAACTTCTGTCTTGCATAAGAAAACGTTGCATTTGTGCAGGACTACAACAGGCCTTATCTGTCATTTCATCTCTGACTTACATTATAATAAATAAGCACGTGAAATGGGCTGGACAAGGAGAAGAGCTTTTGATCAGGTCAGCTTCATACTCCTTGTAATGGAATGCTGAACTGCATTATACTGTTCATGTGTCACTGTGTATAAAATACCTGACTTAAATGAAGCTCAGACATACCTGGCAAAGCGTTAAAGGATCTTATGATGAACACATCTGGTGTGTGTAAACAGGCTCTGTAGCCACTCCATATCTGGTAGAGGAACATGACACTCCCACTGTACAGTTATAGTAGTGGAATAATTTACCATATCATCTTTCTGAAGTGTATCTACCAAGCCTTCATCAATGTGTGCATCCTTTTTACCATAAGTTCAGGGGAGAAGTTCAGCATGGATGGTGCTAGCACACCCCCATTGTTGGCTTTTGCCAGAACTCCCTGTCTCTCGGCAGACATGGAAGCAGGCAGCGGGAAAGTGCTCCCTCTTCCCTTTCAGATTAAATTGCCCTAGCAAAGATTTTTTTCCCTCCCAGCCTCATTTTGGACTTTAGTGACTCTTTGTACTTGGACAAAGACCCTCTAAGGTTTTGGGAAACTTATGAGCGAAATTGAAATATTAGTGCTACCATGGAGGAGGAAGCCTTCTTAGCAGGCAGGGGATCAAAATGGCAGCCAAATCACAGGCACCTCAAGACAAGGCCATAATCACACATCAAGAGTTCTTGCAGAGCTCTCTTCCTAGCAGGCACCAGGAACTCTAAGCATGCTCCTCAAACAGAAGCACCAAGGCAGATCTAGCCATGTATCTTATCCCATAGTATCGATGCACTGCAGGGAGGTACCCCAGCCTAGTGAGGTGGTGAGGTCCAGGCCAAGGTGCAGCAAAAGTCTGCCACCAGCACAGCATGTACATTCAGGGAAAAGAGGATCAGTTATTAGACAGATGCATCAGCTGACACTCAGGCAGCATCACTCTTTGTGGAGACCAGTAACACTGCAGAGTGACTCATCCTCATCCTAACACAATCATCCAGGCCTGCAAAAACCATGACTGAGCCAAGAAAAGGTCCCAGCACAAGCAGAGGAAAAGGCATTCCCCATCATCGTCCAGCCCCATCTGCCAACCCTGAAAAAGAAAGTGAAAGTATTACTGACACTTCAAGAAAATTAAATCCAAAGCATAAAACTTCCTCATCTCTTCATAAGATGAACCCACCTCTCCCTAAAGGAAGATGGCGAATTTTCTGAATGGGGAAAAAAATCAGAAATGGAAATTTGAGAGAAAATTTTCCACCCAATATCTTCACTAGAGAGCTTTGGCATTCAGACAGACCAAGAAGAAGGAAACTGTCTGTAGCTACACAAGGTTACAAGGAAGAGATGGGACCCTCTCTTAATAAGGTAGTCCCAAGCTCTATGAAGGTCAAATGGGAAAAGACAAAAATCCAGCTGACTTGACCATGCACATAACCTTACGTATGCCAAAGATCAGTAGTACTGGTTGCCCATGCCAAGGGTGCATTAATCTCTAAAGAAAGACACTTGCCTTCAAGGATCACAGAGACTAAAAACCCTGTTGAGTGAAATCTTGGAGTCAGACTCAAGAAAAACGAAAGCACTTGACAGCATCCTTCAGGCTACGTCCATATCCACCTGCTTTCTCAGAGTGATAATAGGCTGGTCTAAAGAACAGAAGGAACCAGCCTGGCTTATCAATGTCTGGGGCACTATGGAAACAGGGAGTATGGAAAGAACCACTGAGCTACCAGACCAAGTTATTGCTTTGCTGAGATATTAAGAGATGAAAAACCTGATCTCATATGCTTAACTTCAATGTCAGCACACAGCTACACTTCACAGTTGTAGCAATCTAGCTGACATACATAAATTAACAATGGTTAGCAATGGAGATATGTTTGTTTTAGGAAACATACAACACAATGGAAATTCTTAAAGTTTCTCCTTCTGTTTCCACTGCAGCAAGAACCAGAGGGAGAGAGGTTTTGTATTTGTTTGTTTGCTTTTGAAAGGCATTGGACATGGCCCCTCAGGAATGTGTAGGAGAGGAAATGAAAAGCATACGTGGGAAGCTGAGAAAGCAGCACTTCTCCTCTATCATTAAACGTATAATAAGGTAGATCACATCAGTTGTTGGCATATTTTCCCAGGTGAATAGGTGTCATAGATACAGTACTGTCTGATTATATATTAACTTGGCATATGGTAGTAAATTAAAAATGCTAACAGATGAATTATGTGACATGTAAAAGGAGACTGAAGATCTCTTACGTGCAACAAACTCTTTCCCTTAGACTCTAAGGGTACATCTACACTTTTATGTAAGCCCAGGGTTAATAAAACTTGAGTTAGCAGACACTGGCTTTGTTAACCCAGGGCTTGAGCATCTACACTCATTCGTAACCCCCAGGCTAGGAATTGTTGAATCCTGGGTCCTAACCAGGGGCTTCAGTGTCCAACCACCCATATCTCAGACTTCCTAGCACCCTCCCAAAATGTGGCCACTCTGACCCTTTGTTCGTGGTGCAGTGTGGAAAAACTTGACTGTCCACCAAACTTGACTGCCCAGAGGACAAAGAAAGTTGGCCTGTGGGATAGTTTTGGCAGACTCCCAGAGCATGAGTCCAGTGGGGCTGTGTCTACACTGCAAAGCAACAGGGCTTGAACCCACAGTCCCAGCTTGACTCGGCTTGGGACCCTCTACCACTGTTGAGTCCTGGGATCCATGGTCTGACCCCTGGGTTAGTGTATAGATGGAAGAGGTGGGACTAGGCTTGAGCCTGAGTTCAAATCCTGCATTTACATTGCAGTGTAGACATACCCTAAGGTGTAGTGAGGGACATTCTTGTCATTTTCCACAGAGTCTAGTAGCAGGGTGGACCTCTGACAACCATGTTTGTTCTCAGTGATGTAAAGTGTGCTGGAATGCAGAGCCTACCTTTTCTTGCAATTGGATAGTAACATATGAACTACCTCCATATGAGCAACCACCTCTCAGACCAATTCCAGTAAAAGTGTATTTATATAGAAGTCTTAAAACCAATCTATGATTTTTAATAGATTTATATGGGGTCTATTTTTTGCATATTATCTGATCAAATTATTATTAAGAGTAATAGGCTACATAAGACTTTTCATCCATAGAGTTTGAAACTGTTTATAATTAAAAGTAAATATTATCCCCATTTACAGATGGGAAGAACTGAGACACAGAAGGTGAATTGACTTGCCCAAGGTCACCCAGAAGATCAGATCACCTGAGTGCCAGTCTAGTGTTCTATCTTTTCCCATGCTTTCTCCTAAATTGCCTGGCACGTTTGGTGTAACCAGACTAAGCATTTGGTTACATATGCTAATTGGTAATCAATTCCAATTCCCGACTCTGTAAAAATGATAGTCTTTGGGTTTTGTAATAGACGTGGGATGAATAGGGCATCTTGCAACAGTAATAGGTGCCTTACAAGCCCTATAAATTTGCTTGTGGAAGTTTTTGAGCAGCCACAGAATCACATATAGCGGTATTGTTGGGAAGTCAAGAAGGAGCGGAGAAGTCGAGTAGTGCAAGCCCCATTTCCTCTATTGGAAGGGTTTATATGTTGCAGTCAACTCTTGGGATCCTGTTGCCCTAGCAGAATGATATCACCAGCTCTACTGTTGTTGTTTGTAGTGTAATTGTAAGCCTTTTGGTCCCAGAATTTGAGAGAGACAAGGTGGGCGATGTAATATCTTTTATTGGATTAACTTCTGTGGTGAAATAGACAGCTTTTGAGGTTACACACAACTCTTCTTCAGCTAAGTTCAAAAGCTTGTCTCTCTCACCAACAGAAGTTGGTCCAATAAAAGACATTACCTCACCCACCTTGTATCACCAGCTCTAGACATTCAAAGTAAAATTTTGGAAACAAAATAAGGATATTTTGAAAGAGGTAAGTTAATTTTTGGCAAAATTGACCTATTTATTACATTACCAAGCCTCTGTTTTGTGTGCTATCTCTAGTGGGATCAGGAAGAGTCACTACAGAAGAAGGAACAACATCTACAATGAGTGTTCCTGCACTGGCAGATGTCCTGAGTGCTAACTTTTCTAATACCATCTGAAATTCTAACTATTTTCTCTCTTTTCTGTGATCTACAAAGTGTCTATCCAGTCTGCATTCGGAAGACAAGTGTAGAGCCCTCCTCTGCTTCTTTGGATACTATTTCTAGTAGAGGCCCAGAGGCTCTTCCTGTTTATTAGCGAGCACTTCTTGAAATGAAGTGTGTAAGTAACTCCCATATTTGAAGCCTGTTATTATCAGCCATTGCCCTAAATGGCATTTGTTACTCAAATATATTTTTGGCATAAAAGAATTGCTAAACTCCCATCTAAAACCATTCGTCCAAGATGGTGCTAAAAACTTGGCCCAAAGCTAGTGTTACGTGCCTAAGTGCTCTGCAGGGACGAGACACACACACACACACAGTGAGTGATATGGCTTTTAATGAAGGTAAAGAAAACACACCCGCAACGGGGACTCTGCACGTTGCTAACTCAAAGCGGGGAGCGAGTCCAAGGCAGCAAAACAAATTCTAATAAATATAACCTTATGCTAATAGCATGTAAAACAGCTCATACATAGGCATGTGGGAGCTTTCCCACAACTGGGCTATCTCTTATGGCAAAGGGCCAGGCTTTTCTAAACACGCCGGGCTTCCCAGGCTAAGCGGTTCCAACCGGCTACAAACAGCATATACTAGTACACAGCAACCTCTAATAACCTGTCCTTGAGAAGGCGAACAGTCTTAGCTAAACCACCGTGACAAAATCTTCCGCAGTCCCTTACAGCTAGATTAGCACTTTTAAAAATTGGGTGCCTAAAGTTAAATGCCGTAAGGTAGGATTTTCTAAAGCAGTCCACAGTTGCCTAACTCTGTTCCCATTGAAATCAATGGTCATCTGACTTTTGACTCAATGAGGACAGAGTTAGGGCAACACTGAATACTTCTGAAAATCCCTTTCATTATAGTTAGATAATTCCAGGGTAAATCATGGCTGCTACTGTTATCTAGGTCACCTGTTGATAATGCAGCTTTTGTCGGTTGATTTTATTTAGGAAGTGTCTCTTTGGTTCTTTTCTGGTCCAGCTGCACCATTTTAGGGGTTACTAAAGAAATTAGTCCTCTGGAACTCACTTTCAGTTTTGGAAAAGAGGCCAACAACAGTTTGTCATCAATTTTTATTAACACTAAAAATGTTAACAAGCTTTTGCTATCATAAGTATTGTGGGAAAAACAAAGCATTCAGCTGCACCCTTTATTAATTTTCATATTTCATTTAAAGCTACAGACTAGTCATTTCACTTTAGTTGCTTGATAGTTTTCCATTCTTCCTATTTTACAGTTATTTCACATTTGGTGTGGAAAAGGCAGACTCTGGGCCTTGTGCTACAAAGAAGCATATTTTTCATCACTTCCTAGAATCACTTATCTTATGAAAGATACACAGTGCTGCTACACTGAACAGCTTAGGGAGGGCAATGAAGAAGAGTATACATGGTTGTTATTCTCATGAGGATCTGTTGATAGAAATTTAATGCTCCGAGTGAGAGGAGAAGTCTGACATTGAGAACAGACTGTAGCGTAAGCTTGGTGAACCTGTGATCCTTACTCTTATTTCACACTGAAGGAGTTCAGTGAGCTGAAATGGATAATTTAAAATATAGATAGATCAACAATGGGTCACTTCCTGCATAATCAAGGAGGTCTAATTATTTCTCTACTGTGTTTCTTTTTCTGTAATCTCTTGTAGTTGTATGAGAGCAGCTGAGATTCATAACCAAACCAGAGATTCTGCTACAGTAAACTCGAACTGGTGGGACAGGTTTAAGCACTTAATCCTTTTTCTGCTCCTGTTATAACACTTCCTAGAATATGGCAATACTAACAGGATGTTTTTCATAGAGATTAAAAAGGGATTAGTTGTTTTTGTGAAATCATCCATGACTCATCTCCAGCCAGTCCATTGTCAAACCTGTGGCCGATTGCACTGGCCTGAACAAACAGCATGTTTTCCTGATGAAAGGAAAGCAAACAATGAACTGCCCCCTGTTCATTTCTTTGTCACTGTTTATTTTGACCTTTGCTCTCAATTATCAATAATGATAATTAAAAGAACCCAAACAAAGTGAAGTTACTTTTAGTTCATTCTGCACAGTAACCTGAAGATTCTGACCAAGTCCATCCTTCAGTCCTTGCTAGTCACCTTTTAACAGACTGTTCGGATATAGCCAACCTATAAACAAATGGAATGGAACACAAAATGCTGGGTGACTTCATTTGTCAGATGACATGGCTTTCAGCTAGATGGTCCCAGCATGGATTAAAGTAGGTGCAGTGGAGTAAAGACCCATTTCCTACTCTGCTTGGTATTGTTCAGACTGACTCTGAGCACTGCTTACCCAATAGTCCCTCCTGCAAGAAAGTGGGTGAAGAGGGGTCCAGAATGGAAGGAGCCCTGAATCTGTCCCCTGCCAATAGGGCAACCATAGTAGATGGCTGGGAGTACATGGGTGAATAAATTGCTCTTTAAAAAGAGATGAGGTAACTTACTCCTCCCTCGAGCAGGGAAAGAACTGTGAAGCTGAGAGTATGTTTACAGTTGAAAAGCTGCAGGGGTACAGTTGCTCTACTGTAGCGCTTCAGTGTAGACCACAGGTTCCCAAATTTGGTTCGCAGGTTGTTCGGGATAAGCCCCTGGTGGGCCACGAGACACTTGGTTTACCTGAGTGCCCGCAGATACGGCTGCTTGCAGCTCCCAGTGGCCGCAGTTCACCATTTCCAGCCAATGGGAGCTGTGGGAAGCGGCGCGGGCCAGGGCACCGCTTCGTATTGCTCCCATTGGTCGGGAATGGTGAAATGCAGCCACTGGGAGCTGCGAGCGGCCATACCTGCGGATGCTCAGGTAAACAAAGTGTCTTGCGGCCCACCAGGGGCTTATCCTGAACAACCCGTGAACCAAGTTTGGGAACCCCTGACGTAGACTCTACCTATGCTGATTGAGGGGTTCTTCCGTCAGTTTAGTACTGTCTGCACTAGGGGTTAAGTCGGCATACATACATCTCTCAGGGGGTTGAGTTTTCACACTCCTGAGAGACATAGCTGTACTGGTATAAGGCTATGTCTACACTAGAAATTACTTTGGTATACCTTACATCACTCCCCCCAGAGTGACATAAATTATACTGACCTAAACAATGACGTGGACAGCGCTACGGCGGCGGGAGACCTTCTCCCTCCATATAGCTGTTGCTTCTTGCAGAGGCACGAGTGATTAATCTGATGGGAGAGCTCTCTCCCATCAGTTTAGAGTGTCTTCACCAGAAGCCCTACAGTGACACAGCCTCATTAGTGCAGCTGTGCCGGTGTAGCTGCTGTAGTGTAGTCATAGCCCATGTTCCTAGTGTAGCCCAGGCCTGAGTCACAGTTCATTCTCTTCTCTACTTCTGGGATGGGGCAGCTATGCATTGCGCTTTACTCAGGACAGATTGTAAAGGTACAATATAGCACTTTCTGGTTTTCACTTGCTACTCTCTCAGGCCTGGGCTACACCACGAATTTATTTCCATATAGCACCATCTCTCAGGGAGGTGAAAAATCCAAACTCCTGAGAAAAACAGATATTCCTACTTAACCCCTGATGTAGACTAGCACTAGATTGATGGGCGAATTCTCACTTTAACATGGCTACCACCTCTCAGGGAGGTGGATTACCTTTACCAAGAGGAGAAGTTTTCCCACTGGAACAGGTAGTGTCTTCACTGAAGCACTACAGTGGAGCAGCTGTAGCTTTTCAGGTGTAGACAAGCCCTCGGTCTGCTTTAGAAATTATTTAGCAGTGAGATGTGCTATTTTAAGGATAGAGTGTAGTCAGGAGTGTCTGAGGCATTGGTAATATGAATTTTCCTGGTACAGTATAACTCATTTCTTCCTGTTACTCTTCTGCAGATTGTCTCCAATGGGTCTCACTAGTGGAAGCTTGCTGTTTAGAATATTTGGAACACTCTTCTAAATGGGGCTGTCCACTTTCTAAAGAGTCACAAGAGTTAACTAAACCCCTTCAATAGCTATGGGGGCCTCTTTCCTCTTCTGCATTTAATCGTTAATGTGCATTTAAAGCTGAAAGTCTTTTGAAGGTGTGCCCATACAATATAAATACATTTCTGAAGCCTTTTAACGAACAAGCACTTTACATAGCTAACCATAACATATAAACAACAGCAATTTTTCTAAATTATACAAAAAAAATCCCACCCTGTTAAACACCCTGGAGCACAAATTGCTTTGTTGGTATATTTTCTTGCGACACAGCAAGTATATCTTGCAGTTCTTGTGAGGCTTTTGACATAGACTGCCATCTCTAGGTCTCCTGAGAAAGCTCCCTACTTGACTTCTTATTTGTCACGCTTGTCCTCAATCAGTGGCCATATCAACGTACAGTATAATTACAGAACTAGCGGTCAAATGCCAATATTTCACACCTACATAATGCAGTTCATTCTAAGATCTCAAAGCACTTCAGAAAGGTGGGTATTATTATCCTAATTATACAGCTGGGGAAACTGAGGCAGAGAAGTTAAAGTAGCTTGCCCGAGGTCACAAGTGAGTAATAGAGACAGAGGCAGAATAGAAATCTCAGATTCTATCCCTTGTGCTAACCATTAGGCAATGCTTTTTCTCTTTATATTAAATGAAGTTGAAGTGCTAATTTAAACTCACAAAAGCTAATGTTAAAGCTACCTCTATATCCTTCACTTGCTTCTTCTGTGCCTAGGTAGCTTTTAGAGTGCATGGTCTTACACACACTATGTTGTGTGTGTCAGTGTGCAATAAAGACATACACATAAGGACATAAGGGGGAGTAAGACCATGCATGGCCTGCCTAGACCTCAAGTCCAGGATTGTAGAAATAAGGATGCACAGTGCACATGCTACTCCCTCCCTCTCCCAAAGCAAGTAGATAGAGGGGGACTGGAAGTAGGGTGAGTTGGTATAATGGGCTAGCAGTGTGGGCTGGTAGCAAATCGCTGCCCCCTGGAACAAAGGGAGAGCAGATTCTTCTTCGAGTGCTTGATCATATCCATTCCAGTAGGTGTGCGCGCGCCGTGTGCACGTTCGTCGGAGACTTTTACCCTAGCAACACTCGGTGGGCTGGCAGGGCGCCCCCTGGAGTGGCGCCGCCATGGCGCCTGATATATACCCCTGCCGGCCCG
>NC_133769.1:262855563-262871244 GCF_003597395.2 Chelonoidis abingdonii
CCCCTCGCAGAGCTGGGGTGGGATCCCAGCACCCTACCCCTGCTGAAACGTCAGCTCCCCAGTCCCTTTGCAGAGCTGGGGAGGGAAACCAGCGCCCCACCCCCGCAGGAACAGGCGCTCCCCAGTCCGCTCAGGGCAGGGACAGCAGGGGCTGTGGGTTGGGAGTGCAAGGCACTGGCAGAGCGGTGAGTGAGGACCCTAGGGCTGGAACAGCAGGGGCTGCGGGTCAGGAGTGAGGGGCACTGGCAGAGCAGTGACTGGGGAGCTGTGAGGAAGTGGGAATGTTGCTGTATTATGGGAATGCTGAGTGAGGAGTATTGACCTGGGAAGGTTGCAGGGGAGTTTCACTGAGACTGGCTGCATTGGGGAAGGGAGGACACCTGAGCATGTAACCTGAGACCCCAGGCGGGGGGCTGGAGGGGTGTATGGGGGGGCTGCATTGGGGAAGGGAGGACACCAGGAGGAGGGGTCAGCAACCTTTCAGAAGAGGGGTGCCAAGTCTTCATTTATTCGCTCTAATTTCAGGTTTCACCTGCCAGTCATACATTTTAATGTTTTTAGAAGGTCTCTTTCTATAAGTCTATAATATATAACTAAACTATTGTTCTATGTAAATTAAATAAGGTTTTTAAAATGTTTAAGAAGCTTCATTTAAAATTAAATTAACATGCAGGGCCCCCTGCACTGAGTGCACCACTGAAAATCAGCTCTCGTGCCGCCTCCGCCTCGGCACGCATGCCACAGGTTGCCTACCCCTGGTCTAGAAGGTGCCACAGGACTCTTTGCTGCATTTTAAAAAGACTAATTGCTTTCCTGTGTTGGACCAACTGCTAGTGGAACAAGCAAACACACCAAACGCTAAAAGCAGGGAAAAAGAGAACAAAGAAGTCAGGCAACTCCCCTCGAGAGCAGACAGGGTACAGGGACTAAACTATGCTAGAGGAATCTACAGAAAAGAGCAATCTTGAAAAGAAGGTGGGTGGGAAATAACCACAGTCCCAGAGAATAACAAAACTTCAGCATAGAGGAAACTGTAGACTGCTCTAAAAGCCAAACCTTGAGAGATTTTTTCTTTTTTTCCCACCAAATAGCAAGAGAAAACATGAATGTAATTGCTAAATACCAAAAATTCAGCAGAAAACTTTTCAACGTGGGAATAAAGCACAGAAGTCAACATACCCAAAGTGCAATGGACATACCTCTTCCTGTAACTTCCCCCTTGTTACAGGATCAAGGGATCTCCCCTACAAGATAAACATAACTTCCTAATGCCCAGCCACCGCCTGCCATTGCTCGCCCCACACTCTTAACCTACGGTGAGAGGTTGGGCCCCAACCGCACAGGAGATTGACCCACAGATAAGGAACAAACCTCTGTACTAAGGGCTGCAATAGCCACTGGGGTGAGAAAAACTGCGTCATCTCCTGCTACCCAGCCTCATGCAGCTGAGAGTTCAGACTGGGCTTCTGTAAAGGGACCCGGTCGCGCTCTATTAGAATCCCACTGGGCACAGGCAGCGGAAGTTAAGATGCCCCAGTACGTGCTCTATTTTAGTCTCACTGGGCCAGTGAGCAGAAGTTAAGTGGTTCCAGTGCGCGCTCCATTAGAGTCCTACTGGGAACAGCGAGCGGAAGTTAAGTTGACGCCTGTTCTATAATTGGTGGGCTGGGGTGGTGGCAGAGACTACGGGCACTGAGAACGGGGGTGTCTGACAGATGTTGGGCTGTGGGTTCCCTGCTGCAGCTCCCCAGGCTGGAGCCTGCTCCTCCTGCGACAGGCAGGGCAGGCTCAAAGCTCCAGCTTTCCCCTCAGCAATAGAAGGGGGGAACCAGCTCTGTCAGGCCAAAGGAGGCTCCCCACCTCTGCTGCTGCCATCCTGCAGCCTTTAATCCATGAAGGGAGCAGGACATTCAGCACAAAGGGAAATCTGCAGAAATACAATCATGAAGGGACTCGAACCCTCAATCTCCTGATCCAAAGCAGATGCCTTAGCCATTAGGCCATGTGAGAAAATAACCCTTCCAAACACTTCTTTGGGAAAGGTGCGCAGTGAGTTTCTTGGGTGATCTACTGAGGGAGGCTGTCATAACTATAAAGGGAAGGGAACAGCCCTCCTGTGTTCAATACTATAAAATCCCTCCTGGCCAGAGACACCAAAATCCTTTTACCTGTAAAGAGTTAAGGAGCTCAGGAAACCTGGCTGACACCTGACCCAAAGGACCAATAAGGGGACAAGATACTTTCAAATCTTGTAGGGGGAAGGCTTTTGTTTGTGCNTTACAGCATTCCTGCCAGATCCGAAGTCCCTACCTCCTTGAGATACACTGCTTTGAAGTCACCTAAAGTGGAGCACCCACAGGGACATCTCTCTCGAAGAAGAGGAGGTTAGTCACCTTGTGCAGTAACTGACGTTCTTCGAGATGAGTGTCCCTGTGGGTGCTCCACTACCCACCCTCCTCCCTTCTACTTCAGAGTTGGGGTAGCCTCCATTGTAGAGAAGGAACTGAGGGTACCAGCCGCGCATGCTTTCTAGTAACACACTCAGAATGAGTGACAGGTTCTAAGCATGCGTGGCCGGTAGGAGTACTGCTGCAAAAAATCTCCGATCAAAGGCGCAGGGGCGCACCGACACCTAAAGTCGAGCACCCACAGGGACACTCATCTCGAAGAACGTCAGTTACTGCACAAGGTGAGTAACCTCCTCTTTCCCTGCTTCTTGAGTGTTCTTTACCCAGGCACATGGGAAAGCTGCAATCCAGTTCTGAGGCCATATCTACACTATGGGCAGGCACTACAGAAGGGGGTTTTCTGTCCATGTAGGAACACCTGAGCGACAGTAGCTAGGCTGACAGAAGCATTCTTCTGGTGACCTAGCTGCATCTACAGTGGGGGTTAGGTCAATGTAGCTACAGTGCTCAGAAGTATGGATTTTTCATACCCCGGAGCTGTCAAACCAGGTAGACCAGGCCTAAGTATTTTATTTAGGAAAGAGGCTAGCATCCATGTGAAGTAATTATCCCCAGTGAAAATGTCTCTCGGGATGTCTATACTACAGAGCCTTTAGTGACAGCATAGGCCCCTAGTGTTGACACAGCCTACACTGACAGAAGGACATTAGCTACGCTGACAGAAGCCCTCTTCTGTCAACACAGCTGCGTCTACACTGGGGGTTTTGTCAGCATAGCCATGTCATTAGCACGGGATGTTTTCCACACCCCACCAGATAAAGCTACGCCGACATAACTTCTAAGTGTAGAGCCAGCCTCTGTTTTCAGTCTGCCAGTGTAAGGCAGTAACTCTTGCTCCTAGATAGCCCTCTTGGAGGCATTCCTATGACAGGAGACTGAACAGAGACAGGGCAGTGGATTGAGCAGCCTGGAAATTCTGTCCCTGGTCATTGTGCTCATAGCTACTATAAAAATATCACAGCCAGTTATGAACTTTGTCAGAACGTTCTAATACAGATGGAGAAGGTCATTTTGAATATGGTTCCTATTTATTTGTCTGTCAATGCTCACAACGAATTATACACATGTACCAGATGCTACACTAACTGTGCCCTTGGTTCATAACACTGGCAATTAAACAAAAACAAGAATGTCTGTGTGGCGTCATATTAATACTCCTAAAGATTAACAACTAATCCCAAAGCATAATGAGTTTTCTATCAGTGTGACTTGTAGGTCACTGTCACTATAAATCTAGCTTCAGAAAGATCAATGTCCAAAAGAATCTCCATCGATTGCTAAAAAAGCAACAGAACAAGACCCAGAATTATCTATGGACCAGAAAAATAAAACATTGAGCGAAAGGAGCTAAACTGAGGTAGCCCCTGGGTGTCAGTGCACTCAGCTCAACCACTATTCAAATATGCTGAAAGAAAAGTACCTTCATGGAGAAAAACACAAAGCATCATTTCCGTTTAGTGCACTTTTTGTTCTGTTTCATTCTAATGAAACCCAATCTCTGTGCCACATAGTTGGCAGAGTCATTGCCTTTAATTGGAGGTTTGCTAATATCTTGTGAATGACTGTGGTATCTTGGATGACAGGAATATAAAGTTTGCTTTAATACCTAGACCTTAGACAAGATGGCACCAGCATCTATGTAAAAACATAGATGCCCAGGTAGCAATGTGAGCATGTGTGTGTCTGTAATGAGAGACTGGGAGCATATTTGGAGGCAATGCAGTCTCTGCTGGCTACATTATTGCAAACCGTTCCAGTATATCACTAAAGCACAAAGGGTAGCGTTTGTTACTGATACTGAGCACCTGGTGCCTGGTTATGCCACGTGCTGAATCAGGGCCAGCCCTCTGTGTGTGCCTACCAGGACGGAAAATACTTTCAGTGCCACCCATCCACGCCGAGTGGCTAAGAGTTATCAAAAGCAGTGTGGTATCCCCCCGATGTTGGCAACCCTATTTGCCAACCCCCGAAAACCAGACCTGTGTTGAGCACCTCCTGCAAGGTGGTGAGTGCCCTCAGCTCCCATTAACTCCAATTTTTCTGGTATCAAGCCCTTAAATGGAGATAAAAGATTATAATAATATTATGAGCATGTGAATGCCAGGCACGTGATTTATGCTTAAGGGTGAATTAAGACTATATTGGCTCTGAATACCCCAAACCTCTGCCACTCTCCACAGAATGGCCAACAGTGCATGCTGTGTCTACTGATTAACTCTGAGCAAGCAACTTCCAGCCCTTTCACCTCCCCCTGGGTCAAGTCTTAGTGTGATCTGAGACACTGACATTGAGTAAAACCCTAACCCCATTGAAATCAATGACAAAATTCCCATTGACTTCATCTGGGCCAGGATTTCACTCTTTGAACTCATAACACACCACTGCCTAGGTCCTATGCTGGGAACAACTGGTCTGCAGCCAACCGACGTTATGTCTTGTCCTGTGCTTCTCACTGAGCCACTCCTGTGTCAAGGCCCACTGAGTATACCTACATGGGAATTAATGGGAAGCTTTTAATGTGTATCTGGTAATGCAGTATGCAAGTCACACCAATAGCATGCACATGGGTGCCTGTTCCATTTTCACTTTGCATCTTGTGAACCTAAGCTGCTGCTTTGCTGTGAACGGAGGGAGTAGTGTTCTCAGGGGCTATCCCATGGTCCTTTGCTTTGTGACTGAGCAGCCTGCATCATGGGATTGTTTTCAGTGTGAATTGTGGAAGGTTCAGACTTTTGAAAAACAAACAAGCTTCCTCTGTCTCCACCTGTGGTCAGGAGGCAGGTACTCCTGCCTAGTGGTTACCACCAAAGATGTCAGTTGCTACTAATGGGTGCTGTCCTCGGGTGACAATTGCACCTAATAAGTACAGTTTAGGGGCAGCAACTCTGCCTAGTGACTGCAGTCGTCAGGTAGTGTAGGGGAACCCAGGCCCACCCACTCCACCAGGCTCTGACCCAGGCCCAAGAGGCTTTGGCTTTGCTTACCTTGCAGGGCCTTGCCTCAGCCTTAAGTCAGCTTCCCTGGGTGACTTCCTACCTCCCTCTGCAGCTCTGCTGGCCCCTGTTTATCCCTGTGGGCACAGGCACTGACTTCCATTTTTCCCGGTGGGTGCTCCACCCCTACTCCGCTCTGAGGCCCCACCCCCTTTCTGACTCTTCCCCCAAGTCCCCACCCTTGCTCTGCCTTTTCCTTCCCCCACCGACCCGCAGTTCTTTACCCTCCCCACAGTTCCTCCTGCCAAACAGTTGATCGGGGGCCCCAGAGCACCTACCTGAGTCTGGTGCACACCAAGTTCTTACCCAGGGGTTCTCTTGGCCTCTGATGTTAGGCCTCTTGCCCCTTCTGAAGCAAGATCCTTCTCTAGAGTTAAGGTCCAGGGAGGTCTGTCCACTGTGACTCTTCTCCAAGGACAGTGATCCTTGACATGCCAGGCTTCTGGCCAGTGTCTAGGAGACCCTTGGCTGAGACCAGGCCCTCTTGGATGTCTGCTGGCTGCAGCCCTTTGCCTAGGAGGCTCCCCTCTCTGGGAGCATCTCTTATGGGCTACCCATTCTGCTGGGTTTCCTGAAGAGCTCACCATCTAGACTCCCTGCTCACTCAGCCTTCTGGCTCAGGCCTCTCTGGGAACTTCCTTTCCACAGGATCTTCCTGTTCCCTTTGGAGTGCCCCTCTAACTCGGCTTGGGTAACGTTTATTAATTCTAGGTGTTTGTTTACTAATCCACCACCTTAGGGAGTTATTTATCCCTGGGGGGCCTTCATAGTGCAGTCACAGGTAGACTGGGGCCTACCTCCCCATAAAGGGCAGCTGCCCTGTGACACCCTCTCCCGCAGTCACAGACACACTACATCTCCATAACAGACCCTCCCAATATCCCTCTCCCCCAGACACATACCCACTACATCTCCATAACAGACCCTCAATATCCCTTCTTTAGACACACACACAATGGGATGGTTCTCGGAGTACCCAGGACTGAGTCACTTCATTAAACTCTGCCTCCAGCGAGAAGGAGTCTTGCCTGTGGTGACTGGGTGTTAGTTTCCTAAGACCACTAGCCTTTCAGACACTCAAGCACTCTCCTCTGGGTTATGTGAGTCCTGTTTTTGCCTAGCAAGTTAACAAGATGTGCACCTGAGTCCCCTGAAGCATTCCCCTGTGATATCCAGCCGCTGATACTGACTACCCAAAGAAATCCCAGCTCTTCTTCTCCAAAGGAGCAGTGTGCCCCAATTTGCCAGTTTTACATTAAATCAGCACTCCTGTGTAACACATAGCATGTGTGAACACTTATAATAAAACAAAAGAAGGTTTATTTAAGAAATCAATTCCATTGGTGTGACGGGGCAGAGCGGCTCTACACTGGTACTGCAGGAGTTAATCCTTCCTTCCTAGCAGAGGAAGCCACGCCCCAGAAACTCTGCTGGGCATGCCCCAACTGGAGAACAGGTATAAAAGCCTGCAGATCAGTTCAGTTGGGGCTGACTGCTGGAGGTGAAGGGTGCAAGTATGTGGCTAGCTCCTGAGGTGGGAGAGCCAGCATGCTAGGATCTGAGCTGAGCTACTCCCTGAGACTCTGATGGCAGATATCCCAGGAGAGGAACAGACTGGAGGAACCCCTGCAGCAGATGACCTGGCTTTCATGGTAGGAAGTGACCCAGGAGAACTTTAGAGACAAACAGTGTTAGAGCTGTATTGCTGATTGGTGTGTTGCAGGCAGATCCCTGCCAAGTGAGTGGCAAGGAGAGCTTGCCACTACCAGGGACCTGGGTTGGGGCTTGGTGGAGAGGGTGGGCCTGAGTCCCCCTACTCCCTCACCCCCAAACTGAGGGATTGAAGAGAATCTAGCTGCTAGGCCATGCTACCCTGCTTGTGAAGGGGGCTTGTATGGACTTTAGCTACTGGGCTGCCCTATCCCACCAGACAGGGATGATAGTGGGGGGAAAAGGCCAAAAGGCTATTATTGACTGTCTGTAGAGGGGTGCATGCAAGGACTAGAGAGTGATGAGGTGCTGACACCCCATCCTACCCCTGCCACAACAAGCTGTATTCTCAGTGAAGGGATGCAGAGTGTCTTTCTCCACTAATATGCTGAACCAGTCACTTGTCTTTATGCATAGACAGGGTGATCCTTTGCTATAATGTTCCTTTTTCCTTCAGGTGGTATCTATGCCTATAGTTTCTCTGATGGTTTTTCCACTGACTTTTCTATGTTGTTGCAATGGTGGACAGTTGAGCTAGACATTACACAGTCAGCTAGTCAGGGAGTGGGTGACAACTCACTCCTGCTCGAATGCACTGTCACTGAAGCATATAATTCCTGGGTGACTTGCTTTCATGCCAAGACCATAAGGGCATAATTTTCAATATAGTTATGTTGTTACTTTAATATTACCTATATGCACCTTGCAATTATGTGTACTGGTACCTTACAAGCTTTCAGTAGAGACTTTATATGTTACACTTTGTGGATAAATATCATGAAAGCAGTGTATTAGGTGTAGAGAGTTTGTCAGGTCTGAGATAGGAATTGCTTGTAAAGAACTGAACCCTTTGCTGGCTGGCACCAATGGGCCTTTGTGTCATTTCCGCTACATCCCCATAACAGACACCCACTATATCCCCCTGGCATGAAAGCCCATCCTAAACAAACTCTCTCTCTCTCTCTCTCCCATCACCATTACACCTCCAATTTATCTAACCTTCTGCAATGCATTCACATCCCACATTAGCACACTCATCTGCAAACCCCCCCCACTCTTCCTTCCTCCCCTCAGCACACAATCACTCTACCCACCTCCATTAATCAGACACACACTCTGCTCCCCTATTTCAGCATCCACCCAGCCACCTACTCTACCTCAGGCTCACAAGAACAATCAGTGCTTTTCCTTCTGTGGATAAAGGAGATGTTGAGTGATAAAAAGTGCACAAGGATTTTGTCATATTTTTCTGTTGCTTGCAAGAATATCAGTCTGACACTTTTAGAGGGTTTCAGAGTAGTCCTGGAGGCAATCAGCTTTTGATTTTGGTCTTTTGTAATCTTTACTGTTGAAATTGTGAGTTCTGGTACTTTAAGGCCTCTGGCACTGAATATATCAGTAGCAGCTCCATTAACAGTCAAGGTAAAGTGGTGACTTTCACTTACACCATAGTTTCATTTCCTGTATTTTCTATGAAGAGCAAAGAATTTTTGCACCAAATGTGCAATTTGTGAAGACCAGGGTGATATTTACACTCTGGAAAATCTTGAAGAAACTCATTCACTATCTTCAAAGTTCTCAACTAGTGTTTCTCAAACCTTTCAGGTTGGCGACCTCTTATTTAAAGTAAAAAGTTTTCATGACCCCTTTACATTTACTATGAAAGGAAGAATTAAAAGTGTATATAATGATAGTGATAACGATAAGCCTAGATCATTTATTTGTGTTTTTGAGAAGGTAACAGACAACACTTGCTCATTCTATTCCTTGCACACTATCTTTGAAGGCCAAGACTTTTTCTTTGGTTTAGATAATAAATTTAATGTCTCACAACTACCCCCACCCCAACTGCCTTTCATGAACCCTTGAGGGTCATGACCCATCAAAGGAGAGACCCTCTTCTAAACATTCAACAGTGTTGCATCTGGTAAATCTAGCATTTGTAGCCAACCATTTATTTGGACTCCTTTTAGCTCAGCTATCTCATCCCTAGAGATTTGGGGCCAGATTCTATGCTGCATCTTCTGAGAGGTGCCGATCACGCAGAGGAAAGCTTGTAGGTTAACAGACTCTGCTCTTAGACTTCAAAAAAATCGGTATGTTCATCAGTAAGCTACTTTTAATTTTGACTATGGAGTCAAAGTTGTGGGCATGCACATGATTTTAAGGAACTGGACGAATATGGTGAAAGCATGTAATGAAAGTGAAAGGAGTGTTTGAGAGAAATCATCCAGCTTATTTCTCTAAATTCAGGTAAAGTTTGCAAGGCTGCTATCTGGGGGCCATGAAGAATTATCTACAAGCTAAGGAAATTTGAAATAAAATCAGTGAGACAGCAAGCACGGAACTCCACAATGTACTCTGAAAAGTGACTCAGATGACAATCAGAGTACTTTACTGTGCATCCTCAGGTTGTTAGTTATGCGGGATAAAGAAATGGCCACATGCACATGAAAGCAGTTGATCCCTCATACAATAAATACACAAACACACAGTCCTTCACTTTCACTAGGTAATGTGTACTAAACCTTACAGAGATGATGCATTTTTAATGAATGAATGCATTTTTAATGCTTTCATCCTTCCCTTCATTCAGAAATGATCATCTTCTCTTTGACAGTCCATGACAGGAGAACTTCCTGCTCAGGCACTCATTTTCAAATGAGCCACGTAGCTCCTGAGGTACAATCCTGTACATTTGTACTGCATCTCCTTGTCATTAAAAAGATATGAAATGGCAGTACAGAGATGGTTGAGAATGTAGTTTTACTAAGGCCTGGTCTACACTAAGTGTTTATACTGATTTTAGCAGCATTAAACCGATTTAACGTCACACCCATCCACACTATGAAGCCCTTTAAATCGATATAAAGGGCTCTTTAAATCGGTTTCTGTACTCTTCCTCAACGAGAGGAGTATCGCTAAAATCAGTATTATCCTATCAGATTAGGGTTAGTGTGGCCACAAATCGATGGTATTGGCCTCTGGGCTGTATCCCACAGTGCACCACTGACCACTCTGGAAAGCCATCTGAACTCGGATGCACTGGCCAGGTAGACAGGAGAAGCCCCACAAACTTTTGAATTTCATTGCCTGTTTGGCCAGCGTGGAGCTCTGATCAGCACAGGTGACCACGCAGGGCTCATCAGCACAGGTAGCAATGCAGTCTGAGAATAGAAAAAGAGCTCCAGCATGGACCACATGAGAGGTACTGGATCTGATCGCTATATGGGGAGAGGACTCTGTGCTAACAGAACTCCGTTCCAAAAGACGAAATGAAAAAAAAATTGAAAAAATTTCCAAGGCCATGATGGACAAAGCCCACACTAGGGACTCAGTGCAGTGCAGAGTGAAAGTGAAGGAGCTCAGACAAGCCTACCAGAAAACCAAAGAAGCAAACGGAAGGTCTGGGGCAGGGCCGAAAACATGCCGCTTCTACGCTGAGCTGCATACAATTTTAGGGGGCTGCACCACTACTACCCCACCCCTGTCCTTGGATTCCGTGGTGGGGTTTGTAATCTCAGCCATGCCTGAGGATTATGTGGACAGGGAAGGTGAGGAAGAGGACGAGTTTGCAGAGAGCGCACAGCACTCCATCAGCCCCAACAGCCAGGATCTTTTTCTGACCCAGACGGAATTACCGTCCCAGCCCTCCCAACCCACTAGCCCAGATAGTGAAGCCATGGAAGTGACCTCTGGTGAGCATACCTTTGTAAATAGAAAACATGGTTTTAAAATCAAGCTTCTTTAATGATTTGCCCTGAGGGCTTGGGATGCATTCACGGGCAGTAAAGTTACTGGAAAAGTTTGGTAACATGTCTGGGGATGGAGCGGAAATCCTCCAGGGACATCTCCATGAAGCGCTCCTGGAGGTACTCCAAAAGCCTTTGCAGAAGATTTCTGGGTAGGGCAGCCTTGTTCTGTCCACCATGGTAGGACACTTTACCACACCATGCATGTAGCAAGTAATCGGGTATCATTGCATGACAAAGCATAGCTGCGTACGGTCCCGGTGATTCCTGGCATTCAAGAAACATCTGTTCTCTATCTCGCCCTGTTATCCTCAGCAGAGTGATATCGTTCATGGTAACCTGGTTGAAATTCAGGAATTAAGGGGACAGAGATGGCCTTTTTCCTACAGGGGTGTTTGACTGTTGCTTACATGAAATCCTTCCTTGCATGTAGTCAAGCAGGGGGAGGGGAGGAAGGATAGCGCTGAGCTTCTCATGTTTGGCTAGCAGGAATCTTCTCAGCTACTAGCTCGCGGTGGGGGAGAAGGGGGTGATTAGCAGTGATCTTTCATGATACCAGCCATGCAATGGGGGGCGGGGGGGTAAAGCAATCATCCTAGAGAATTGGAGGGGGGGGGGGTGGCTTCTGCAAATGGAAGTGAAGGCTGCAGAAGCCGAAAGACAATGGCTTACCATTGCCGCATGCAAGCTGAATTCTGCTGCCCAGACCTGCGTCTGTGAGATCTGTAACACCAGAACCCAGGCACTCAAAATTAAGATGCAAAATGCAACCTTGTAGTGAAATCACATGTGCTGTGTAAGATGAAGAGTGTTGTTCACTGTGAAAGAGTGTAACCATTGTTCTGTAAAATATATCTTCTCTCCCTTTTTTCCCCTCCCTCATGCAGCTGCACATTTTTCAAGCCTCCCTACTCTATCCCGAAGGCTAGCTCAGATAAGGCGGAGGAAGAAGAGGATGTGAGATGTTCTCGGAAATCATGGAAGTAACTCGCAATGAAAGAGCTCATCTGAATCAGTGGAAGGATGTGGTATCAAATTACAGGAAAGATGCCAGTGAACCTGAGGACAGGAGGGACGCTCGAGATGAGGTGGTGGTGGGATGAAACACTGGGGCGTGATCAAACTGACAGCCTCTGTCTGGTGGAGCTTCAGGAAGAGCAGCGAGGTCAGAGTGCTGCTGCAGCCCCTGTCACCACCCTTAGTACTCACCATGTTCCATATCTTCCTCACCCAGACACGTAAGAATGCATGGGGAAGGCTTTTTGCTCCCGCCCACTCCACGCCGATGGACAGCCCAACCAAAAGGCTGTCATTACATTGAAATGATTTTAGTGGCCTTTTCCTTCCCTCCTATCCTCCTCCCAAACAGCACCTGGGCTACCTTCTCAGTTCTCTCCCTCTTTTTATAATGACCTTTTTAATAAAAGTGACTGTATTTCCTTAAGCAAGCTGTAATCAAAGGGGAAGGATGCACTGCTTACAGGGAATGAGTCAGGCAAGGGGGTGGGGTTCATCAAAGGGAAACAAACACAGCAGTCACACCATACCCTGGCCTGTGATGAAACTTGTTTCAGAGCTTCTCTGATGCACACCGCTTCCNCAAGGCGTGTTAGATTTAACTTTGTTTTCTCAACTTGTAAATGTTCCTTTTTTTGCTGAGAGGATTTTACCTCTGTTTGCTGTAACTTTGAACCTAAGGCTAGAGGGGGTTTCTCTGGGCTCTATGAATCTGATTACCCTGTAAAGTTATTTTCCATCCTGATTTCACAGAGATGATTTTTATATTTTCTTTCTAATAAAATCCTTCTTTTAAGAACCTGACTGATTTTTCCATTGTTCAAAGACCCAGAGGTTTGGGTCTTTGATCATTTTTGTAACCAATTGGTGAGACTATTATTATCTAGCCTCCTCAGGAAAGGGGGTGTAAGGGTTTGGGGGAATATTTTGGGGGAAGAGGCACTCCAAGTGGTCCTTTCCATGTTTCTTGTTAAATCACTTGGTGGTGGCAGCATATCAGGTTTTAACGTAAGCTGGTAGAAATAGGCTTGGGGGGCTTTCATGCGGGTCCCCACATCAGTACCCTAGAGTTCAGAGTGGGGAAGGAACCCTGACAGGGGATGAGACTCTCTGGGCACAAGAAGTAGAGTTCCCAGCGAGATGTGAGACTTAATTCTGCGTAGCCAGGTGCAGGACGTTGACCGGGAGGCTCAGGCATGGGGAATTGGGGAGCAGCAGATGGACTGGCTGTCTAGGTGCAGAGATTTAGTGATCCTGAGGTGCAGGAGGGAGGAAAAAGGACAAGGAATTGGCAGTGGCCATGGAGAAAAAGAGGGGTGGAGTCTCTCAGCAAGCCTGGCTAGCTCAGCCAGGAGAGCATCAGGCACTTAATGGGAGGGGCCAGGGTTTGAGCTGCTGTCCAAGGACTCAGCTTTTCAGTTGCCTTGTGTGCCAGGAGCCAAATGACTCCTGGTGGTGCCTAGAGCCACGTGTGGGCCAGAGAGGCTGAGCCCGTTGGCACTTGCTTTGTGCAGGGCTTCTGGTCACTCAGACGCAGGGAAGGCTTCTGCACTGAGGCGCTGACTTTCTGAGTTCCTGGAGGTTGCTTGGCCCCTGCTCCACCTCAGGCCCTGCCATCAAACCCCCACCCTGTCCAGTCTCTTCCCCCCACCCTATTTCTTCCTCTCCCCACGCCTCCCGCACACTCGATCACTGGCAGGCAGGAGGCACTGCAGGGGAAGAGGAGGAGCTCATCGGCCAGGCCTGTAGCAGGTGGCAGGTGTGGGGCAGACCTGGCTGCCAGTGGGTGCTGGGCACCTGTTTTTTCTCCTATTGGTTCTGCAGCCCCATAGCTCCCATGGAGTTGCTGGCTTGGATCCTTTCACATGCTGGAGAGAGGAGCAGAATCAGGGCCACGGCTGATCTGTGGGGTGCTAGGTGAGCGGCAGAGGCTTCAGGGACAGAGTTTTCCTGACACTTCAGGGACACAGTGTGAGCTGGTGTCCCAGGCATCTCTAGGAAAGGAGCAGAACAGGATTTGCTTGGGGTGGGGAGAGACTTGAGAGTGTCTCAGGGGGTTGTACAGAGGTATTCCCCGGGTGAGGGACTGGCTAAAACACAGACCTCACTGTGAGCAGGATTCGAACCTGCGGAGAGGAACCTTATTGGATTTTAAGTCTAACACCTTAACCACTTGGCCATCACAGCTGTAAGCATGATAATGCTTCAGTACCACACAAACTGGTAAAGAATCCCAATGTCCAGGTGTGACATCATCTGAAATCCAGATTTCCCACAGCAAACCTGGCTCCCAAACCACAGGGGGGATTTGGGGTTTGTTCTCTTTGCCTAGTCATGTGCAATTGCACAGAGAGGGCTTTGAAAAGTCTCCCCTCCCACAGAGCGGGAGTGGGAAATGATTCTGAACTGGAAGCTTGATGTGAATGAGGACATCAGGACCACCGGATCAGGGACTGGCCTTTGCTTAGAGAAATCAGTGACACACAGAGCCAGGGTAAGGAAAATGTTTCCTGGAGTCAATAAGTGGAATAGCAGCAGTATTGTGCAGAGAAATGTCTCACGAGAGGAGTCAGTGCATTGGTGGTTTGGTAGCAGAATTCACAGATACAAAGTGGAAAGTCTGTGGGTTGTGAGTGAGGGGCACTGGCAGAAGGGTGACAGGGGAGCTCAGGGCTGGAATAGCAGGGGCTGTCAGTCGGGAATGAGGGGCCCCAGCAGAGAGGTGATGGGGGAGCTCAGGACTGGTTTAACAGGGGCTTCGGGTTGGTAGTGAGGGGCACTGGCAAAGCGGTGACTGGAGAGCTCAGGGCTGGGATAACAGGGGCTGCGGGTTGGGAGTGAGGGGCACCGGCACAGCAGTGATGGGAGCCAAGGGCTCAGATAACAGGAGCTGCAGGTTGGGAGTGAGAGGCACCGGCAGAGCGGTGACTGTGGAGCTTAGGCCAGGGATAACAGGGGCTGTGGGTCAGGAGAGAGGGGCACCGGTAGAGTGGTGAGTTGAGAGCCCAGGGCTGGGATACAAGGGGTTGCGGGTCGGGAGTGAAAGACATTGGCAGGGCGGTGACTGGGAAGCTTAGGGCTGGGACAGCAGGGGCTGTGGGTCAGGAGTGAGGGGCACCAACAGAGAGGTGACTGGGAAGACCAGGGGTGGGATAGCAGGGGCTGTGGGGCGGGTGGGGCAGTGGCAGAGTAGTGAGTGGGGAGCCCAAGGCTGGGAATCAGGGGTTGTGGGTCAGGAGGGGCACCGGCAGTGCAGTGACTGGGGAGCTCAGCGGGGAGCCCAGGGGGCTGTGCGTTGGGAGTGAGAGGCAGCAGCAGAGCAGTGACTGGGAAGCCCAGGGGTGGGATAGCAGGGGCTGTGGGGTGGGAGTGAGGGGCAGTGGCAGAGCAGTGAGTGGGGAGCCCAGGACTGGGACTCAGGAGTTGTGGGTCAGGAGTGAGAGGCACCAGCAGAGTGGTGACTGGGGAGTTGTCATAAACAGATAAGAAAAGTTAATAGCACATAAGTACTTTATATCTTTTTGACTATAAAGGGTTAACAAGTTCAGGAAGCCTGGTTGTCACCTGACCAGAGAACCAGTCAGGGGACAGGATACTTTCAAATCTGGAGGGAGGGAAGTTTCTGTGTGTGCTGTTAGTTTTTGGTTGTTGTTCACTCTGGGGGTCAGAGGAACCAGATGTGCAACCAGGTTTCTCTCCAGTCTCCCTGATACAGGTTCTTATAGATTCCAAATAGTAAGT
>NC_133769.1:262873213-262875898 GCF_003597395.2 Chelonoidis abingdonii
TGCAGCAAAGCTATCCACTATGGCCTGCACGTTTCTCAGAGTCACAACCTTTTGTAGCAGCAGCTGAGTGATTGCTTTGGCTACTTGCATCACAGCAGCCCCCACAGTAGATTTTCCCACTCCAAATTGATTCCCGACTGCCCGGTAGCTGTCTGGCATTGCAAGCTTCCAGAGGGCTATTGCCACTCGCTTCTCCACTGTGAGAGCTGGTCTCATCTTGGTATTATGGCATTTCAGGGTAGGGGAAAGCAAGTCAAAAACTTCCATGAAAGTGCTCTTACGCACGCAAAAGTTTTGCAGCCACTGGGAATTGTCCCACACCCGCAAAACTATGCGGTCCCACCAGTCTGTGCTTGTTTCCCAGGCCCAAAATTGGCATTCAATGGATAGAACTTGCCCCATTACCAGCAGGAGCTCCAAAGCGCAGGGGCCTGCTGTTAGGGAGAATTCAGTGTCCATGTCCTCATCACTGTCGTCGCTGTGCTGCCGTAGCCGCCGCCTCCTCACCTGCCTTTGCAGTTCATGGTTCACCATAGACTGCACGAGAATGCGCGAGGTGTTTACAACATTCACGATCACGGTGTTGATCTGAGCGGGGTCCATGCTTGCTGTACTATGGCGTCTGCACAGTTTACCCAGGAAAAAAGGCACGAAACGGTTGTCTGCTGCTTTCACTTAAAGAGGGGTGAGGCTGTACCCAGAATCACCCGTGACAATGATTTTTGCCCATCGGGCACTGGGCTCTCAACCCAGAATTCCAAGGGGCGGGGGAGACTGCGGGAACTATGGGGTAGCTATCCTGTAACTATCCACAGTGCAACGCTCCAGCAATCAACGCTAGCCTCGGACCATGGACACACACTGCTGAATTAATGTGCCTAGTGTGGCCGCATGCAATTGACTTTATACCATCTCTTTTATAAAACCAGTTTAATTTAAATCGGAATTATCCCGTAGCATAGACATACCCTAAGTGTCACTGTAGATGTAGATTGTAGCATAGATAAGGAGCACTCTCACTCCTGAATCTAGCAAGTTGCCACACATTACAGCACTTTCTGGAGTTTAGCAGAGCACATGGTGCATTTAGATTTACTGTATTTCCCAAAGATTTTGACTGAAGTTGTGATATGAAAGGAAACTCCTGTCACCTCCTTTAGGCCTAATCTCTTGCATACCTTAAGAGTGGTAAGCTTACTAGAGAATGGCATGTTTGCAGAGTTTTAAAATCCTTGGAGCAGCAAAATGAAAAATGACAGAAAATGAATAAACAAAACTCTTAGCACCAAATTTATAAGCTAATGTCGCTCCCAGAGCTGGCTGCTTTCTTCCTTTATCACTAGGTGAGAGTGTGCATGACCCCTGAACACAGTCAACTTCATGTATTCCTTGCTGGGATAAGCATCACTAGGTATTTAGGCTCTTGTTTGGCTTTTCAGAAAAAAATTATGGACAACAGGAAAAAAGTGGGTAAATGTGCTGAGGCCAACAATTAACCAAGGAGGTACTCAGTGGGCAGTCGGGAAATTAAGAAAGCAAAAATGTTCTTGAGATGCATTAGCCACACTACTCCCCATTGTGGATCAATGCCTCCAATCCCGATCACGTACAGCAAGAGAACCCTTGAGGATTTCCTCTCAGCAGCTCTGCTAAAAGGACCCTTTCCCCCTATGGGCAGATACTAATATTTTTGCCTTTCCTCACCTAAGGACCAGGAAAACTATGGAAAGTTTAATAAAATGAAAACAATTGCCTCCAACCTTTTTGCCGTGTCAACAGGAAAATCTTTAAGTACATGGCTGATATAGGGTACACAAGCCCTGTCTCTTGACTGGCAAGAAAGGGGTAAACCCTCCTACCTAGGAAGAATCTCAGTTGCTAACAGTTAGGGATACTCAAGGAGTGGTCATATGACTGAATTGAACAGGGTCAGCTGATAAATGGGTGGCCTCTAAGTTCATTTGAAAGAGGGACCTGTGGTGAGAAGGAAGGGTCATCTGCCCTAGAATCAGGATGATGCGAGGATGCCTGAGGCAGTGTTTTGCAGAGGCTTGGGGAGAAGGCCTAGAGGGAATGGCCATGCAGGGTTGACACAAGATCCGGGTTCTGGAGTGGGACCAGTAGAGCTCCCTTGCTCAGAGAATTGTGGCACCGAGAGAAAGTGGGGCCTGAAGCCTGAAGGATGGGCAGGTAAAGCCCTGAAACAAGTGAGGAGCGGAAAGACGGGTTATTCTGTTGTACTTCCCTTGGCCCCCTTTTCAGGGTAAACAAGAATGGTTTATGATTTGGCTAGAAAGCTGAACAGTTAAAAAGCAGTGAAGTTATCCATCCAAAACTGGGAGAAGGAAATGCTTAGAGTTGGAGAGGGGAAACTGAGGCATGGAGCCCCAGGTAGTAAGGAAGAGCTGGCTGAGAATTGTCGTGTGTTTCGAATGCTGAGTTATCAAAACTAAAACACTTAAATTTCGGTTTTGATGAAGTCCTGTGACAACAGGCTGATTTCTGTTGGAAAACTGTCTGGTGGTTTGCTGGGGAGTCTGGGCTTCCCATGTGTAGTAAATAAGGCCTCAAAGGTATTCATAGACTCTAGGACTGGAAGGGACCTCGAGAGGTCATCGAGTCCAGTCCCCTGCCCTCATGGCAGGACTAAATACTGTCTAGACCATCCCTGATAGACATTTATCT
>NC_133769.1:262877330-262894617 GCF_003597395.2 Chelonoidis abingdonii
TGTTAGACATTCCTTCAGACTTCTCAGTGAAGACCGAAACGAAGAAGTCATTAAGCATCTCTGCCATTTCCAAGTTTCCTGTTACTGTTCCTCCCTCCTCACTGAGCAGTGGGCCTACCCTGTCCTTGGTCTTGTAATTGTAATTAAGCAATTATAATTTAATTACCATCTAGGGATTAAGGCCTTTTTTTAAAAAGTGACAGAAGGGAAGGCTCGGAGAATAAACCCCCAAGGTCTAACTGCTATATTTCTTCAATAGTCTGTGGAAACAGAGTTGCTGCAAAGTTTTTGCAAGAGTGTACCACTGGTGCAGCTAAAGAGACTTTTTTCCTTGTTTCCATGTCTGTGACTAAGTAAATTCATATCAAACACTGATATTATATGACAGGGGTCAGCAACCTTTCAGAAGTGGTGTGCTGAGTTTTCATTTATCCATTCTAATTTAAGGTTTCATGTGCTAGTAACATATAGAAAGAGACCTAAAAATGTTAGAATGTAAGTCTAGAATATAGAACTAAACTATTGTATGTAAAGTAAAGTTTTTAAAATGTTTAAGAAGCTACATTTAAAATTAAATTAAAATGCAGAGCCCCCCAGACTGGTGGTCAGGACCTGGGCAATGCGAATGCCACTGAAAATCAGCTCGTGCCGCCTTCAGCACCTATGCCATAGGTTGCCTACCCCTGTTATACGATGTGCCAAATAGTAGTAAAATAGGGAACTTGATGGAACCTAATATCATTAAATGTCTATTAAGGAAAAACAATGAGGAGTCCTTGTGGAACCTTAGAGACTAACAGATTTATTTGGGCATAGGCTTTCATGGGCTAAAACCCACTTAATGCAGTGGATGAAGTGGAAAAATACAGTAAGCAGGTATATATATACAGCACATGAAAAGATGAGTTGCCTTACCAAGTGGGAGGGTCAGTGCTAACGAGGCCAATTCAATTAGCGTGGATGTAGCCCATTCCCAATACTTGACAAGAAGGGGTGAATATCCTTTTTCTTACTGATGCACAGGTTTCAGAGGGGTAGCCATGTTAGTCTGTATTAAGGGGAAGTGAACTGTAAGTAATACAATATTTTGCCCAAAGCTGGAACTCTAATGCCAGGGTTTACCCAAGGCTGCCCAGAGGATTCAGGGGTCCTGGGGTCTTCAGCGGCAGGCTCCCACTGCCAAATTGCTGCCAAAGACCCAGCACTTTGGTGGCAGGTCCTGGGGCAGAAGGACCCCCTGCCGCAGGTCTTTGGGGCACTTCAGTGGTGCTTCCCAGAGCAGAAGGACCCCCTGCTGCTGAATTGCTGTAGAAGATGCTCTGGGGACCTGGGCTCCGCAAGAGTTTTCCAGAGCCCCTGGAGTGAGTGAAGGACCCCACTCCAGGGGCCCTGAAACTCTCATGGGGGGCGCCCTGCAGGGTCTGGGGCAAATTGTCCCACTTGCCCCCTCCTCTGGGCAGCCCTGGGTTTGTCCTTTCAGGATTGTTCAGGCAGTAAAGTTCTATTTCTTCTAGTTTAAGTGATAGTGAAGAAGTAAAGCTAATGTTTACAATCAAGCATGTTCATGTTATCAAATGAAGCACACCTGTGCTGAAAGAGGCAGTAAATAAAAGGAACTGAAACCAAATAGTGTGTGTATAAGGACATTTTACCAGAAAGTGAATAATCAGAAATGTAACTGTTTGACTGATTTACAGACTCAGCTCAGCTGTACATGTCAACATTCCACCATTGTCATTAAAACAAGCAGAACAGAAATGGAAGATTTATACAGCTGTTCTGACCTGTTGGAGAACCTTCTGAAGTGACTTTTGCATTGCATAATGGACTCTTAAAACAAGTCTAAAGCAGCTAGTGTTCAAGGTATGTCACAAGATGTTTGTATCAAAAGTTATGGCCTAACTTCTTACGTAAGCTGGTCTGAGACATGTTGCACAGATGGGAAAATTCCAATCCCAGTTGCAAGAACTCAAAAGCTGATGTCTTGTTCCCTGACTGGATAGTTAGAGAGTGATTCATTTTGGTTGGATGCTTTCAATCTTTGGAAGAAGCATGGGTCACCATCTGATTGGTCCACACCAGCACTTCCAAGAAGAACTAAGTTGCACCACCCAATAGAAATAGTATAAAATGGTCTCTTCCTTTCAGCACATTGCTTCCTTAAAACACCTGGAAGGGAGAAACCTGGGGTCCAGGGCTGGCCACCTGGGACTCCTTCTGGTGATATCAAGTACATATCTTGGATAGGCACCTCCTTCTATTTTCCAGCTGCTGGGGTTGGCTGCTAGCGTGCCAGAAAAATATAATTATGTTGATTTTAAACTCATGTCCTGCTGAAAACAATAACTAAGCTGATGGCTGAGCAAAGATCTGATGCTGAATAACAGACTGTCTCTTGTGGTAATGACCCAAATCAGGCATTTAACCACTTCCTGAAATGGAGTACTTAAGTAGTAAGGAAGTGTACATGCTTGTGTATGTGTTTTTAAGATTGTCAGAGTTAGTGTGTTTGTTGTGTAACAGGTTCCAGTCAGGATTGCTGTAAAATAACTGCTTAAAAGAAAAAAGGATAGGAATAAATGGCCAGTGTTCACGGTGGAGAAAGATAAAAATCTGGGTCCCCCGGGGATCTGTGTTAGGACCAGTGCTATTCAACATATTCATATGTGATCTGGGAAAAGGGAGTAGACAGTGAGGTGGCATAGTTTGCGTACAATACAAAATTAGTCATGTCCAGAGTTGACTGCAATGAGTTATAAAGGGATCTCACAAGACCGGGTGACTGGGCAACAAAATGGCAGATGAAATTCAGTGTTGATAAATGCAAAGAAATGAACATTGGAAAACAATCCTAACTATACATACAAAATGGCAGAGTTTAAATGAGCTGTTACTGCTCACTCAAGAGATCTGGGAGTTATTACAGATAGTTCTCTGAAAAAAAAATCACTCAAGATGCAGCAGAAGTCAAAAAGCCAACAATCCTAGGAACAATTAGGAAAGAGGAAAATAAGAAATATATAATGGCATTATATTTTCTAAATCCATGGTAAGCCCACATTTTAAATATTGTGTGCAATTCTGATCACTGCAGCTCATATAAAAAAGAGTAAAAGGTACAGAGAAAGGCAACACAAATTATTAAGCGTATGGAACAGCTTCCATATGAGGAGAGATTAAAGTCTTGGACTGGTCTTCTTAGAAAAGAGATGACTCATGCGGGAAGTCTATATAGTCACACGTGGTGTGGAGAAAGTGAATAGGGAAGTGTTATTTACACCCTCACATAACTAGGGCCCTACCAAATTCACAGCCATGAAAAATGCATCGCAGACCATGAAATCTGGTCTTGTATGATTTTTTTACCTTACACTATACAGATTTCACAGGGGAGACCAGAGTTTCTCAAACTGGGGGTCCTGACCCAGAAGGGAGTTGCAGGGGATCACAAGGTTTAAGGAGAGTTTTGCAGAACCCCTGCTTGATATGGTTATTTTAGGGGGGTTGCAGTATTGCCACGCTTACTTCTGTGCTGTCTTCAGAGCTGGGCAGCCAGAGAGCAGCAGCTGTTGGCCAGGCATCCAGCTCTGAAGGCAGTGACCCGCCAACAGCAGTGCAGAAGTAAGAGTGGCAATATTATACCATGCCACCAGTAGCAGTGCAGAAGTAAGGGTAGCAATACTGCACAACCCCCTACAATAACCTTGTGACACCTCCCCCCAACCTTTTTGGGTCAGGATCCCTACAATTACAACACCTTGAAATTTCAGCTTTAATTAGATGACATGAAACTTATGATCTTAAAAATCATAAGACTGAAGTTGACCAAAAGGGACTGAATTTGGTAGGGCCATACACATAACACAAGAAATGGAGGTCACCAAATGAAATGAATAGGCAGTGGGTTTAAAACAAACCTAAGGAAGTACTACCTTACACAACACACAGTCAACCTGTGGAACTTATTGCCAGGGGATGTTGTGAATGCCAAAATATAACTGGGTTCAAACATGAATTAGATAAGTTCTTGGAGGCTAGGTCTATCAATGGCTATTAGACAAGATAGTCAATGAAGCAACTCCATGCTCTAGGTGTCCTGTCCCTAAATCTATGACTGCCAGAAGCTGGGACTGGAGAACAGGGGATGGCATCTCTAATTGCCCTGGTCTGTTCTTTCCTTCTGTAGCACCTGGCACTGGACACTGTCAGAAGATACTGCACTAGATGGACCCATTATGACCATTCCTATGTTCTTAAAGTAGCTTTGACATTGAACAAGTTACTCTAACTAGAATTGTAGAACTGTGTACATATCTACCCTAGTTAATGGTTTCACATTGCCTTTCAAATTCTCAGTGTAGATTGCACACTTGGTCTCATTTTATGGTTAACTTTAACTACATTCAGTCTGTATAGTCTGTCAAATGTAGGAGTTTGCCAGATGGTTAGGACTGTGTCAGATCCTGAGGTTAATATAATTCATTGGGAAACACAAAACAAGTGATTACTGTAGAAGCATTGGGAAGGAGACCTTGGTGAACTGGCATGTAAGTAATTGACCAAATTATGTGATCTAGCTTTGAATTTTTAGGAACACTGGAGTTGATCACTAATTGGCTCAAGTGAGGCCCTATTCTGAGGGACTCAGTCAAAAATCTAAATAATCATGTTCCCAGTATAGTAACTGAGTATGTGTTTGAGATTTGATTCTGAAAACCTGAATGGTTATATCAACCAATTTTCTAACTTGTATAGACAAATCAGTCCTATTTAGATACTATTTTTTGCTGCCTTATATCCTATACTATTAATGGTTATTGTTAAGGATATTAAACTCTATAAAACTAATATCAACTCTTGATTCTTGTTTCTTTAGGTAAGCAATCAAAATTAAAAGAAACCCTAAGAGAGATGGTACAGGTAATGAGTTAAGCAGCTGATTAACTAAGGCAGGGATCAGCAACCTTTGGCATGCAGCCCATCATAGAAAGCCGGTTTGTTTACCTGCAGCATCTGCAGGTTCAGCCGATTGCAGCTCCCACTGGCCATGATTCGCTGTTCCAGGCCAATGGGGGCTGTGGGACACGGTGGACAGCACATCCCTCAGCCCATCCTGCTTCCCACAGCCCTCATTGGCTTGGAACAGCAAACCACCGCTAGTGGAAGCTGCAATTGGCCAAACCTGTGGAAGCAGCAGGTAAACAAACCAGCCTGGCCCACCAATGGCTTTCCCTCATGAGTTGCATGCCAAAGGTTGCCGATCCCTAAACTAAAGTTTGTTTGTTTGTTTTTGTTTCCCTATATTTCTGAAAGGGATCCACTATAGCACTGCCATGTGGACTGCCCTGGGGCCAGGAACTGCAGGGGTTCCAGTGTTGTTCTGGGGAAGCCTTGCCATGTGGACTGCCCTTGAGCTGGGGACCCCAGGGCTTCCAGGGTTGTCCCTGTGGAACCTGAGAACACTTGATATGGAACTCTCAGGGCCTCTGACTCTCTGGGTTGCTTCCCTTTCATTCTGAAAAACTGAATGGAAATGATTTTTTTCCTCTCCAAAACCACCATCTTTGGAATCTCCTTTCTGCAGGAAATTTCAAAATTGCTTGTTTTAATAATCAAAACGGAAGATTTCTGGAAATGTCCAAATTTCCCTCATAATAGAGACTGAGTTTCAACCACCTCTAGCACAAGGGTGATTTGTCATAACACAATGGTCACTCAGAATTACCCAGTTGTCAATTGAATCAATTCACAAGACATGAGCCCAAACTCCTGCATAAGCTGCTCAAGTCCACCCAGCCCTGTAGGTTCAAGATCCTATGCCACAACATGCATGTTGCTATTTTTAGCATTCTACCTCAAGCCCTACTAGCGCAAGTCTGTCTGCCTCAGGCTGGGAGGCTTGCTTCCAGCTCCAGTGTAGGCATACCCTTATTTCTTCTGTATTTATTGGAGAGCTTCCGTATTTGAGGGTTGGCAAGGATTTGGTGTTGGGGCGAGTGTGCCCTCTGGGGTTCAGCAGAGAACATATTGGCAAATGCCACCACAAGTTGGAGAACCTGCTGCTTTTGTTCCTGGCTTAGGTTTTCTTTCAGGGCAGTGAATGGTCATCAGGGAGAATGCAGATGTAGGGTCCAAGCTCCAGGTCATCAGTGTCAGATATAATGACAAGGCCTTCCTCTGCTTTCCACAGCTTTGGCAACTTTGTGATAATTCTGCTGTTCCTCCTTCCTCCTTTCCTGGTTGTTGGATCAGACAGTAAATGGCTCCTAGACTTTTCATTACTTCATAAGATCCCTGCCACTGGGCCTTTAGTTTACATTCTGAACTTGGCAGAAGCAACAGGACCCTATTGCTCAGTTGGAAGACCCACAGAAATTCCCCTTTCTTATAATACCACTGCTGTAGCTCTTGTGCTTTCTGGAGGTTTTCATAAGCAAATGCTCCCATAGTCTTGCCTCTTGTATATATCTAGGATATATCAAATGACATTTTCAGCTTCCAGGGCTTGGGCTTACTATATTTCTCACATGAGATCTAGTATGTTTGTGGGTTGTCTTCCATATAATAATGAGAAAGGAGAGAACCCTGTTGAGGAATGGGGGCGGGTCCCAAATAGCAAGTAGTAATGCCAGGAGTCGCTGATTCCAGTGTTGAGTGTCCTGGGTAATATATTTTAAGGAGTATTCTAAAAGGTCTGATTCAATGCTCAACCAATCATCAGTTTGAGGGTGGTATACTGATGTCAAAAGATTTTGATCTTCAAGTTTCAGACTTTCCACATTAGAAGAGATGTAAAATTGGTTCCCTGGTCCATCAATCTCTTTGGGGAACCATGCAAAGGCTTTCAATTTCATCTACAATTATTTTGCACTCATGGATTACAATGGTACAGCTTCTGGATGGTAGATTATGCCATGCACGGTCACTAAGATGTGTTGGTACCCAGTCACACTTTTCTCTAGGAGTTCTACCATGTCAATGCCAACCCTTTTGAAAGGGACCTCAACCAAGGGGAGTGGTACCAGCAGAGCTCATAGGATGCCTTTTGAAGGCTACTATTTGGCTGGCTGGGCAGGAGGCACAAAATTTTGACCTTTTTGACCTGTTTTTATTTAGGTGGAATAAATCGGCTAAAGGCATTAACAATTTAGTTTTTGCACAGCATTAAACTGTTTAAACAATGTTTGGTATACAGAGACATCAACCTGCCTAGTACCTTGGTATGCACATCATTAAGCTTCCTTTTAACCTTTTATTAAAGATAAAGACAAGGGGGAAAAAGTTAAAACATTTGAAATGTAAAGTAATACTTTCATTTTAACATCTTTTGTTTCTTGTCTCTTCAGCTGCAGAGTTTAAGAGCAAAAACCCCTTGTTTGACACTTTTTAGGGGGTGTTAAAGATGTAGTAGTTGCCCTTTTCCGGGAAGGGAGGAAGATGTTAGTTGAGATGGGTTGGAGCTGTTAAAATTTGGTCTCATTTCATCCCAGATTGACTCCAGCTGAATCCTAAAACAGAGATGGCAATGTTTGGCCTGGTCTGGGAAGGACATGTCTCAGGATAAGGATGAAGGTCTGGGGTCCCAGGAGATGGTAGGGGTGGCACTTGGCAGCCCTGATGGTGAAGCTTGCTCCAGTAGCTTCTGTCTGTTTTGTCTCCTTTTCTTTAAGGACTGTGATGGTGTTTACCCCATGCCAGCCCTGAAGGGGCTAAGGAAGCTGAGAAGGGCCAACTAGTGAGAGATGCCATGGATTAAGGGTTTAGGCTGGAGAAGCACCTCCTGATTGGATGATGAAGCTCAGCTGAGCAGGTGTGGACTTAGCTAGTATAAGGCCAGGAAGCTGGCAACAGAAATGGCTGCAGTGAGGAAGTTTGTAGCCACCCTTTGTGTATTAAAGAAGGAATGAGTAGAAGCCTGGCCCTGAGGGATGGGTGTATCCAGAAGAGAGGTGGAGAAGAGCCCGTGGGAGGCAGAGCAGGTAGCAGCTCAAGGAGAGGACATCAAGTTTAGGGAATGAGCAGACATTGGCTGCATGTTGCAGGGTCTCTGGGCTGGAACCAGACTAGTGGCCAGGTTCCCCTATCAGCTGCTGACAGAGTGGCAGTACCTGGATAGCAGGGCCAGTGATACTCTCTATAGCTGGAGAGCTGAGTCTCAAAGAGGAAGCTGCAGCTCAAAGAGTGAGAGGGGCTGCAGAGTAAGAAGTACAATAGGTTGAGAGACCCCAAGGAGAGGTATTGGTCCTGGAAGAAAGCTATTTCCCAGAACAGCCAGGAAGAGGCACCACTGGTGATGAGTGAGTGCCTCAGAAAAAGGACCCAAAAGGGAGTGGCAGATGGAATAGTCCATCCCCTCACTATTTTGTCTACTAATTGGCCCAGTTTGATAAAAAACCAAAATTTGTGTAATTTCCATACCCACATTTTTTGTTTAGCAAGCATGATTTTAACAGTATTTGAATTATATCAATAGACTTCTTGTTTGGACCAATTCAATTTTTCTGTCTTTTTTTTACATCTAGGTATAACCATTCTTTATTAAAAATAGAGACCTACTTTTTATGGTTTAATGCCCAAAGCAGACAAAACATTATAGGTTTAATTGTCACAACAGATCCTCAACCACACAAGGGCCAAAATTATGGACTCGGTTTTGTCATTCCCTAAGTGCCCTGCACAGGTTATGCCATGGGTCAAGTGAAGGAGTTTGTGATATGTCTGGGCCACTGAGAATTGAGTTTTTACTTTATTTGCCAGTCTTCATCTACAAGATAGCACAGGGCTGCGCAAACTTTTTGGCCTGAGGGCCACATCTGGGTATAGAAATTGTATGGCAGGCCATGAATGCTCATGAAATTGGGAGTTGGAGTGTGGGAGGGGGTGAGGGCTCTGGGGTGGGGCCAGAACTGAAGAGTTCAGGGTGTGGGAGAGGGCTCCAGACTGATGCAGGGGAGGGCCCTGGCTGGGGATGAGGGGTTTGGGGTGCAGGAGTGTGCTCCAGCCTGAGACTGAGGGGTTTGGAGAGTGGGAGGGGGATCAGGGCTGGGGCAGAGTTGAGGTGTGGGGAAGAGGCTCAGGGGTGCAGGATCCAGGCAGTACTTGGAGCAACAGCATGTCCCCACTCCGGCTCCTATGCAGAGGTGTGGCCAGGCAGCTGTATGTGCCACCCTGTCCACAGCCACAGCCCCTGCAGCTCCCATTGCCCATGATTCCCAGCCAATGGGAACTGCAGGGGGGGGTGGCACTGGGAGTGGCAGCTGCATGCAGAGACCCCTGGCCACCCTTATGCATAGGAGCTGGAGAAGGGACATGCCACTATGTCCAGGAGCTGTGCAGAAAGCCCCTGCCTGGAGCACGGCAAGTCCCTGACCCCACTCCCCATCAGGAGCTCAAGGGCTGGATTAAAAGGTCTGACAGGCTGGACCTGGTCCACGGGCCATAGTTTGCTCACCCCTGAGATAGTAGTTGGGACAAGGGGCCAGGAAGCCCAGTTGTCACTAGCCCCACCCCGTCCTGTGATTGGGAGAGCTCCATGGTTCCTGGCTGGGCTGCAGCCCCTATTAAGCCCAAAGAGGAAGCAAGAAGTTGTTTGAATAGCTGGGCTCCACCCTGCCATGGACTGCTTCCCTGGTGTTTATGTGTTGCTGATCACCTAGCATCTGGACTCAGCCTGACTCTTGGTAACTGCCTCCTAGTTCCTGTCCTCCAGTACTGTTGCATAATCCTGACCTGCTGGTAACCTGACTCTGCCTCCTTATCTGTTTCTTGGTTACAGCACTCGAGTTTGTCACTTAACTCTGATCTCCTGGTGTTCTGTGTCAGCTTGGTTCCACTTCCAGCCTCTGGATCCTCAGCTGACACTCAACATTAACCCCTAGGCCAGACTGCTCACATCCTAGCCCTAACAAAGTGTTGCTAATATTATCAGGTAGGGTTGATCTGGGGACCCACACGCTGTCATGAGGTTCTTGTGTCTCATGACACACAGTTGCACTGGGATGTTTGAGTAGCATCTGCTGTCTCTGTGATTGAGGCAGGTAGGCTCAACCAGAGTTTCTGGGTGGTGTCTGCAGACCCAATCTCTGCCTGCTGGTGGAGGACCTATATGAATTGTTCAAGGAAGATGAGCTGTATGACCTGGATTGTTTTTGGGGTTTCTAGCTTTAATCAGTGCCAGCAGAAGTCTTTCAGCTTCTGGGCAACTGCTCATGGCCTTGTCTTAAGGGAGGTAGCTCTTGTTGTGGAACCACTGATGGCAGGTCTCTTTATCAATGCCTAATAAGTCCAATATGGCTACCTGCACCTGTTCATAGTCTTGGGCAACCACCCTTCCAAGGCCTCTATATGCTGCCTGGGCTTCCCCCCATCAATAGGGGGGCTAACTGGATGACCCACTACTCTGGTGGCCATTGAGAGGCCAACACTATTCTTTCAAAGGTTACCAGGAAGGACTGAGTTGTTTCCACCATCTGAGGTAGTGTCAGGGTGTCATGGGGAAAGTACACCCCATCACCTTTTGAGGTGGCGGGGGAAAAGGATGTTATAGCCCCACAGCTGGGTCCAAATGTCAACCCTTAGGTTCAGGGCAGAATGACATAATGGCCAGAGTCCAAAAGTCATTCCTCCTATGCAGGACTGCATGGCCTAGTGGCCAGAGTCAATATGGCTGTCGTGCCTCACAGGGCTGTGTTCCAAGTGGCCAGAGGGAGAAGTGGGCTGCCACTGGTGTGGGTGGCAGCCAGCACAGGCGGACCCAGTCCATCCCTACTCCACTGGGTCCCAACCCAGGGCCCTGATAGCAGTGAATGGATTCACCGCTAGAACAGCAGGGATCCACCCAAAACATACTGCCTTTGTCTTGGTTCCAGAACCAGACCAATGTCTAATTCCCCTGCGTTACTTCCTTCTCTGTCTTCCAGCATGGCTGTACACAGGTTTCCTGGGCCTCTGGGGTCATTGGCTTGCACAGCTCCTCTTGGGTTTCTATGGGCAGCTGGGCATCTGCCTGGGTCTCAGCACACTTGTCTTCCACAGTCTGGGGCTCCAGCAGCTCCTCAGTGGAAGCTGCAAAGTGCATTCTCTCTCCTCATTTAGCCCTGATGGAGCTGGGCTTCTCCCTTTTATACCGAAGCTCCAGTTGGAGCATGCCCAGCAGTGGTGAGGAGGCATGGCTTCCTCCACCCACAAGATGGGGTTAACCCCTTCTTGTCCAGTGCAGGGCAACTACTCTTGAGTTACACACGGCCAGGGGCATTCTTTGAATTTTGGGAGATGTGATTTGTGCTGTGGCAGAGTCTGAGCAGCTTTGTATCAGTAACAAGTGGTCATACATTGTAACAAGTCTGGTTGCTGTTGTGATTTTTGAGTCATCTAGTCAATGTATGAGGTAATTCACTTTGAGTCATCTAGTCAATGTATGAGGTAATTCAGTTCATGGGTTCCCCCTACTTTCACAGCTAAAAACTTCTCCTCTGTTAGTGGTGGAGGAAACTGTCTTGTGCAAAGTCTTATTCTGAGTGGCGTGGATTGGTCCTTGGCCCAGGCAGTGGTTGCTTAAACATAAATGAATCACAAAGCCTTTGAACATCAGGGCTTCTGTCTCCAGCTCCCTCTTTTGTATTCCAGGAGGTTCTAAGTCCCTTACAGGAGGCCTGGTTCTTGCTCCTGTGGTACTGAATTGTTGCTCCCTTGAAGTCAAACTCTTCTGTCCCTTGTTTTCCTGTTTCTCCCTCTTCATACTTGGAGTTGCCCTGATTAGCTGCAGCAGCTGTGGGTGTGTTTCTCCATGACTGATATTTCTCATAGCTGAGCTGGTTTGGGGCTGATTTTGCTCTCAGCAGGCAGGGTTCTTAACTCCTTCCTGTCTGTGTTTTTAAATTATAAATTGGAGGCAGGGATTATAGACCCCACTGCACAAGACAACAAATTAGCTTGTTATGAGTAATATTTATGATGATTTCAAGAAACTCAAAACTTTAAAAGACAAGACATCACAATGTGGATTTCCCAAACAGCTAGAAAAGGGAATAACACTCACTGTTGCACCTGCAGGCTGATTAGAATGGGGCTGGGAAGGTGCTATGCTGGTATAACTGGTATAATTTCCTGTGTGGACAAGCCCTTAGTAACAGTGGTAGAAAAAGGAGAGGAGAAGAAGAGCTGACAAGGTTGCAAGCCAGGGTAAGAGAATAGTGGAATCAGACAATGATAGTAAGGGGAAGCAGAACTGAAATATATGGCTCCAGCTAGCTGGTATTTTTTATACCTACTGATTGTACTTTTTATTGTGAACCTTTTGTTCGATATAAATTTGAATAGGTCTTAACTACTGCTCCGAACACACTTCTGAAGTCACTTCCACATCTAAAATATATCCCAGACTCTCTCAAATTTCATGGGAATGGAGTGATTTTGAAACATTACAATTCTTGTAAGTGCCTGGAGTAAGGAAAGCTGCTGGTTCTTTGAGATGTGAAGGTCACTTGAAAACAATCGGTGTATTTATGAAAGTATATAAAATGTTACAATATTTGTTGGTATAAAACCACTTTAATTTTAAATGGTCCCCTAAATTTCCATTCTAGAAGACCAAAACCTTCCTCATCACTTCCAGTTTTGCAATAGGCCCCAATCCTGCAACCACTATGTACATTACATTATTCACATGAGAAATCCAATAGACTTTAGAGAGATGCACATGTGAGTCTATTACGTCCATATATTTGCAGGATCAGGGTCATTGTTTCCAATGACCTTGTACTGCACACATTACAAGCCCTGATTTAATTTTTCTTTTGGAATGGAGTTAAGTACTAGCAGCATCCAAGGGTTAAAAACACAGTGTAAGATCCATATCTGCAAATGATGCTCATAGGAAAATATGGCATGTTGTATTATCAGAGGTGTTGTGTTGTCATTAAAGGCTCTATGGTAATACATGTGAAGGAAATGGTAGAGTTAATGTTCATTTAATGTTTAACTTAATCTTTTTCTTGACTTTTGAGTGCCTAACTATGCAACTTTAACATTCTTTGAATGTCTTTTCACATTTAATTTCCTAAATTAAAAACAGCTCTGCCTATTCACTCTTAGGAATCATTTGGATCATGTTTTGTCATTTTAAAAGTACAGAAATATGAAAACAAAGTTTTTGACTGGAAGTCCATGTCACCCTTACCAATGGAGGCATTGTATGGAACTCTGGAAAATCCTGCTATGTTACTTGCTTTTTCTGCCTATGCTACAGTTCTTCCATTTAAAACAGATGCTATTCCACAATATCAGGACAGACTTTTAATTTCACAGATGCAGTGGAACTCACTTGTTGAAATCTGGTTTTGTTCAAAGAACATGCATACAACAAGTTTGACTTCTAACTATGCTAGAATTGGTTTGATGTGCAAATAGAAATTTGGGGCTTTGATTCTTTTACTTGTACATAAAACATAACTATATTTGTACTCTCTGAAAGCAGTTGGCATATATCCAAAGCTGCACAGTGCTGTGTGATCGATACAGGTAATTTCTTTAGTGGCTCTTGAAAATTCTGTCCCATATTCTCGTTCTTTGATCACAACCCCTCAAACTGACCAGGACAACTCAGAATCCAAGAATTGTTAACAGCCATATTGTTACCCTCTACTCACAGTTAATAGTCCTTTATACCATAAGTAATCCCACTGAAGTCAAATGGAATACATGTGGAATAAGGTATTACTCAATTTGAGTAAGGGGATTACAGGGTGACTCTGATTTATGCTAAATTACCAAAAATTCAAAAATCAGAGAAACAGAGTATTGCAACTGATTGAAGAAAACATTAAGAAAGAGCAAGCCACATACAATATTGGTATCACACCTCGCCCAAGAGAAGTGGAGTGAATAGAAGGTTGCTTATAAACAGCTAGGCCATGGTACAAGTCTTCTAAAGACCATTAGAGAAAGGTATGTTTTGAGTAAGTAGAGGTTTAGTCAAGGAATTTATTGCTTTCAAGAACAGCTGCAGCTTGTTTTTTCTAATTAGAATGGCTCTCTCCAAACAACCTTCTTTTTGAGTCTGAAGCAGAAACAATGCATCTTAAATAAACAAGCAACTCCAATAGTGTTGCTGTAACTTCACAATTGGGAGTTTACATTCAAAGGGGGCTGGGAAGCCTTTCACAATTTCAAACCACTTGTATTACATTTGGAAAGTGTCATGTCACTGTGCTCTGTCAGTTACATGTATGACCTAAAAATAGGTTACGCTGTGTTCCCTGTATACACACACAAGCATATTAGCTTTTATCTACAGGCTTCCTGCTATTTGACTCATATGCCCACAAGTAGTGGTACTTTAAAATCCAATGAGATTTTGCAGGGGTGTAGTTTTGCTGCCACGCAGATCAGATTGCAGGATCAGAGTCCTAATTTAGAAAGCTGAAAATGTTTGTTAGCTTGGAGTTTTCAGTAACAAACTAACTTTCTTAAACACTCACTCTCATAAGTGTGTGTTTGGCATGTGACTAACAACCAAGCCGCTTCTGGAATGTTCAGTTGAATCACTGAACACTTCAGGTCAGATTCTGATTCCCTTACTCACACTTCATTGGGATTACTGATTTAGGGGATCAGAATCTATCGTGAATAAAATCAACAAGTGAAAAAATAAAATAAGAAGCTGATTTAGTCAATGGAAAACTTTTTTTTCCCCCTCCACTATCTAGCGGGTGTGACAGGTCTTTTCTCTCTAGAATATAGCAAATGCCTCTCTCCTCACATTTCCCACACCCTGGCCATCATCGTTCTGGCTAAGGAGGATTGGCAGCAATGTTCTTTGCCACCTATAAAGTATAAACAAACTTCTTAATGAGCTAAAAAACCTGCTGTCACAAAAAGCATGGAAAGCCTTTTTGTATTTTCTAAAACATCTGGAAATCCAGTGGGTGCAAATATCTGAAAGGAATGGAGAATAGCTCAGGCAAATGTGCTGAGCAGGTTCCCTGTTTGTGCCAATGCACTTTAGGTCCAGACTTCTAAATAATTCAGTGCTAATGGTGCATATTGCAACCTTCATCATTGTGGTATCAGAGCACCTGTTAGTAGGACATTAAGGGACATGATTAAAATCTGTCCTGATCTGCTCAGTCTCACTTGAAGTTGAAATTTTACAATTAATTGGTTGTAATTTTGAATGGAGTTGGGCCAAACTCTCTCTTCAAAGTATTGTATAGAGTAGTAGCTTCTAATTCTGTGACAGTGTAGAAAAAAAATTTAGGTGTCATTGCAAACTAATTGTCAATTACAATTCAAAATAGAATAGACATCTAAAGTAGACTAGCAGATTTTGAGCAACTTGGCCATGTATGGTATTCCATGATTGCTACTTGAATAGAAAGCCTATGCCTGATAGTGGGTGTATTTTTTTATTTTGTCAGTGACGGTTTTTTATTTCTCTGAACAAGACCTCAAAATAGCATATATAAATAAACACACTGAAAAGCTACATTAAAAGAACAATGACGTTGCAAAGACAAAGACACAAATTAGAAAATACCAGAATTAAAGTTGCCTAGGCAACCTTGATTGGGCTGGTTTGTGCATATGTATTATGACCCAGACTTTAATTATGTTACTACATACCATTTTTCCCCACCGGACCCTTGCCTCACTCCATGCACAGGATGGATGGTACTCGCTTAGGGAGCTGCTAGTCAATATTTAGTTTTCTTCTCATGATTCAGTGTGGTCTCCATGCCTTATATCCTACACAGTATTCAAATTACTATTCATTTATTGGCTTTTCTGTGGAACTCATCACTATAATGTCTGAGTGCTTCACGGTCACTAATAAATTTATTTTTAGCACACCCCAGCAAGATTAGGGGTATTTATTATTAAAGCTGATTGAAAAATCTTATACCAAAAGAACTGTCAAAAAATGCCCTTTCATTGATACCAGAATGTTTCATGGACATGCATCAGTTTCAATTAAAATTTTGTTTGAAAAGTGACTAGAAATTCCATTCTGGACCTGAGACAAAACCAGAGCAAGAAAGAGGCACTCACTTGAGTGTGGGAGACCCACATCCAAGTCCATACTGCATCCAATTGGAGCAGATACTTCTTGAATATGGGAGTACCCTACCCACTAGGCTATTGCCTGTGTGGGAGGGAACGGTCTGATGTTTTCTCATGACAATTTTTGAAAGGTCTCATAGTCATTCCACACTGGCAGTAAACCACATTTTGAAACCCTGGAATTTTTTGTGAGATGGAATTCTTTTCTGGCTAATCCCAATTATCCTTATTTTGCAGATGGAGAATTGAGGCACACAGAAATTCAGATTGCAAGTATCCACTAATTTTGGATGCTCAGTTTGAGACATCTAGTACCTGATTTTTTTTTTCAGAGTAGTTAGCTTTACATAGCACTTCCTGTGTTCAAAGACCAGTTTCTGTGGAGCTCAATTGCAGAATTGCTAAGTGCGCACTGCTGCAGATCAGATCGGATCCTATGGTCTCAGATGGGGCACCTACAAAATGAGGAATGCACAATTAGAGACCACCTGTGAAAGGTCAATTTAACTAACCTGCCTATATAGGAACTTATGGCACAGGCAGGGTTAGAATCCAGTTCTCTAGGACAGCAGCCAACTGCTTTAAACATGAGACCACCCTTTACTCTGCTTGGAACTCTCTCCACCATTAACTACACATCTTCCAACTTCTTCAACTAATGAGGCTGGGCTCTTACAGACAATAGCCTCCTTTACTATGTTAGATGTTAGGGGACTTATTCCTTCACCCTCCCACTTCCCTGGTTCTTCTCACATGAACAGAGAGCAACAATACCTGAAGTCCAAAGGCACAAACAATTCGATGTTTGTTGGGGTGAACTTCCAGCAAGCATGATTCCACTTTCTTCTCTCTAGTGTCTCCTTCCCAGCTTGACACCACAGCCTGACTCGCACCACTGCTCAAGTTCCATGCACTTTCTCCGCCCTGTGTAGTGCCGAAAACATTCCTTAGATCCTCAATTCTTCCTCATTCCTCTCACTGGACTTTCCAAATTACTCCGCTCCCTCGCATATTCCTGATTTTGACTGCAGTCTTACCTCATAATTCCAACTGAGGTTTTGTCGGTATCCTCCCCTTCTCATCATTTTACTGCAATTTATCACTACACAATCCCTAAATAATATGTAACCCCTATAGTTATGATTAAAACTATTATACCCCACCCCTCATTGGGTTACACCACCAATTTTTACGCAGACAACAATCACAGAACCAGACACCCTGCAAT
>NC_133769.1:262897170-262987918 GCF_003597395.2 Chelonoidis abingdonii
CTCGTTATCTCTAGCTTGCTTGCTAGCATATATATACCTGCCCCTGGAAATTTCCACTACATTTATCTGACAAAGTGGGTATTCACCCACGAAAGCTCATGATCCAAAACGTCTGTTAGTCTATAAGGTGCCACAGGATTCTCTGCTGCTATTTTAGTCCTGTCTCTTTCCCAGCCTGGCTACTCACCCCAGTCCTATTTTCCTCACCTACTCAGTCTGTCTCCACTCTTCAAGCTTCTCATCCTGTCCTAGTGTCCTTCCCCAGCCATTCCTAGTCTTCCTCTCCACCCCAAAACTCCTTGTTTCTCTCCCAGTCCCCCTTCCCCCCCACCCTCATGGCCAATTTATTTACTATGAAGTTTGAACCAAAAATGCAGCCTGAGAATTTTTTTTGATTTGTCAGGTTGGAGCCATGAGGAAAAATTTAACCTAGGATGGCTCTAGGAAAGAACAATTTAAATGGGACCATTGTTGAGGGGGGCTTTTTTTTCTTAAAGGCATTTAAGCTTGAAAGCTTTTTTTAGGTCGGTGGGGAAGAACATACAGCAACAAAATAACCCTTTTTATATGATTTGAGCTAATGCACAGCAGTTTATATGTGGTAACCTAATCAGTGCTCTGGTTTTATTTTTATTGCTTTGAGCTAGAGAGACTGGAGACTGCTGTTATAACTAGTCATAGGGGGATAATTAGTGGGTCACTTGCTAACAAAATGTATAGCTTTTAAAGGTAGGTGCCACTCAGGACTTAAGCTATCTGACAGTGTCCCATTAATTTGTCAAGAGATGGAATTTTCTGACACAGTTCTAGTTCTTTTCCTGAAGCTTGCATAGTTAGCCTTGGTTGTGCAGAGAGATCTTTTGTTGTGAAGATGTCTAATCACTAATTGTAATATCCTTGGGCCAGTACAGCTGACGGGGCTGGTCTGTGAATAGCCTGGCAGACTGCACATAGGGGTGTGTGCAGCAAATGTCCAATTGTGCAAGATGGCAAAAAGTTTGCTCAGCAGCTGGGAGAGGTGGAGCTGTTTTGGGGAAAGGAAAAGAGGAGCCAAGCATCTACCAAGTACATAGTGAGGCATGTGGTTAAAAAGGGAACTAATACAGGAGGCACTAGCAAGCCCAAAAGTTAGTTGTCTAACATTAGCTCTGAAATGCTAATACTTGATAAGGACTCAGTGCTGTAGGGGGCCGGAGTTCATCTCTTCATGATGCTTCTCAGCTGTGTCTCCTCTCCTACCTCAGCTCAGAGGTTAAATATGTGAACCCATCAGTAGCACCTCAGAGTTCCCTTGCTCAGCTATTAAAATTAACTCCTGTTCAAGTCAATGGGAATTGCAGGTACTCAGCACCTCTCAGTCTATGAGCCCTAAGAAATGAAGGGCCAGAATCTGGTCCCACTCCAGCTGTTTTGCGCTTCTCTGGTGGTACAAATTATCAGGAAATGGAGTTTAACTAGTAACCTGGGAATTCCCCTGGTGTAAGGGAATCCCTGATTGGGGTAGAGTTGGTGCAGTGACTCTGCACCGGCTCCTATTTACCCTTTCTTAGGATATGTCTACACTACCTGCTGGATCAGCGGGTAGCGATTGATCTATCGGGGATTGATGTATCACGTCTTGTCTAGACAGGATACATCGATCCCCAAACACCCTCCCCGTCAACTCCGGAACTCCTCCAGGGTGAAAGGCAGAAGCGGAGTCTATGGGGGAGCGGTGGTTGTCGATCCCATGCCGCGAGCATGCGAAGTAAGTCAATCTAAGATACGTTGACTTCAGCTATGCTAGTCTCATAGCTGAAGTTGTGTATCTTAGATTGATTCCCTCCCCCCCAGTGTAGACCAGGACTTTCTTTTTTTCCAGTTAAAAAAAAAACAAACAACAAAGCCAAACCTCCCCACTACAATTACTGCTAGGAGCTGGGGCTAATTGTAGCAGTTGAGTCAAATCAAAAATTATTCATGAGAAGGAGGAGAGCTGGAAAACATTGGGAAGTGGGAAAGGGAGAGAGCCAGGAGGAGAAGGGGAGCAGGAGGTCATTAGCATGAGGGGAGATCTTGGATTTACTAAGAGGCTTTCTTTGAAAATTAGAGCCAAAAGTATCTCAAAACAGCCTAAAAAAGGACTTCAGAACTGATACAGATGAGTAAAATCTTTATATAAAAATACTGCGCATATGTAACCCTTTGCCAGCTAGGAGCTGAGACCCAAATCCTCAGACATATTTAGGCACAGATTCCCATTGATTGGAGTTAGTCACCTAAATACTTTTACAGTTCTGGGCCTTAGTGGCTTCCATAAATCAGCTACTTGGAAAATTAATTTTTTTCATATGGTAGAGGCTATAAAATTGCTTTCTAATGGTAATGGTTATGTAGTAAGGTGGTGTGTGTGTGTATGTGTGTAACTTTTTTTTTTGGTTCACTTAATACATGGCACATGCTCTAGAGCAGGGATTCTCAAACTGGGGATTGGGACACCTGAGGGGGTCATGAGGTTATGACATGAGGGGTTGCAAGTTGTCAGCCTCCACCCCAAATCCTGCTTTGCCTCCAGCATTTATAATGGGGTTAAATAAGTCTTTTTTTAATAAGAGGGGATCACACTCAGAGGCTTGCTATGTGAGAGGGGTCATCACTACAAATGTTTGAGAACTACTGCTCTAGAGTGAAAGGTTGGGACCCATGATGTCTTACAAACTTCATTTACATAAAATAGTAGCAGCCAATTTCACCCTTGCTGATCTTTCAGATAAAGTAGAAATAATGGATTCTAACAATGTGTCTCAAATACAACTATCTTTACTCAATTTCTTTGACTTTGGGATTTGGATCTCATAGACAAAGAGGACCAAATTCATGCTATTAATTGATATTAATGTGTTCATATTTACCTATCTCAAGGTGGTGTTGGTGTTATAAAGATTCATCACTTCATGTGTATACAGCACTTGGAAGATTAAAAGTACTACCTAAATGCTAATATATATATTATAGAAGACCTAAGTGTTTTTATTTATATATATGTATATATATATAAACACTTAGGTCTTCTATAATTTGAGTTAAAATTTAGCACACATAATGGAAACTGTTTAGAAACTATGCAGCTGTTCAATTTTAATTATTGGTCACTGATATACATTATAAACAAAGGAACTAATTCCATCAATGACAAACTATTTGTAACTTGCTCCTGTTGAAGTGTTCGTGATTGATTATAAGTCAAATATCTTCCACTTCCTGTTCAACACCCAGTTTTTACAACTGGGACTTTAATAAGGCTGAACCCAATAAGAAGATAAACCTGTCTACTTGAAAGGATCCTATGTATAAATCACTGGCCTTCAAACAAATGCATAGCATACATTGGTGTCTGACCTTAGCAGACACAAAACCTAAAGGGGACTGAAATGTGCACTGTAATTATACCACTCTTCACATGAGATCAGGTTTTAAATCAGTTCCTAGAAGCCTCACCAGTGAGCATGGCTCATGTGTCAAAACAGTCAGCTTAATTTCATAACCTTAAATATACAACTTGGTGAAGTGTGAATGGGTTTGGAAGAAAATAGAACAGAGAGGGAGGACTTGGAGGGCAAGTGTGTTCATGTGTTGTAGGTATAAACTAACACCCCAACTCTGGAGGTGCAAATTTAGGGTTGGATTCTGTAACCCTCATGTTGATTAGTATTTTCTCAGGCAAGCATCTCATTAAATTTGAATCTTTCAATACTAGAGGTAGAGTATAACTGATTGTGTTCATTTCAAACTACGTGAAGTTTTCCAGACTGACCATCTTTTGATGGAAACTCAATTAGTTCACACAAGCTAAGCTACTTCAGACCAAATCAGTACTTTGATACATCTCCAAGGAACATCTAAGGCCTTGTGTACACACCGGTGCACTGGCTCATCTAAAGGTGTGGTGTTAAACCAAATGAATGAAATGTATGCAAGTTTGTGCTTAGACATTCTTATTTCAGTTTTAGTGACTTTGTTTTAGCTTAATCCTGAAAAATACCCAAACTGATTGAGCTACACTGAAATAAATCACTCTTAAATTCAAATAAGTGTGTCTACACACAAGCTCTGCATTAGTTAAACTATCTCATTTTAAAAATGCACTTAGTTAAATCAGTCTAGGCAGACCTAAGTGCTATAAGTAGTAGTTTTGGAAACTCAGACAATAGGGGGTCAAATCCAGAAAGGTATTAGGAGTTACTCTGCTCAGCAGTGATACTCAGACTGCAGCTGTTGAGCCACAAGTGGCTCTTTAATGTGGCTCCTTAAGCTCTTTGCGGCACATGATACTAGAACACTGATTTAATTATTAACCAACTGGGGCTTTTACTATGCTCATGCTTGATACCTCTCTTGCTCAGCCTACGTTTCCGTGTGTCCCCAGCTGTCTTCCGTATAGGCATTTTGGGCTGCCCCCTCTTCTCAATGACATGCATTTCCTGCTGCACAGTCTGACAAGTATCAGCATCTAAGGCATGCTCAAAGCACACCTCCTGGATTAGGCCCTGTAGCAAAATAAGCATTCCCCCGCTGACTCTAAAACCACTCCTTAAAATGGCCTGTTTCTCTGACCTTGGAATTGAAACTCGAACAACTTGTTTTGGCAACTTTCTCTAGTCTACAGCAATTAGATGTATTAAAAAAACCCACAATTGTTTTTCCTCTTTGCTTCCCAGTAAAAAATAAAATAGTCATTCCTTATTCAATGTAGATGCTATTCATATTTAATACCGATCTAAATAAAGGGAACTGACCAGCTCATATGGACAATACTTGGGATAACACATTTTTTTAAAAAGTCTTTTAGTATTGTTACCCCTTTGGACTTGAGTGGTTAATCAATATTCATAGTCTTGCAGGTTGTATGTTAGGAGGAGAAATTGATGAGATATTTCCTTGATGGAGTCCTGTTTATTACAAAGTCCTCTATTCCTGAACACAGTAGGAAGCAAATGGGAGGCAGTTTCTTAGCTCACAGTTGAAGCCTCTTTCCAACTAGTACTGTGCCCAAAAAGCTTTCTCTCCAGACATTTTCTCAGTGCCACTCTCCCAGTGCTCTGGTAGCTGTCTCCCTGACTTTCTGGCTCCTTTTCTCCACCTGTTCTCTAGGTGCTTCTGCTCAGTCGCACACAACTCCACCAAAACAGCTGTGCCCACATAGTTCTGCTGCTGACAAGCCTGGGTTTTGAGTGGTGGTTCCAATTGTTTCAGCTATCTTACTCCAACAAGGAGCTTAACTGTTTATGATTATCCTACAATCTTCATGAGATTTCACTCATCCCCCATCAGAACAGTATTTTAAAGTCAGAATATTCTTATTAGGATAAACTCTAGCACTAGCCACTGGTGATTAATCTCTGTTTAAACTCAACAAGTATGTTTAAAATGTAGGCTTTACCATGGTTACAAATAAAATCCTCTCAGGGAATCTTCAAATTTTAAGAATAATTATTTGGCAAGCAATGGGAGGTCAGCTGACAAATAGTTAAGGAATATACAGTAAAAGCTGTGTTATCTGGCACTTTACCAGATGGAAAGCTTTTTATGAACCAGCATTTCTGATCTTCATTGAAAATCTGGTTTATAGTATGGTTGGCACGGGGCAGGCTCCCTACCTGACTCTGCGTGGCTCCCCGCAATTGGGGACCTGTCCCTGCTGCTCCTAGGCAAAGCCAATTAGGTGGCTCTGCACACTGCCCCCGCCCACCCTGAGTGCTGGTCCCACAGCTCCCATTGGCTGGGAGCCATGCTCTGCCTAGGAGCAGCAGGGGACAGGTCACTGCTTGCAGGGAGCCGCCCAAGGTAAGCACCACACAGATCCATCAGCCCTCGCCCCCCCTGTGCCCCAATCCCCTGCCCTGAGCCTCCTCCCACACCAAACTCCTCCTTAGAGCCCATGCCCCACACTCCCTCAAATGCCCTGACCCCCACTCCTTCACCCCCTCCCCACCCAAACTCCCTCCCTCTTAGTTAACTGGAATTTTTCACTTACCTGCACCCCCCATTCTTCCAACATGCTGGATAAAAAAAGCTATTATTGTATTGTACTATATGCATTTCTAGTTAGCTGAAGAAAGAATCCAAAACTATAGAATTCAGTATAATCAGGGGTCAATAAGACCTAAACTAGGTTTGCTTTTGAGGTTCTGGCTCTAGTTTAGAACATTACTTGTATTTAGAATCCCACCTCCAGCAAGAGACAAGAGTACAATGCTACAGAGTGAAGTGAAAGTCAGAAGACCCCTGTGAGTCTTTTTACAATTTAAAATGTAATGCACCTGTTCTTGCCTGCTTCCTCCCAGCTACTATTTTCAGAAGCCATTTATTGTATTTCTTTTTTTATACCTATTAACTTTAAAGGTTTTATTGGATGGACTGAGAGGTCCTGAACCCAGGAAAGGCAATACAGTCTAGGAATTAGTGACTGAGAGCCAGGAGATGTGAATTCTAGTTCTGATCATCTTGTTTCATGACCGTGGGCCTCAACTTTCAAATATGTGCATTTGCATGAATGCGGTTGTACATGCTTGCTGTGTATTTATGCACATAAATGGTTACTTAGATGCCTAATCTGTACATGCAAATTCCTAGGTAACATGCACAAATCAAATAGACATGTTTTCTTAAATGCCTAAATTCCTGTGTATGTACATAACACTATTTGTACATACGACTATTGAAATCTGGTCCTTTACAGCTCCATCCTTCAATTTATCCATCTGTGAAGAATCTAATTATGTCCATCTTTATAAGGTGTTTAGGTACCTTGAGACGACATGTATGTACATACAAACTGTTATCCTTTACATATTTAGTGGCATGGTTCCAGAATCTGTTTGTTTACCCATAACACTAGTATTCATTGCTTATACGATGACTTAACATAGCTGTGGGTTAGTGAACAGTAACTACAAACTTGTGATTTCTGTGTTAGTTTTTTTGGTTTGAGAGTAATCCTATATTATAATCCAAATTAACTTCTGTAGTCTTAAGGGAGTCCAATAAAACAATTATCAGAAGTATTTTAGGATAATTACTTTAGTGCTCATTAAAGTGAGAAATGTATAGTGGTGCTTGCCTTTTGTTTAGCTGTAACCAAGAGCTAAGCTAATGCACCTCAGTCCTGACCTGCATGGCCTCTGCTCTTTTCGGGCTGATCCAAAGCCCAGTGAAACCAATAGAAAGATTCCCATTGACTTCAATGTGCTTTGTATCAGGGCCTTAGTTCTGAGCCATCTTTGCCACCTTTTTTTCCATTTTTCCAGCTCACTGGTGTTGGGTCACTGGATCAGTCTTCTCCAGGCTTGTCAGTACAACATTCACTTCATATCCACTCCATCTTCCATCCTCCCACATACAATCTATCACCATTTTCTTAACCATTCTCTTGTTCTCTACCCACAAACTTTAGTCTCAAATGCCTTTCTAACAGGATTCCCTTCATCCATCCTTTGCACAAGCCCATACCATCTCAGTCGTCTTACACCTTCTCTCTGATACCACAGACCTTGTACTCACTCCTGATGGCATCTTTCCACATTATCCAGCAAGATCACCACCTTGCTGCCCTGAAACATCTCATTCCAGTGCCTTCAAGTCTTCTCAAGTGCCTTTTGTTGGTCATCCGTGTCCCAGATCTGTACAGAAGAGCTGGTTTTAATGTGATCTTTGTATAGTTGTCCCTTCAGGAGTCTGACCATCTGTTTATCATAAATCCGCTCTTAGTTTTCACCAGACCTTCCCATGCTCATCAGCCTTGCTTGCAGATCTCTATTAGATTTCTCCATTTGCTGTTAACCTGCCTTCCAAGATACTAAAACACAGAAACTTGACTTAGGTGCTGGCCTTTGATGTGTTCACCTGTTATGGTCCCGCATGAGTCACCTCCCATGACTTTAGTCTTTTCTTTATTCATTCTGAGGGTATAATTTGTTCCAAGCATCAATCACCTGGACCAAATCTTCCTTACTATAAGCCACTAGTGCAATGACATCTGCATAGATCAACTTTGTACCACTTTCCGTTTGGATTTCATTCTACCACCGTTCTTCATGAGACATTGATCTACTCCACTTAGTACAGCCACACAGCATCTCAGCTTCTCAGACCAATACATTCTTGAAAATATACAAATTCGAACAGTAGAAGATTGGGTGTATCTCTTTGCTCAAACCTTGCAACTATCTCCCTAAATTTATCTACATTCATATTGTGCAGTCTCATGTTCTGATACAAGTTTCACTGAAGCAAAGCTCCTGCTGGGTGTATTTGCCTCTTGTGACCATTACCACCAATGGCTTATGTTAGGGTTGCAACCATTTTGCTCAGGGTAACCTTACAATCCTTAACCATCATCCTCTGGTTCATTCAGGTTTAAAAGATTTCTATTTGCGTTCTTACTCCACCACTTCAATATTATGTAAATATTACTTTCTCTTTTCTTAAACCAAATGTTGGGACTCACCCACTGATTGCCTAGGCACATGTCAAGCAGTGCAGTGCCCTCTGCATTCTGCGACCCCAGTGCATACCATCCCAGTATCTGCTCATATCAACTTGAGCCTGTATGGGCATTGAAATCTCCCAGGATAAGCAGCAATTCCTCTGGTCCAGCCTTATCTACTAGGTTCTACAGGCTCTGCCTAATCTTTCTCTTCTCTTCCCCCAGGGTAACCTTAGAATCCTAGAAGATTAGGATTGGAAGAGACCTCAGGAGGTCATCTAGTCCAGCCCCCTGCTCAAAGCAGGACAACGCCAACTAAATCGTCCCAGTCAGGGCTTTGTCAATCCAGGGCTTAAACCTCTAAGGATGGAGATTCCACCACCTCCCTAGGTAACCTATTCCAGTGCTTCACCACCCTCCTAGTGAAATAGTCGTTACTTTTTCACTTGTGTATCAGTATTACCTTGTTGTGGGGCATATACAGCAGATAAGTCTGCTCAATGGTCTGTGAGGGGATGTTGGATGGGATGGGATCTGAGTTACTGCAGAGAATTCTTTCCTGGGTGCTGGCTGGTGAGTCTTGCCCACATGCTCAGGGTTTAGCTGATCGCCATATTTGGGGTCGGGAGGGAATTTTCCTCTAGGGCAGATTGGCAGGGGTCCTGGAGGTTTTTCGCCTTCCTCTGCAGTGTGGGGCATGGGTCACTTGCTGGTGGATTCTCTGCAGCTTGAGGTCTTCAAACCACAATGTTGAGGACTTCAATAACTCAGTCATGGGTTAGGGGTTGTTATAAAAGTGGATGGGTAGGGTTCTGTGGCCTGCTTTGTGCAGGAGGTCAGACTAGATGATCATATTGGTCCCTTCTGACCTACGAGTCTATGAGTCTATATACAATACTACAAATAACCTGTGTTCCTTTGCTTGTCTTCAGACAGCCTTTAAATGCTCATTCACCCTGATTTCTTGAAATTTTTTACAAAGTTTGTCATGACCCACCTTCTACTGCACCTCTGAACATGCATTATTTGTGTTCTTAACTCTCCTTCCTGAGAAATTTCCTGGGCTGTTGCTTTAACACTGCAGGGTCTGGTGATCATGTCATCTGGTACTGGGCATCATTTTGGACTTCTGGCATTTTTCCACTGAAAGTGGCTGGCGGTCAAACTAGGAAACACAAGATTTCTGCCATATAAAAATCCTATTTAAGGCTGGGGAGTGAGTTAATCTTGGCTTTTCTTTACTGCCTCCGCACCCAAGAAGGAAGACTGCTAAAACACCTGAAGAAACAAAGGAATTAAAGCTTGTGGGGGAGGGGGGGCTGAGCCCAGGCAAAAAAGTAAGGTTACCAACTTTCTAGTGACACACAACCAAACACCCTCATCCTGCTCCATGCCCTGCACCTCTTCTGAGGTCCCACCCATTCTGCAAGGCTCTGCCCCTGCTCACTCCACCCTCCCTCACTCATTTTCATCAGGTTGGGTCAGCAGGAGGGGATGATGGCTGTGGCTGGGGGTGCGGGCTCTCCAGCGTGGGGCCAGGGATGAGGGGTTTGAGGTGCAGAAGGGGGCTGTGGGCTGGTGCAGGGAGTTAGGATGTGGGGGGAGTAAGGGCTCCAGCTGGGGATGCAGACTCTAAGGTGGTACTGGGGATGAGAAGTTTGGAGTGCAGGAGGCTGTTCTGGGCTGGGACTGAGGGATTTGGAGGGCAGGGGTGGAATTGGGGCTGGGGCAGGGGTTTGGGGTGTAGGAGGGGGTCAGAGGTGCAGGTTCCAGGTAGCGCTTAACTAAAGTAGCTCCCAGAAGCAGTGGCATGTCCCCCTTCAGGCTCCTACATGGTGGCGGGGCCTGGTGGCTCTGGATGCTGCCTCATCCACAGGCACCGCTCCTGCAACTCCCATTGGCCACAGTTCCTGGCCAATGGGACCTGCGGAACTGGTGTTTGGGGCGGGGGCAGCACACAGAGCCCCATGGCTGCCCCTACACCCCAGGAGCAAAAGGGGGGACATGCTGCTGCTTCCGGGGAACCACGCGGCGCCACGGCAAGCAGGGAGCCTGCCTTAGACACGCTTCACCACCAACTGGACTTTTAACAGCCTAGTTGGCTGGTGCTGACCGGAGCTGCCAGGGTGCTTTTCAACCAGGCGTTCCGGTCAAAAATCAAACACCTGGCAAGCCTACAAGAAAGGTCAGCCTGTGAAGGGTATATCGGAGATTTAAGCTGCAAGCAGTGCAGTTTACCTTCAAGAAAATCTGCAATTTGCATAAAACATTTAGGGTGAGAAATTACTATTTGTAGCCAGTTTCTTTAATATATTAAAGCCTAGTTTGCATGTTTTGTTTCATTTGCTGAGTAATCTGTATTAATCTTTATGCTATCCCTTATCACGTAGAATCTACCTTTTGTAGTTAATAAACTTATTTTTTGTTTGTTCTAAAACCCAATTTGTGCAATTCCTAATGGGGAGGGTTGGGGGGAAGCTATGCATATCTTCCTCAACATTGAGGGAGGGAGTGAATTTCATGAGTGTAGGCTGCATAGATCTCTATATAGTGCAAAACAATATAATTTTGGGTTTATACTCCAGAGGGTGTGTGCATCTGAGTGCTGGGCAATCCCCAAGCTGAGAGTTTCCACACAAAGCTGATTGCAGACTCTGTGGTGTCCCAGACAGCTGGGTGTGTCCCTACCTGTTGTGTGTGCCTGGCACAGCAGGACAGGCTGAGGAAGCCCAGGCTGGTAGAACAGGCAGGCTCAGTGGGACCCCAGCACATCAAGTGGCACCCCAGAATGAGGGCCCAACTCATCAGTGTATAAGAGTTCAAGTTGAGTTGTGCATGCAGATTTGCAAGTTGGTGTCATGCTGTAGCAGACATTTTATTGTTGGAGCATGGGAATAACTAATTCTATTAGCTTTTCATATTGCTCACAGTTAAATCGCAAAGGTAAAGGGTTGGTAACAGTGGTCTCCATTTAGTCCCAAGTGGTCCTTCAGTACTATCAAAAACCAATATAAATACCAGCAAATGTAGCCCATTAGTCATTAAATGTGTAAAACTGACAGAGGGCTGGAAAAAGAAAGAACAGTACTGGAATGAGTCTGGCAGGTCTGTGTGGGAAATCTGGACTGTTGGCCACATCAAGCATCGCTAATAGCCCTTACTTAAAACAGAAGTGTAAAACTGACCACATTTAAACAGCCTAATTCTCAGATTGGCATGCAGAGTCCACTGATAGCCTGTTAACAACCGCTAAGGTGGTAATTTCAGAAGCTTGCATTAGATGATGAGTGGTGTATCTCCCTGTAATTGTGGCTGGCTGAACTCTAACAGGTTAGTTTTCTGGCTTCAAACTTTTCTTACTTGGAATAAAAAAAAAAATTAAAATGAAGGCAGCCTGATTTTAGGTAAATTGTGATAAACTTAGAGAAGGCTTTTCTTTTTTCCTCTCTACTCCTTAGTTGTATCCTGTGCCTCTCTCATTGTCCCTTCCCATCCCTCTTTCTGGAGAATCCATATGAACATTCTTGTATTGCTTGACAAACTGTAGCAAAATAAATGGAAATGCAAGGGACTGGTTGCATTTTACTGGAGTCCTTCATTCCAAAAAGGACTGAAGTAATTTATATAAAATATTTCTTCTCCTCTGGAGAAGATAGTATGTGTATGTGTGAGATTTATTTTACTGTATCAGATTTTTGTAGGCAAGTTAACTTATAAAATGCCATAGTTGTAACTTCACTTATTTCCTAAAATGTACCTCTGTAAAGGTCACTATATATTGAATAATCTGTATTCTGACATCATTAAATAGTGCTACAGTGTAACATGGATCCCTATAACACATCCCTTTATTTTTACCCCAAGCTCACCATAGTATCTAACAAAATTATGCAGTTAATTATTTGCAGAGACTCCCAGGCTAAAAAGCATCTTCTTTGGATTCTGTCCTTCATCTTCTCAGAATGCCTTCACATTTTTTTCTTCCCTTTTCATCTTCCCCTACCCCCCAAATTCCTCCCAACACTCAATCTTCTGCAGTGGGTTGGAAGGATATATGCCTGGGTGGGTATCGTGGAAATGCTAATCTGCACTTCTTAAAGGTGGTGATATTTGACTGTCTTACACTTTCCTGGAAAGGAATTCCATAGCTGGAGACTGCTACTGAGAAAATTCTCTCCTAGCCACAATTCTCACAATCCTCACTCTTTTGGGTCTTGCATCACTGAGAACAATGCAAGCTTTGCTATTAAACTTCAGTGTGTACAAGGTCCAGCTTTTGGTGGACTGTTCCATAGTTCTAGATGAGTGGAGTCTTTGGGCTTCGTCTTGGATGTGGAGAAATCTGGTCCCTGAAGGACTCTCTTTGAGATGATAAATTGACTCCTGAGTAGGGAGTTTCAGAGTTTGAGGTGGGCCTGTGTATACTTAGTGCAAGGATCGACAACCTTTCAGAAGTAGTGTGCCAAGTCTTCATTTATTCACTCTAATTTAAGGTTTTGCATGCCAGTAATATATTTTAACGTTTTTAGAAGGTCTTTCTATAAGTCTGATATATAACTGAACTATTGTTGTATGTAAAGTAAATACGGTTTTTAAAATGTTTAAGAAGCTTCGTTTAAAATTAAATTAAAATGCAGAGACCCCTCCACCCCCAACCAGTGGCCAGGACCCAGGCAGTAAGTGCCACTGAAAATCAGCTTGCATGCCACCTTTGGTTGCGTACCCCCATGTAGTGCTTTTCAAATCTGTTGAAAATGGGAGCTTGCAGTGTTACACTGTTAGGCTCTTAGCTATCGCTGTGTAAGAACCATCATTGAAGTACCAGTGTTTAGAGCATTGGTACAAGGTGAATAAGGAGAATACTATATACCTTGTGCATCATATTAACAAGGCAAGCCAACAAACAGGATTGAAATTCACATGAGCAACATACAAGGATAAGAATAAGAGCCTTACAAATCAAAGATTAAAGGAACAAAGTGTTACAGTATGATGTAATTTTGTAACTGGGAACTCTCTACCTGCTACTCATAGACTCATAGGTCAGAAGGGACCAATATGATCATCTAGTCTGACCTCCTGCACAAAGCAGGCCACAGAACCCTACCCATCCACTTCTATAACAAACCCCTAACCTATGTCTGAGTTATTGTGGTTTGAAGACCCCAAGCTGCCGAGAATCCACCAGCAAGTGACCCATGCCCAACAAAACAAAGTACAGTCCTGCACCACCGTTATGTACTTTTTAGCTTAATAGTGGCTGGCATATTAGCTGTTTGAGAGAGTTACTCTGGGACTTGTCACTGAGCTTCCATTATTCCTTGCCTATTCACTAAGGTGTCGTTCATAGTTAGTTATAAAGTGGAAAATGTTTTTGATTAATATGCCTTATTAGAAGTGAAACTTTAACAAAAATTAAATCAGCTCCTATAATTTCTTTTTTCAGCAAGAATACGTTTTTTATTGGGGAGGGGGAAGTTTGATAGCTAGCAATTGATTTCTCCCCCAGCCATAACAGAAGTTCCTGGGGGGGGGGGTAGTTATGCATAGGAACTGTCACTGAGATCAGAGATAATGATTTAATTCCTGTGAGTTTAATCTTGTATCCTCTAAAATGTTTTTATACAGCTCCAGATCAGTTAGTGGGAGGATGACAATGATTCAGGCCTGAGGTAGGATAGCGTGTACCAGTTGGTAAAATATAGATGCATGCACACATGCCCCAGAAACATTCTCATTTCTATAACTGAACATTTTCAAGGTTTTGGGATGTTAAGGTATTTTTATCTACATTTTTGAAGTAGAAGTACTGTAATGCTATGAGAGACTATTCAGATACAGAAATGTTGGAAATTTCATGTGCAAATCTGTTCTCATGAGTTTTCAGCGTATAATTGGCAACTTTGTTAGGCTCATATATTTCTTCTTACTCCAATTTTTGGATACCTATGCATACCAAACCTGACTTCCAAATATTTTGAGGTTCACCCAACAATAGCTTGAAGCCTGCACACTTTCACTGAGGGGGTCTGCAGTATATGTTATGTGTACATATGTTTATTTCATTATTCTTCTGGACCTGAAGAAGAGCACTGTATAGCTCAAAAGCTTGTCTTTCACCAACAGAAGTTGATCCAATCAAAGATATTACCTTGTCTCTACATTTGTATATGTAAGTTTAATCTCACTGAGGGCCAAATTTTCTTCTCACTTTCATCAGTGTGAATAAGATGAGGCTTTAGCCCTAGGTGATGAACTAGTGTCTCTGACATAGCAGAGAGCAGCAGCACTGGAGCATCACTGTTCGCACTTACAAGGGGACATACCTGGGAGAGAGTAGCACTGGATATGTTATGGAAATATATTAGTAGGTACCAGAGTGGTTACATTTTGTCCCTGAACATGTCAGTGTGACATACTTTCCATTTTATCTGGGGATTAAGATTTTTTCCTTCTTAAATTAATGTCTACTGGTGCATAATCTCTATTGGGTGTGTGCGGGGGGAGAGGAATCATATATAAATTATGAAAAAAATCTGCACAGCTTCAGAACTCTTGCAAATATAGTAATGATATCAAAAGGATTTTAATGTTTTTGAGATCTTATGGCTGCTTCAAGGAGTAAAAGTAAAACTCAGTGCATCTGTTTACATAAAGCCTAAGCTGTGATACCTTTAGTGTGAACAATGTTATACAACAATAAATTGTATTGGATTGTAAAGCTCTCAGGAGGGAGAATTTCTTAAATCAAGCATATCCAATAAAGATACTTTTCCTTAGAGTGACAAAGTGGAAGATCTTAAAACTTCTAAAAAGATTGCTTAATGGTCTAAACAAGCTTTTATTACCACTTTTACAGCATCTAATTCTCTCTTTGGAGGTGCCAGCTGTTGTGAGGAACGGAAGTAGACTGTTCACATGCTCTAAGTAGGAGTAAGGTGGTTGGGCAGATGGAAATCTAATGTTGAGAGCAAAGGTTAATCTGAGCTGTGTATAAAAGGAAGTAACTGCTTAGTGTGGGCTCTGTGTCACATGTAGTTCACTGAAGGCAAACTGAAGGCTCAACCAGCTTTCTGCTGCTTTCCTTTGTATTCTTTTTCAGAGGCAGGACAGTAAAGTAAATAGAACTGATCAGATTCTGCCCTCAGCTTTATCTGGGCATCCCAGTGAAGTCACTGTGGCTGACTTCTGTGGGGATGCCTGGTGTAGCTGAAGGTAGAATTTGTCTCAAATTGCTCATCGTCCTGCAGCTATAAATGCACCTTCAACAATCTGAAGTGGATCTGAGTGTTCAGAACTTTATTTATCAAAACCCTGCTTCCCTTCCTATAATATCACTTCTTCTTCTTGATAGCATCTTTCCTAATCATCACCCATTTCTGCCTTCTTGCCATGGCCGGTGCAACCATTTAGGCGAACTAGGCGGTTGCCTAGGGCGCCAAGATTTGGGGGCGCCAAAAAGCGGCGCCCCCCCCCAAATTTTTTTAATGCTGTCAGCGGCGCTGCATAAGTCTGAGCTGGACACAGGGCGCAAGCAGCTCGCCTGAACCCAGCATGCTTAGGGCGCCCCCAGGGTCAGCGCGCAGAGCCGCGCTAAGCTCCGCAAGCCTAAGGGCGGCCCCGGGTCAGGAAGCCGCTGCATGCGGGCCCGCAACCCAGGGAGTTCCCCGGGTCAGAAGGGAGCCCGCCGTGGCGTCCGTGGCCCGGACCATATAGGGGGCGCTCTTGATCAAGAAGCCGCCGCGGTGGTCCGGCGGCCCAGGGTGCATCCACGGAGGTTTCACGGAAGCCCCGCCTGACGGCGATTCGTCGGCGGCCCGGGGCCCCCCCCCGGGGTCAGGGAGCCGCGGGGGCTCCTGGTGGACCTTCTGCTGCAGGCATGCCTGCGGCAGCTCCGCCAGAGCCACGAGACCCGCGCGGGGGGCGGCGAAATGTCCTGGCGCCTAGGGCGTCAGAAATCCTAGCGCCGGCTCTGCTTCTTGCTGTAACAACCAGTTTCCGCATGCACCGCTGCCTAGTGCTTAGTGTTCCACATCTCTCTGGGGCAGCATTCGAAATCAGCCATTCAGTTCCTTTCTGCCTACCAGCAGCTGTACTGAATCTGGCAGTTTGTGTAGCTGCCTTGCAAAGCCATGAAAGTAGTGTTGCTCAGGTGTCCTTTGAAAATAACAATCACCCATTCATCATCTTTTGGGGTGGTCGACAGCAACTGGTGTACTGTAGGTCTGCCTTGAGATGTGAAGCCTTTGCCGCCCCGTTTGAAGTTATAGTTACATTTTTTTTCCCCCATAAAGTTGATTTAACATGGATGCAGTGGTCAGTCTGGTAGCTACTTGAGACTACTGAGACCATTGTTATGATCAATTTATGCAAACACATCTGTCTCTACTAAAGCTTTGTTTTTCCACCCCCATTCTCTCCCTGTTTTATTGACCTGCCACGTATTATCTAAAGCTGAGATCGTAGGAGTTCTCTGGGGCAGGGCCTGTCTTTTGTTTGTTCATTTGTAGAATGGGCCCCAAGCCTCATTTGGGATCCTGAGCATTATGGGTATAGAAATAATGAATAAAATTTTCTGTTGAATCATTTGAAAAATAGTTATTGCATAGTAAATATTTATAAATGTAGATTAAGAGTACTGCCATATTTTGTTGTACCACGTAGTTATTTGCCCCAATTCACTGTGTGTTCTTATAGGGGGTTAATGTGACTTAAAGTGAAAACAAACTAAACTATATGCATTTGTTGATGGAAAGATTCCCTTTGGCTCTGTATCATTTAAAGTTGATTTGTTCTTGCTGTAGCGAGTGTTAATGTAGTACTGAAAGTATATGGAGATAGCTAAATATTACTGTGTTTTCTCCAACATAATACTATGAAATATGTCATCTTTCTGTGTTCTTTTGGTATAAATACCATCATTTAGCCTTTGGACCCAGAACAGCTGGATGGAGCTCTTTCCTTTACAATTAACAGGAAACTGTCTTTAGGAATTAAATATTAGGCCAAATTCTACTAACCCTTATTTATACAATAGTTTCATTGCTTTGGTGGAATTGGCCATGAGTAAGGGCTACTGACTCAGGGAAGGTTTTGTAAATTTGAGCCCAAAGGTTTATAATTGTATCTCAGAAAGATGTTAACAATCTGCGTGTGAACAGCAGCACTGTTGTTACCTCTAGAGTACACAGAGGCCTGGTCTACACTACACGTTTAAATCGATTTAAAGAGCGTTAAATCGATTTAACGCTGTACCCGTCCACACTACAACGCCCTTTATATCGATTTCTTTAAATCGATTTCTGTACTCCACCACGACGAGAGGAGTAGCGCTAAATTTGATATTAACATATCAGATTACGGTTAGTGTGGACGGAAATCGACGTTATTGGCCTCCGAGCGGTATCCCACAGTGCACCACTGACCGCTCTGGACAGCATAATTCTGAACTCGGATGCAGCGGGCTCGGGTAAACAAGGAAAAGCCAGCGAACTGTCTGAATTACAAATTTCCATGTTTGCGCCAGCACGGAGCTTCTGAATCACACGGTGGCCGATACAGTCCCAAATCCAAAAAGACCTCCCACCACTGAGATCCATACCGTGGAGATACTGGAATCTGTCAGCTTTATGAGGGAGATCAAATCTGTTACGTATCCATGAGCTCCCGTTACAGAACATGAAATGCCAACGCGTTTGAAAAAAAATCTCCGAGGGTACACTAGCCGCTTGTGGTGACATTCTAGTGTAACGGGACAGTCCCCCATGAGACTCAAATGGAACGCTTCATGAAGGGAGGAGGGGCTACTGAGGACTCAGCTATCCAACAGTCCCAGCAATCTCTGAAAATATTTGCCAGTTTTTTGGCTGAGGCTCCCAATGTCGTACGTCCAAACAACAGTGGTCTTGCGCGCGGTCTCAGGGAAAGCTCTCAGTTTCCCCCCCTCCTCCACGCACGTTGAAAGAAAGGGAAAGAAATCATATTTTTTTTCTTGACTTCTTTCAGTGTCACCTGACTATGGTGTACTGAATGCCTGGCTGGTAAACGTGATGCGGCAGCAGTGAAGAACAGTATCCGCTCCTCTACCCTCCCCGTGGTAGAATGGTACAATAAGTGATGATATCCGTCGTGCATCAAAGCCCGATGAGTGCTCCTGGCTGGCGCTCAGGTAGAGGCTGGCCGGGGTCGCCGGGTAAAATGGAAGGTCTCCAGTTACTGCCCAGTAGATGGTACAGAACGGCTGGTCACTGTTCTTTCATCATAGCAATGGGGGGCTGACTTCATCAGCCCCCTTCCCTTCTCCTGTGTAAAGAAAAGAATCCGTACTGCCTGGACTGTCCAAGCCCCGGAGGGCATGCCTCCCTCTCATTTTATCTCAGCAACAAGTCTCATGTTTCTATTCCTTGCATTTCTTTATAACTTCATGACACAAATGGAGAGGACAACTGCCAACGGTACTCAGAAGGTGTGGGGGAGGAGGCGAAGCAATGGGTGGGGTTGTTGCAGGGGCAACCCTGTGAAATACGACATCCGAAGCAGATCGTGCTCTGATACACTGGTCTCTCATACACTTGCCCATTTATTCTAGGCAGGACTGACTTATTTTTAGAAACAATAAGGGAGGGATTGACTGCAGTCCCAAGTGATCATCCCAATTGCTTTTGGCGTTGCGCTCCCAGCCGATTCAGCCAGGGGCAGTATGATAGCAGCCGGACAGTACGAGGGGGAGAGAGAACCGGCATCTGCATGGCCAGTTTTCTCCAGCAGTCAGAACGGTTCAGACGACCGGTAACCATCTCTGCTATCATGCAAAAGCAAGTGATGCTGTGTGTAGCGCTGGAAATATCGCCTCGTCACTCTCCGAGCGGTCATCTGGCACAGTTACTTGAGCATACGGTGCAGTGGAAAAAAAAAGAAGCTGAACGGGCTCCATGGTTGCCATGCGGATGGCAATCTGCCAGGTCAATCCAGGGAAACGGCGTGAAAGGATTGTCAGCTGATGTTTCTCGGAGATAGGAATGACTTGATGACATTTGTACCCAGAACCCCACGACATATGAATAAGTTCACCCAGAATTCCAAGGGCTGGGGGAAACTCGGTCGGAACGATGGGATATTATGGTGAGCATACAGGTAAGTAGACTAATCGCCGGGTCGACAATGCGCAATAGGGTATCTTCCAGAAAGTCGCACGTTAGGCCTCGGAGACATGGCACCGCAACAACGCCTGTGAGATATACTGGAGCAGGTGGAGCTTGTGGGCCGTGGGTAGGCAGATGAAATGAATTAAATATTTCAGATTTTATAGACGAACCCTGATTTTTTAGCTAATTTGATATTATCCCGTAGTGTAGACGTGGCCAGAGTCTGTGCCTGGGTTATTGACACAGAAGATTAAATGAAAGTGGATTAAGTATAACCTGAAAGTTACCTGTCAGGCAGAATCTCTGCTGGATAACTCACTGGAATTTATACACTCATATACAGATATAAACTGTATGGATTAGTCAGGTAAATTAGCCAATGTGATGCCTTTAACAAATATGTTGAAACAAGTCATGTAACAACAAGATGATCTTTGGTAGAACTGCCAAGACAAGGTTAGACATTCTCTTTACCTCTGTGAAAATGGGGTAAAGGAGACAACAGTGACTGTCACCTTTAATGCTAGTTACTCCTATTTTGGTTAGTGAGCTTTTACACTAGCACTGAAGTTTAGGGTAGCTGTTATTTCCTGTCCTGTCTGACTTGTTTAAGTGCACTTCTATCTATCTTTAGGAAAGGAGGGTAAATGAAAGGAGAGACGCATGTGCCCTGAACAAAACAAGGTGGTAAATTCATTATTTATAGCAGCATAAGTAGATAACGTGTATTGTAGGAATAGAGTAAAACATCATAAACAAGGATCTGGGAATGTTTGCGGGTTTTTTTCTGTCATCCTTTTGTAATACATGCCCTTCATGCTGGGCCTGATCCAAAGCCCTTTAAAATCTATTGGAATCTTTCCATTAACTTTGAATGGCCTTTGGATCAGGCACCCTATGAAAGCATAGGTACTACTTTGACAACAGCAACTATCAAGGTCATTGTGAGCTAAAGACACTCCACATGGACACACTACTGTCTTTGGCCTCAATTCAGGGAACATTTTAAGTCAATGTTTGTCAAGATTTAAGCACATGCTTGACTTCAAGCTTGCATGAAAGTGATGCCCTGAATAGGAATGATGTCCGCAATTGGAAACTTTGTGGCTGGAGACAACAGAAAAAAGCTGGATCGGAAATTTAATTTCACTGAAGTGTAACAGAGAAGTCTGTTTCCTCTTTTTAGGAAAAATGAGAACTTTATACAAATTTTAAAAAAAGCAAACAAAAAACCAAACCCTAAACCTTTGGCATAGAATAATAACTATAAAAAACTGAACTGAAAGCTTACAAATGGGTGTCTGTCATTTCCCCTTCACCACTCTGTGTGTTCCACGTGGATAAACATCAATGAATCATCACAAGGAGTTGGCCTGAGGTTCAGTTGTGTAATCAAATCTAATTTTGCTGTGGTGCTTTTCACAACCTGAGGATTAAAAGGCACATAAATTATTAGTTTTATCTACTTCAATCATTAAGCACAAATATTAAACTTTTATATAAGTTTTTGTACATATTTTGGAGTTGTAATCAACAGGGTTTTTATTTGTTTTTTCCTTTCAGTGAACTTTGGAAATGAGATACCTTAATATTTCAGTGATTTATTGCTGAGATTTTGCAGACCAGCAGGCACTGAAATCTTCTAAAATACCTGACAAAGTATTTACAGTCAGATAGCAAGCCTCATAAATAATCAGCAAGCCCAATTTTTATATAGACCTAAACAGTCTTTAGGTTAACAAAACACTGGCAGGAATCCAGATAGCCAGATATCTGGCTAAAGTAAGCAGGGATTAACCAGGGCTCAGTGATGTGTCAGGGAACAAGGAAGAATAAATGCCAGTTCAGGAGGAGAGATGAGAAACTATATTGAACTCCCCACCACCCTTTATTACTAGAGTGGGGTTTCAGCATTCTTCTATTGACCCACCCCATGTTGGGACCTTGCTGAAAATATCTGATTTCCTGCTGCACATTGCAGTCAGTGGGGCTTGTTCACTCCACCTTGAATGCAAGCAGTTGGCTCTCTGCACAGAGAGGGTCTACGTTGAACAGTCCTTAGGCAGGAAGAGCAGCCGAGTTCAAGTTCAGCTTTTAAGGCCCTTATCCAGTCACCACTTCCTTCTCTGCCAATGATACCAGCCTCCACTGTCCACATGGCTGCTTCTTTCTAAAGCATCTTCTTTCTGTCTTCCATGCTACCCTCAACATGAGGCAGCCATGCACCCCCAAAGTACTCTATAAAGCCATTGCTACCCTCTCCTTCAAATCTTTCTGCAAAACCCCAGTCTTACTGTGACGCCTTCAGGAAACCGCTGACTAATAATGGCCAATAGGAATTATTAGAGAGACAGGGTGGGTGAGATAATATCTTTTATTGGATCAACTTCTGTTGGTAAGAGACAAGCTTTTGATCTTAGAGCTCTTCTTCAGGTCTGGGAAAGGTACTCAGTGTCACAGCTAAACACAAGGTTGAACAAATAGCATAAGTAGTTAGCACATATTCTAAGGCAATGGTGCACAAACTGGGGGGCACACCACTGGGGCGACACAAGAGGTTCATGGGGGAGGGGTGCAAAGAAAGTTTCTTAATATCCCTTTTTACAGCAGATTTACTTGCTCCCCATTGCCACCCTTACTTCTGCACTGCAGTTGGCAGTGGCAGCCTTCAAAGCTGAGCAGGGGCTGCTGGCTGGGGCAGTGTTTGTGGAGCAGAAGTTAAAAAATAGTCCCATGCAGGGCTCTACAGCAGTGCACAGATCTTGGTGCCATAAAAAGCACCAAGCAAAGACTGTAGAGTCAGAATCAAGTGCACTGTTTATGTATCTATTTCCTTCAAAAGGTTAGTTCAATCTTTTTCAAATAAAATGGATTAGTGGGTCGTGAATGGTAGTAAACAATGTAGTGTTTCTGATTCCTCATCGGATGCTAATGTTAATTCAATAAAAGTAAAAAATAAACAACCCATTAATAGCAACAGTAATGCAGCTGAACTTGTACGTGAATCTTCCACAAGTGTTGACATTAGTAATTCTGCTGTGAAAAGTCATATGAAAGAGTCTTTCAGTTTTAAATTAAGAAAATATCAAGATGAATATATAACTGGGATTCTCATGGACTCTTGTCAATCACAAGGAATGACCACTCTGTTCTGTGGTATTAGCATGAAACTATTGAAGTTCAGATGACACTTGATTATGAAACATTCTGAACATGCAAATAAAGGTGTTAATTTTTTCCATCGCCATGCTAAGTCATCAAGTGGTCAAAGAGAGACATGCTGAAAAAGCAAGTGATGGTTCCATCAAAAGCTCTAACAGCATCCCTTGAAGTTGCATATTTGATTGCTAAATCGTGAAGCTGCATACCATGGGTGAGGCATTAGTATTACCAGCTACGGTAAAGATGTATCAATTATGCATGAAGATGTGGTGAATTTTTGAAAACTATTTTTTTGTCATGGGATACAATGGGCAAGCAGATCAATGAACTTTTTGAAGCTATCAAATTGCAACTTTTGACCTGAGTTAAACAAAGCACAAAGTTTTGCCATGCAACTTTGAGAGTACTCTGATATCACAAATTTGGCTCAACTCATTGTGTTTGTCTGGTATTGCTATGAGGATGAAATTCTGGAAGATGTTCTGCAAACCACTGGAGGGGTAAATTATGGGAGACTGAAAAGGTAATCTTGTGAATGAATTCTTCAGAGCACATGACCTGTCATGGTCAGTACTAGGTTTACAATGGTGTCAACGGTACCATGGATACCAGGCCCACACTCAGAAGGGGCCCTGGTGAGTGGACTGTGGTCCCGTCTCCTTGCTTCAAATGTGCTCTGCCCTAAGACTGTGCCCCTGCTTGACCTCTTCTTCCCCCCGCCCCTGTCCCCGCCTGCCACTTGCTCCTCTCTGCCCCCTCCCCTCCATGTGAGTGCAGGCAGGACCTCAGGAGGAAGAGTCCAAATGGGAGGCTGGGCCTTGTGGAGTGGGGGGCAGGGCCACAGTCCACGTGATGGGGCCCATAAAAGATTGATCCAGGCCTGGTCATGGTCTAATTGCATTGGTGTATGTACTGATGGTGGAGTTGTGATACTGGGTCCCAAAAAAGGCTTCAGAGGGAAAGTACTCAGCATTGTACCTCACTTTAGTTCATGCATTGCATGATGCACCATGTGAGGTTTTGGCTGCTAAAACACTGGAACCTGAAGCAAACAAGGTTTTGAGTGATGAGGTGTAAATTGTGAATTTTGTAAAACCAAGACCTTTAAAAAGCTGCCTCTTTTTTCTATTCTGTGCAGTGAAATGGGCTCCCAATATGACAAACTCCTTCTGCATATGGAAGTCAAATGGTTATCCCGTGGGAAGGTGGTTAACTGTGTGTCATCAGTTTCAAGGATGAACTCTGGCTTTTCCTGTCAGAACACAGCCCTGAATTGGTAGAAAACATAACCAATGAAAGATGGCTCTTGATTCTTTGCTATCCCATAGACATTTTTCAGAAATTAAATGATCTTGACTCTTCACTCCATTCCAGGAAAGAACAGCAACATCTTGCTGCTTGGTAACAAGATTTCTGCATTCCTGAAGAAGCTCACTCTGTGTGGAGAGAGAAATATGAGACAGCAATGCAGTCAGTTTCCATTGTCTCAGTGAATTCACAGAACAATATCAACTTGACCACAAACAAATTAATAAAGTTGTCTCTAATCATCTATAACTCTCAGATTTTTCAGAAGTGTCATGGACTGCCAGCAGAGAAGGCTGATTGGACTAGAAACCGTTTTTGCACAGATTTGGCAGCTATACATCTCTCTCTTGCTGAACAAGAAAAGCTGTCAGAACTACCAAATGATCACACCCGGTTGATGGAATTCAAAGGAAAAGCACTGGGAAGTTTTTGGCTCTCTGTGAAAAAGGAGTATCCAGGACTTGCCATAAGCGCTCTTGCCATTCGCATCCACATATGTATGCAAGACTACCTTTGCCGAGCTGGTGGCAATCAAGAGCAAACAGCGTTCACGACTCCAGCTGGAAAATGATCTCAGAGTAGCAGTCTCCAAGATAAAACCAAACCTGGATGTCATTGTCTCAGAAATGCAGTTAATATAAGTGGTTAATTTTTTCTTCAAAATTTTTTAAAATCTTTGCCGTTTGTAATACTTCACGGTTATGACTTCCTAGTAATCTTTACCTAGTTTTATAAATTGAATAATAACATTTTTTTCATTCCTTCTGCCAACTTTCTAAAAAAAATCACCCAGCAGTTTTAGATTATAAGTAATGGAGAGGGAGGGGAAGTGACAAATTCTATGAATGCGGGGGGTGGGAGGGAAGGGATAGGCATGACTAGAAAAGTTTGTGACTCACTGTTCTAAGGGACCATTCAAGATGAAGTGGCCCATTAACACACAGTCATAGGACAAAAAGTGGGGTTAAGGGGTTGCAAACTGTTGTTGTAATAAGCCATAAACCCACTGTCTTTAAGACCATGATTTTTAGTGCCTGGCAAAGCTATGAGTTTAAGTTCCCAGGCTCTTCTTTTGAAGTGTTGTGCAGATTTCCTTTGACGATGGGAACTGATAGGTCAGATGTAGAGTCACTTCACCTTGAAAGGTCTCTTAGAATATGTGCTAACTACTTATGCTAAACTATCTGTTTGATTTTGTGAGTGTCTGTCCCAGACCTGAAGATGAGCTCTGTGTAGTTCCAAAGTTGGCGCGCACTCACTCTCAACAAAAGAAATTGGTAGGATAAAAGATATAACCTCACCCACCTTTTCTCTCTCTAATATCTGGGGACCGACATGGCTACAACACCACTGCATACAACAGTAGGGATTATTGACATTCATTTTTTATATTAAAAAGGAAATTGTACATGATGTGGATCTCTGAAGGTATTAATATAGCTAGTCTAAGTTAAGGCATGTTCTTATTAATGATGTCCTTGTCACAGGGCCACCCAGAGGATTCAGGGGGCCTGGAGCAAAGCAATTTCAGGGGCCCCTTCCATAAAAAAAAGTTGCAATACTATAGAATACTATATTCTCGGGGGGGGGGGGGGGGGGGGCTGAAGGGCCTGGGGCAAATTGCCCCACTTGCCTCCCCCCAGGCAGCCCTGCCTTGTCATCCTTCCCCTTCTTTGCCAGTTGTTTGTTACACTTACTTGTTGTGCTATTTCCTATGATAAAACATGAGATGCTATCAGATGTCTGTGGAATTGAAGTGAGCATGTTTGTAGAGGGGCATTCTGCATAACTAGATACTTGTGAGAGGTGTGGGAGTATATTGGCATAACCATTTGTGTATATGCTAAAAGTTCCCTGTACTCTGAGCTGTCAGAATATTATGTAACAAACAGCTTAATATTAAACTCTTTTCCTTTCATTGTCTCAGTTAAATTGCCTGAGGGGTTAGAGTGGGGATTGGGGGATAAAAGATAGTGAAAAATTAAATGATATAGGGGAAAATAGGAACATACCAGTCTGAATCAGACCATACTTCCTCTGGCACTGGCCAGTATCTGATACTTGAGAAAAAATGTTACATCCATAATCCACTGAGTCTATTTGTAATGCTGTACATGGGGGAGGGTATAAGGTGGGATGGAATTTCTTCCTGATCCATCAATGAATTAAAAAATTTCCTGTCCTTTTATTTACCTGAAAAATGAATCCTAGGATGGATCAGGATGTTCTAAAATAGAACAATCAGGAAGAAGTTACTTCAAATGAAAACAGTAGGATTAACCTTTGTGATGAGACAGCTGTGGAAAGTTATCAGCTTCCTTTTTTATCATCAACACAACCTGCAAATAACTGCATCTGCACTCTGTTAGAAGAAGTAAAGTATTACTTCTGCATTTTCTTATCTTGTGTTGTAACAGTACTGGGTGTGCCTTCACTTCCTTTTGTTTCCCTTTCCAAACAAGGGATCTAATCAGGGTGCAGATTAAAGAGATAGCAGATGAGAAGAGAAAACACTAGTGGAGCTGCACTGCAGAATAGCCAGGCATGCAGGATAGCCAGGTAGTGGTGATACTGAGGAATGGTTGCACATTGTGTCTGTCTTAATTGATCACAATATACTGTAGTAATGAATTAAATCATGATGGACTTCTTCACACCAGGTGAACTGTCACCAGTATATAACTGTATTGGATCCGTTCACTTGTTCATGTGCTCCCCATAACTCATCTAATATAAATTCCCTTCTCCCAATCTTACTACTATCCTATGCTGTACTGTTTTTCAAACCATGGCGGTAAGTCAGGCTGTTCAGGAGAATGTGTGATTACTGTCCTGGAGCTTTGTATCCCATGCTAGAAGTTTCAGTGGAAATGTTATGTCCATTTTATGAAATCAAAGCAAATTAGTGTAAACAAAATAATTAATTAATTTAGGGGCCTAATCCCACTGCCATTGACTTCAATGACAAAACTTTCACTGAGTTCAGTGGGGACCAGATCAAGCCCTAAGTGGTACATGCATAGAGCTGTGACTCTGGTTCTCTATTGTGAGCCTTGTTTACTCATAATAAAAATTAAAACTCAAATTACAAAGACTCAGCAACCTTAAAAAGTGGAATTTGGAGTTATACAAAAGACTTCTGTTTTCGAGGATCTACTGGGTCACAATGTAGGCAAATGTAAGGCCATGCCAGAGAGTGGATAGTCCACAATTCTTCCATAACAGGACCAGAATTCTTCCCGTGCAGCTGTTAATCCTATAGGTCTGCCATAAACAACGGGCCACTCTGCAGGGGCTATGTGCCACTGAACTGCTGCCTCAAGTGTCCTGCAGGAGTCAGACACTGCTGGACACTTACCCACCCACGAAAGGGGAAGGTGGGGAAGTGATTAAAGTACAGAAGGGGAATTCTGCAATGACACAGGTTTCTACTGCAGCTTTGAGTGGATGGAATCCAGCAGAGGTGGCATTTCTCAATGCTCCTCCCTCCATGTTCCTCCCTTTCCAGCCGGGATCTGATTGCTCAGACCCCTCTTCATTTGCGTAAGTGAAAGGGGGTCTCATCATTTTTTGACTATACAGCTTAAATGAAATATCCAATAGAGTTGCCTGGGTAGTTCCACTTCAATAGCAGTATGTTAAGTCTTACTTGCATTTGATTCATTTGGAAACCAGGCTTGCCCTTCATAGTTGTGGTAGTGTGATTCCTATTCTCTATGCATAGTGCAAGTAGGTCTGTAGGAACATGTAATCCTTTCTCATCAGCAGCTGATCATAAAAAAGGTAGTTGGAAAAGAATAACACAAGGCAGTAGATTAAATCAAACTCCTTCGCAGGCTGTCCTTTGTGAATTAATTATTACAGATATCTGAAAATGAGGTCGAAGGGGGCATGGTAAGAAAGGAAGAAAAAGAAATTAGCACTGTGTTTTTGCAAAAGGAAAGTTATTTCTTACATTCCGTAAACACATTTGTTTCCTTTTTCATTCGTCCATTCCTGCAAAATATATCCATTCCTTCTGTCACAACTATAATTTTAGTCTAAGTCCATTGACTTCAGTGGATTTGTAATTAGGCCCTTGGAGAACCTCATTAATAGCAACGTTAATAGCCATCCCTAGAAAGCTACTTGTATATATCAACTTTGCACATTGCTCCAGTTCATCTGAAGATCTCAAAGTATTTCACAAGCATTTACTAAGCCTCACAACAACTGTGCGAAGTTTAAGAATAATTATTATTCCCATTTTATAAATAGGTACTCCATAATAAAACAACCTTTATAATATTTGGGCATAAACTTACAACACCAGTGTGATACTGAATTAAAGGGAACTGTATAGTCTGACAATCCACCTTATAATTCATCCCCCTCCAAATTAATTTTACAAGTTAAAAATGGAATGAATAAATAAATTAAATAAAATTAAATGGGGCTCATCAAAAATGTGAGTCTGACCTCATCCCTTTTGAATATTTTAGCAAATTAGATTAAACAAGACACTTCAAGGTTTGATGTTTGATCTAGGATTGCCACCTTTCTAATGGCTGATAACTAGCCCCCCAAGACTCCACTCCTGTCCCACCTCTTCTCTTGAGGCCCTGCCCCCTCTCCACCTCTTCCCTAAAGGCCCCACACACTCTCCACTTCCCCACCATCATTCACTAGATCATCTTCACTGCCTTCTCCCACGACCCAGCTGGGCTCCCTCTGCTCAGGAGCTGGGATGGGAGCTGCTGCAGCCTAAAAAGTAGCCTGCCTGCACATGGGAGGCAGCTCTGGCTGAGCAGGAACTGGCACAGGTTAATGACCTGGCACCCCCCCCAACTCCGCAGTAACTGGACTTTTGGTATCCAGTCAGTACATCTGACCAGACACTGCCAGGTTCCCTTTTTGATCAGACTTTCTGATGAAAAGCAGGAACTTGGCAACCCTATATGGTTCCCAAACCCAGAAACCAAAAAACAGACAGTCCAGGTAAAACCTGGATGGATGGCAACCAGAGTTCAATCTGTCCTATAATTGACATTTCACAGGACTTTCTAAGTATATTTACATATCCTTGTCCCCAGAAAAGGTTCAATATGTTTAATTATCTTCAATATTTTCTTTAAAAATATATTGTAATCATTATCTCTCTAGTTATTTCTCCTTGCTTCTCTAATACCTTCAGCATTAATCTATACCAGGGATTGGCAACTTCTGGCACATGGCTCGCCAATTTAAGCATCCTGGTGTGCTGGGCCAGTTTGTTTACCTGCTGCATCCACAGATTCGTCCGATTGCGGCTCCCACTGGCTGCGGTTCGCTGCTCCAGGCCAATGGGGGTGGTGGGAAGCAGCGCGGGCCAAGGGAAGTGCTGGCCACCGCTTCCCGCTGCTACCATTGGCCTAGAGTGGTGAACTGTGGCCAGTGGGAGCTGTGATCAGCCAAATCTGTGGACGCAACAGGTAAACAAACCGGCCCGGCCCACCAGGTTGCTTACCCTGGTGAGCCATGTGCAAAGGTTGCCGATCCCTGATCTATATTATAGTGGTGAAGTAGTGCTACTATACTTAAAAGTTGCATAATGACATCTGTTTAAAGGTGGACTTTTCTAAGTCATCTAAAATTAACATGAGTACTCTGAAATTTGGTGTGCTTCAGGAGAATGCAGATAGGGTTAGTGACCCAAATTTGGAGTCATTTGAGCCAGGGCTTCCAGCAATATAAGCCCACTCCACCAAATACCCATTTAAAAAATATTTTCTAGGTATTTTGCCCAGAGCTAAAAATCAAACTATTGATGAGCTCTGTGTCAAAATGGTCTCAATCTGTCAAGTTTTACCTCAGATACTGCATGGCACCTACTAAATCTATGGGGGATCCAAGCTAAGAGTAGTATTTAAGAGAATGTACATTTTTACACTGCACATTTGACCAAGGGGTTTCTGAATTACAGCCCCCCCTCCCTCAAAAAAAACAGTTTGCTGCTGCTGCCTTGTACTCTTAAACAGAGAGGTACTAATGACTGGATGAATCACAGTCGTTACACAGTCTGTGAAGTCACTCTTCATTAACATCCCTAAAGGTAAGTTAATCATGGGCAAAGGCGTTTTGGACTGAGTGGCTGGAGGCTGCTACAATTTGTGAATCATGGGTGGCCATTTCGTTTTAGAGGGCTATGTAATCAAAGTATTTGGAGGGAAAACATTAGACCTGTGACTGCTTCCTGGGAGGAGAGGGGCAGTAGGAGGTGGCAGAGTGGGTGAGTATAGGGAGAGGGTGTCAAGAATAAGGCCTAGCAGCTCTGCCTGTCCAGTCTCCTGAGAGCCTAATGAGCACACCTGGGCTGCATCAACTAGGCTGCTTGACAGAACACTCCACCTGATTGGCTAGGAAGCTAGTCAGCTTGCTTTTAAACCCAGCAGTGGCAGTTTGCTGGCTATGCAAAGCTTTTGCTATGGCTGTGATAGTGCCTGTGCCTGCTTGTTCTCTGCCTTGCTCCCCTCTCACACCCAGCCTCACCTTTCCCTTGCCTCACTCTAGGTAACCGGACCCTGGGCTCCAATTCCTGGCTACTGATACCTGCTCTGTTAGGTATGACCAGCCCCGTCCCAGTCCCTGACAGAGGGATTGGGGATGCAGTGAGGGGAGGGGGATGGATGGCGGGGGAAGGTGAGAGGAGTAGAGGGAGAGGAATTGTACCCTAACCCCCCTGCATCCTCGTTCTGCCTGTGTACCTCAATCACCTTGCATTCCAAACCTTTGTCAGTGCACCCCAACACTGCCTTCAGGAGGTTCCACATCCTGGCATACATGTACATGCTTAGCCAACCCCCCAGAATGCATTCCACACAGCTACAGTCTAAGAACCACTTCCCAGCCTTTCACAACTCGTTCATCCTGAGAGTACATCTGCATGTGAGCTGTGAGTCCCACCTCCTGTAGAAGTGCTAGCTCCTGTGTTAGCTCTGCTTAAGCTGGAGCACCAGAAATAGCAGTGTAGCTGGGGGGTAGCATTGGTGGCAGCTTGGGCTAACTGCCAGAGTATGGATGTGGGGGGGGGGGTCAGGTCAAGTTCATATTTAGGCAGCTAGCCCAAGCCACTGCCTGTGCTACCCTGGCTACACTGCTATTCTTAGCATGCTAGCTCAAGCAGAGCTGGGATGGGAATGTGTATGTGAGCGGTCTTCCCCTTCCCACCCACTCCTGCTGCTCATTTAGCTTGATGGCATTTACCTTCTAAATCGATGTACTTTTCTTTGTATTCTGAAGTGTTACCTTGCTTAATTTACACGGGAGACACAAGAAAACATTTGTTTCTCTAGGATAGACTGGACTTATGCACTGCTTACAAAACACCTTTTAAAGAATGTATTTCCATCACATATCTATAATTCTTTATATACAGCCCATGCATATTAATCACCTGGGGATTACCAGTTTGCATGATAGCTCACATGACACCTTTTAGATGCAGATTATGACAACAGTTTGTTGGAACAATGAGTGTCAGGTCTGGTGTAAGTTATGGTACGGTGTGTCCTTTACCAATCGGCATTGAGGGACAGCTTGGGTCACACAGCCTTTTCCCTTTTTGGTATATTTCTTGCATTGAATGTGAAAAAAATCAGTTAATCTAAATTTTGATAATTAGGCAGCAATTGTATCTGAAGTATATAATTAGAACCTCCAGTAGGCATTGAAACCCAGTTAGTTGATTTACCTGAGATACTAGATGTGACAGTGTCATATAATGGAGCAAGTTGTGAAGGCTATTTTGTACTGTAACCTCCCTTACGTATTACGAACTCCATTTTGTGGTATGTGCAAAACTCATCCAACATTTCCCAATGCAAAGTTATTCTGGTGATTCCAAATAGCTGCCCTACTCAGGAAAGGTGCTTAACACCTAGTTGAGAAAACTATCACTGAGATACCATCATAGAGTAACCTAGAGCCAATGACTTATTTTTTTAAAAAGCTAGCTCAACCCCATGGAATAATTTTTTTTATACAGGGGCACCGGTATTGCTGGTGGATCGGCAGCTTTTCAGCTTGGGTACCTAGTAAAAGGGAGAGAGAGTTGTATTTAAAAGTGTGGGGGAGGGGCATCCCTGAGCCGGATTGCCTGCCATTCATTGCAACATGCAAGAAGAACTGGCTGGAAAGAAAGAAGAAAGGATGGACTCTGCCTAGTCTGAAATGCTGACAAAACCTCAGATTCACAGAAGGGGTGAGATCAGACTAGAGATGTGTGTCTCAGTACTTTGTTATTGTGTAAAGATCTGTAACTCTCTAGTACTTTGAGTAATGTATATGTGGTTAAGAAATTCCTTTTGCTAAATCTTTGTTCCTTGTTTCTTGTCATATTATCCCTGGAGGGATTAAATTACAAGCAGAGTGCCTGCAGCTAGGTGGAACTCTGAGGGAGTGTGCGTAAACAACTAGGGCCTTGGGAGGTCTGAGGCAGTAGTTTGGGGGAGTTGGGTGGCTGAACTGTGGGCTTCCCTGTCCCAAGGTAGGGTTCAGACAAGAGATTTGAACCTGGGCATGTGCCATAGAATACCAGAGATATAAACAGCGACTCTCCCTAGACCGTATCCAGAGCCAATTGTCTGAGTACGTCGGCTCAGGAATTTTTCAAATAAACTCTTGTTGTGGAATTTAGTCTGTTTTTTGTGGAAATTTATTAGTTTTGCTGAACCTTTCACTAGGAATGTTTCTCATGTTCAGGATGACACTTCTGAAAGGCAGGGTGAGGGAAGACCCATCCCAAAATAGCCAATAGCCTAATAGTTAGGGCATTCTTCTGGGATGGCAAACATTTTGAGGGAAGGGCTTCGTTAAATCCTGGAGGATAGGGTGTCACAGGCAGCTAGTCAGTCAGGGAGTGGTATTGTTTGCCAAAAGAGGGTTGAGAATCCAGTCATTAGCTGGGAGGGAGCTGGTTGAGCCCTCCATAGAGATTATTTTGTTGAGGGCCTCATTTAACCTGGTACTGCCCATAACAAATACTCATTCTCATTAAACAAGTGTCGGAACCTGGGAGCAGAATAAACATGAACTATGCACTGCCCTGTATTGCTGCATGCATGGAGCTCAGAGAAGACCTGGGGTAAGAGGATCCAACACTTGTGGCAGCACCACAGCACAACTCAGGAGTGAAATAAACTGGTGTACATGACACGTGGAGGAGGGAGGGTTGGTTCTCCACTTTCTTGCCCCTTGTTTAGTCATTCATTCCTGTGCAAACTGAGAGCAGAGTGCATGTAAAATGCTTCTGTTCTCATGTTATAGCTAGTAATGTTACTAACAGTCTTGGTGCTATTCCTGCAAAGTTGTTGGATGTAGACTGTGCACACTGATTTGGAGGATGCTGGGTGTCGGGTGTTTCAATCCTGTCAAATCTGTTTCTTTATGCTATTTATATAGCACCCCTCGCAGTGGTGTTGAGGATTCCGCGTGTGGCTTTCACCACAACAAAAACATTTTAAAAATTCCTTTGTTTTACACTTGTATTTAGTGTTTACATGATTGCTAGCAGGGGTGAATTAAATCTCTGCTGGACCCACAGCCACCCTCAGACAGTTGGCAGTATGAGCTACGCATGCCAGTCAAGTTGCAGTCCTTTGACTTTCAGCAGCTGTTTGCTCCCTCCCTCCCTTTCTCTTCAGGAGACATCATGACATGACCTGAAATACTGATGGGGCACCATGACTCCAGGATGTATTTTCACCATTCTCAGTCCTGAGGTAGCAGCAGGGAGTCAGCAAATATTTTGCACTGTGCTATTTGCTGTACAATGACTCTTTGCTACACTAGGGCTCCTCCAAACAGGTGGCCCAGATTCCAAGTAGCTTGTCAGCTCTCCAATTAAAAAGTTAAAAAAAACATCATTACTCGTTTCAGCCCTTGCAATAAGTAACAGATTAAAATGTACATTGTGATGGGGTACAAAAAAGCTAAATTAGAAAATAGCTTGAAATAGTTTGTGTCTGATATACAAATAGTATTCAAATAAGAACTCAGGAGAAGTGGTGAAGGTGCTAACCCAAATGGGCAATCTCTCTCTAAATCAGTTACTGTACCAGAGAACTGGAGGGTAGTAAATATTGTATCTCTTTTAATAAAAGGCACAAGGGGTTGTTAAAGGGAAAGGACTTAAAGGGAAAAGAGGAGTATGTGTGTGTTAAGACACATACTTTGTCTCGCTAGGTTTGGCCTCCCTGTTCAACGTCTGTCATCTGGTAGGATCTCTTCTCCTGCAGAGAGGAGCCCTCCCATCGTAAATAATGAGGAGTCAATCAGTAAAGGTAAAATCAAAGTGTATTGAAGGGTTTATAACTGAATGGGACAAATAAGAAGGGAAATAAACAGCAAAATTGTTCAATACAGTGATTATCCCCAAACTCAATCCTACAAAACAGATATAAAAACCTTCTTCACAGATCAAAGCGATGGCAGGTGCTTGGGACCTCAGTCCTCTGGCTAATGGCAAGCCTTTGGAGAGGAGCTCCAAGGAATCCCTTGATGTTCCTTCAGGATCACAGGAAGACAGAACAGATTTAAATGTTTATTAGAAAATATTAAAGAAAGGTGATACAAAGAGTTTGATGTGTCAGTCGTTGGTCATCGGGGGAAACATACAGAGCATGGGGGGACGCTGGCAACTGGTTACGGTTCAGCATATAGTACATACAGCCTGTAATGTCCCCAATGCGGGGTGTACGGTGGTTGGGGTCAAGATATAGTAGGGGGGCAGTGAGGGTACATCGCTCATAGAGTGGGCTACACACAGTCATGGGTATGAGTAAGCGGGCCGGGTAATGGGGACAGGGTGACCCTCACGTGGTGGGATCCAGATTGGTAAGTTCAGGACTCAGGGGATATGGTTTGGTAGGGGGGTCGTAAGGGTTTCCCCCTCCCCCCCGTGGGTGCGTGGAGCCACATCGGCTCACTCCTGGTATTGGCGGTGGCCGGTGATGTGTTCGATGTAAATGTCTCTAGACCACCGGATAGTGTCCGAGACCATCAGGCGTCTCATGAGTCGCGCATAGCGACGGCCCACCCCACAGGCCCTGAGCACACGTTCGTTCCAGGGGTCCCAGGCGCCCAGCGCCCCGACGATCAGAGCGTCGGTGTAGACCTCGTAGCCCTTCGCCCGCAGGGTGTCAGTCAAGGGGGCGTATTTCTCGAGTTTGCGGGCTCGGGCTTCGCGGAACGCCGGGGTCCTGTTCTCGAACGGGATGGTCACGTCGACGAGGATGATCTTTTTCCGCTCCTCGTCCGTGACGACGATGTCTGGGCGCAGCGGGCTGTCGGTGCCGGGGATGGTGCGGTTGACCGCGATCTCACCGAGGTGTGGGGCGATGGCCTTCGCTAGGCGGTCCTGGACGGCGTTGTGGCGCAGCTGCCAGGCTCTGGCGTGGGGTTTGCAGCTGCACAGGACGTGGGGCAGGGTCTCCAGGGTGTACCCGCACTTCCTGCAGCGCTTGTCCCGGTTCCCGTGGCGGACGGCTCCGTTGAGCGGGACGCAGTTCAGCCGGGCGCGGTGTATGAAGCGCCAGTCGGCGAAGCGGGTGAAGCTGCCCGCGGGGAGGAAGTGGTTGCTGGAGTCCCACTTGCTGGTCACCTCGAAGGCCTTGCCCTGGTCGGGTTTTTTCCTCAGGGTGTCCACGTAGAGCGCGTGGACGGCGGCCTTCAGGGACCTCTCCAGCACGCCTCTGGCTCCGGGGCTGACGGTGATGCTGCCCTCCGTCCCGATCTGCGGCACCAGAACTCCCAGCTCCTGTCGCTCCTCGCTCCAGACCCAGCGGCAGCCCAGTCGCTTCCCTAGTCGGCGCGTGGCGTCGCGGGCGCGGGACCACAGCGAGGCGGTGTCCCACCTGTCTCGGCCGAATTCGCCGTCCAGGGAACCGCTCAGGAAGGTGGCTACGTCCTGGCCGGAGGGAGGCCTGCCGATTCGGTGCTCGGTGGTAGCGTGCAGGGCGGTCGCCGCGACGCTCTTAACCGTGGTGTCCGGGCACGTCAGGAGGCGGAAGGCGTGCGTGATGACCGCGATGTCACAGAGGTCTCCCATGCGGGGGACGTTGGCGCCGCCGTGTCTGTGGGCGATATAGATGAGCTCGTTGCTGGCTCTCTGAGGCAGGGACAGCCACTTTTTGACCAGCTGCCGGATGGTGTTGTCTGCCTTGTTGAGGGGCACCTTTGCCACGGCGGAACCTCTCAGGACGAAGGCGATGCGGGGGATCAAGAAGGTGTTGAGGGCGTTGATCTTCTGCCATGGGGCCAGCAGGGATGCGTCGATCTTGGCAGCGTCCTGCAGGATCTCCCGGATGGTGTCCTCGGGGGTCTGCCGGACGCGGACGCCCGTCGGCGTGCCGAGGTGTTGGTACGCCTGCCCTTCGGCCAGCGGAACGACGGGCTTGCCCTGGATCTGGAACTCCGTCGCCAGCACCGAGTCTCTTTGGCTCCCGTCGACGTGGAGGGACGCGCACTTCTTGGCATTGAAGCGGAGACCCGTCCAGTCGGCGGCTCTCCCCATGGTGTCGAGCATACCCTGGAGCCTCTCGGGGTCGTCCGCGATCAGGACCAGGTCATCCGCGTAGGCCAAGACGCTCACCCTCTCGCCGTGCAGGTCGAGGCCGTCAGCGCCGTCGGAGATCGCTCGCAGGAGTGGCTCCATGGCCAGGTTGAAGATGATTGGGCTGAGGGGGCAGCCCTGCTTTACGCCGCTGTGGATCGGGATCTCAGCGGTTTCCCCTTCCACCGAGCGGATGGTGGTGCTGCAGTGCTGGTAGAGATCCCGGATCAGGCAAAGGAAGGTCTCTGGCATCCCGAACTCCCGCAGAGTGTTGAAAATGTGGTGGTGGGGGATGGAGCCGAAGGCGTTGGACAGGTCGAGCCACGCTATCGCGCACTGCTTCCGCGCCCTCTTGGCCATCTGGAGGGTGGTCTGGAGCAGGAAGTTGTGCTCGTAGCACCCCTCTGACGGCATGAAGCCCTTCTGGGCCGGGCTGATGGCTCCCCCGGTCGACGCCCACTCCGTGATCCTGGCTGCCAGGCAGCCGGCGTAGAGCTTGTACAGCGTGGAGCAGAGGGAGATGGGTCTCCAGTTGCTGGGGTCGTCTCGCTCGCCCTTTTTGTGGATCAGGACGGTCATGGCCTTCTTCCAGGAGGTGGGAGACCTGCCAAAGCGCCGGCACAGGTTGAAGATGCTGGAGAGCACGAGGCAGCCGGGGTCTCGCTTCCTGAGCAGGCTGTAGGGGATGCCGTCCTTTCCGGGCGCGGTGTTCTTTGTTCTGGACAGCCTGGCTGCCACCTCTTGAGGAGTGAAGTCGGCCTCTAGGTTGTCTGAGTCGGTGAGGTGGGGCAGGGGGCCGAGGCACTCCGGGCGCGGCGCGTCGTTCCTGGGCGTGCCGCCGAACACTCCCAGGAAGTAGCTGTAGAGGCGCTCGGGCGGGATGGTGCAGTAGGACGGGGGACCGTCGAGGACCTCTCGCATAGCCTTGGGGCGGTTTGTCCTGTAAAGTTTCTGTATCTTGGAGGCCGCTGCTGGGTCGTAGCGGTTGGTGTTCCTCCTTCTGGTTCCCCTGGAGGTGGCGGCGTGGTTCGGGGCGGGCCGTCTGAGGGCAGGCTGGGTGGCCACTTGGTTCGGTGTCCTCCCAGAGGCTGCCTCTGCGGATAGCTCATGGGTGAGCTTGTCAATGAGTGAGTCGAAGTCGCCGAAGGAAGCTGCCGCTTGGAGCTCCCCGATCAACAGATAGTACACTCAGGAGAACAGCGTCAGATGGTGACAAGCGTAAGTGTTGTCTCTTCTCCTTCTCTTTTCTTTTTACAGGTGAGGAAGCTGTTAGAGGAAAATCCCTAGCCTTTCTATCACTAGGATGGATAGATATCTGCAGGTAAAACCCGTGACCATCCCTGGCTTCGCTCAAATTGATAGCCCCGGGGCCGTGATCAGGGCAGCCTTTTATATACTTGCCTGGGAAACCCCTTAGAAAAGGTGAGAAGCCCTTTCTGGGAAACCCCTTAAGAAAACCAGTTCTGACCAGAAGTTATTTACAACTCCAGGAGAGATTAAAGAGAGGGAAAATTAACCTATAATTCACGTGGGTACAAAACTCCATTTTGGAACCAACATGGATTCCTGCGGTCACAAAACATATGAAAGTGAACCCAACCTAGCAGGATGAGCGTCAGTACTAGGTAAATGGGATGAAACAATAATCAAAATTGGAATTATTGAACACATTGATGGGAATGATAATAGGGACAAATCTGCGTGGCTACTGTAAAGGAAAATGGTCTCTCTCTCACCAATCTACTAGATTTATGAGTATATATCAACAAAATAGTAGATAACAGAACCATCTGATATTAAACTCTTTGGGTTTGAAAAGCTTCTGTTAAAATCTCTAATGAGATATTCAGTAAAACTAGGATATTGTGTGAGACTAGCTATTGTAATGGATTAAAAACTGGCTAAGATACTGGCTAAGCAAACTACTGGAATAACGAGTCAACTTTTTGTCATGTCGAAAACTATCAGTGAGGTGCTCCAAAGTTCTGTATTGTGGTATTTAATATATTTATTTGTGATCTGGAGAAGGTGACAGCACAGCGAGGGGGCACAATATGCAGATGACTTAAATATTTAGGTTAGCGAAAACTAGAGAACTGAGGAACTTCTGAGGAATATAACAAAGCTAAGCTAACATGAGGAAAGGGAACAAATTGTTGACAAATACAAAGAAGTGACTATTGGAAGGAATAACTTGAACGTCTCATAGACACTTCTGGATTTAAAACAAGCTGTAACTACTGAGGAAAAAGATCTGGGTGTCACTGTGGGCAGTCCAATGAAAACCAGGGCTGGCTTTATGATCCGCAGGGCCCGAGTGGAATACTCAGTGGCAGTCCAGGGCTTCGGCAGCACTTCAATGGTGGGGGGGCCCGCTCTGGGTTTTCTGCAGCACCGAAGGACCACCCCACCACTGAAATGCTGCCAAAGACCCCTGGAGCGGACCCCCTCTCATCGAAATGCAGCCAAAGACACCCCGGCACAGGGCCGTCTTCGGCACGGGGCCTGATTCCAGGGAATCAAGTGAATCGGCTTAAAGCCAGCCCTGATGAAAACATCTGGTCAATCTGCAACAGGAGTCAAAAAAGCAAAAAAAATATTAGGATGCACAAGGAATGAGATAGGAAAAAATAATAGTAATAAAACCATTATGTAAACCAGTAGTATCCTAGATTAGGATGTACTATGGTTAACTCTGGTCATTACTTCTAAAAATAGCAGAAATAGGGGTTCACAGAAAGGTGGAAAAAATTATTAGAGGCATTGAAAGACTTCTGTATGGTAGGGGGATGAAAAGAGTAAATGAGTAAGGAGACATGATAGCTATGTATAAAATAACGAACTTTTTAGAGAGAATAAATAGAAAGTAAATTAGGAGCTTCTATTTATCCCCTCTTGTAATACAAGAGCAAAGGGATGTTCTGTGAAATTGAAACTTAATACATTTAAAACTGGGAAACGGGAATACTACTTTATACAATGCATAACTATTAAGGCCAAGAGCTTGGCAGGATTCAAAAACGGATTTGACTTTTATACCAATAATGAGAAAATTTACAGTTTCTACAAAAGTATCAGTTTGTTTATATACAAGAGACTTTACAAGAAGGTTTAAGTAGGGGAGAGGGATAGCTCAGTGGTTTGAGCATTGGAATACTAAACCTAGCATTGGAGTTTAATCCTTGAGGGAGCCATTTGGGGAACTGGGGTTCAAATCTGTCAGGGGGTTGGACTAGATAACCTCCTGAGGTCCCTTCCAACCCTAATATTCTGTGAGATAGGTCAGTTTTCTATCACCCATGTGATAAAGGTCTGCCTGCCAAAAAAACCCTACAGTGCTAACCAACAGACCTACTTTCCTTAAGCCTTCTCGTCACTTGGGTTAATGGGTTGGAAGGTCACCCTTTGAAGGAGAATAAAGAAATTAAGTAACCTTTGGTAACGTGATGCAGAACTGTTGTCACTACCTAAACTTGGAAACATCCAGAGTGGTCAAGAACAGACTGTGATAAATTAAAGCCTAGGGTGTGTGTTTGACAGTTGGTGTTTTGTATCCTAATGGTGAATACCATTGATGCATTAATGCTATTATGAGCTAGGTGAAACCTTGTTATGTGTTACATTAAAACCTCATTCAAACTGATGCCTGAACATGCCCTTCATTTTAGACAGATGCAAGAAACATTTAAGGGGCCACACTTAAAGCAAGGCCTAAGCTATGTGACCATATGGCCTGTTTTGGCCAGGACTGTCCTCTTTTTCAGCTCTATCCCAGCCATACCTACTTTTTCACCAAAACTAGGCATTTGTCCCAGCTGCAAGGCAAAGCAGAGAGCGGCAGCTGCTGTCCGGGGGTCAGCTGAAGGCAGCGCTGTCTGCCAGCAGCAGCGTAGAAATTTGCTGCTGGGGGGCAGCATTACCTTCAGAGCTGACCCCCCAGGTGATGCGGAGCTCAGGAAGTTAGCCCCAGCTACAGGTGGTATGGGGCTCAGGTGCTCAACCCCAGCCCTGACCGGCGTGGGAGGGTGGTTCTGATGAACCCTTTGTGTGGTGGAGGGGAGAGGGGCGGCTCAGGCAAGCCCCAGGCCGTCCTGTTTTTATTTTCAGAAGTATGGTCCTCCCCTAGGCCTAAGAGACTTTACCCAAAAACTAGCACCAGGTGGGCAGGGGGAGATGGGTCCACTTGGTATTGTGGCCAGGTTTGTGTGTGTGAATGAACATACAAAAACAGTGAGAGAGGGGCCAGCAGGAAAGCCAAAACAGTAGCCACTAAGCACGGTGTGACCCTGGGAAAAGCTTGATCGCTAGCTTTTGGATCTATTCTTAAGAGATCCAAAGAGCTAAGAAACTGCTTCTTTTGTTCTTGGCTCCTCCGGCATTCAGAGGGAGGTTTTTGTATATTTCTTGTAAATAAACAAGTCTGCTTCCAAGGAAATATCAGGTGCCATCAATTACAACATCTAGCTGGAACATTGCCAGGAACCTTAGCTTTTACTAGCAGCTTGGGTTGAAAAGGGGCAACTATGTTGGGCATGGTTCTGTTTTTACCCTGCTTGTATTAGTGGTGTGTTGCTAATGTTTTCTAAATGAATCCATGGACTCCAATGTTTTAATATTGTCCTTACAGGAGTCTGCAACATGTGAAAAACTCAGTCTTTAGCTGGTGAAAAGCCTCAAAGTAGCTTTCCAAGATAAAACAAATTATGTAATATTTGTGTTGGGCTTAGAGGCCTTAATAGGGATCAAAGCCTCATTTGTGGCATAACATATACATAACAAAGAGACCTCTTTTACCCCAACCGGTTTGCAGTCTTAAGTAAATCTAAGTGAAAAATACATTGCACAATTAAAGATGTAAGCAAATACTTTGACCTGAAATTACTTGAATGATTGAAATAATTTAAAGGATATTTTCTTGGCTAACTCCAATGAAATATAGACCCTCTGCTGCTACTCCCAAAGTTCATTATAGTGTCAAATCTCTAGTTGTTACAAGCAGGTGACAAGAACTTCACTGTGTTACACAATTGTTACAACTCGACACAGAAGTGGCACTGGTTTAACTAAAGGTGGTGTGCTGGACCCTTTTTCATTGATTTAAACCTGGCTCACATCAGCTTAGTCTGTATCAAATATAAGACCATCCACACACATAGTTGTACTGATTTAACTAACATAGCACCTTAAATTAAACTGGTTCAACTTTTCATATGTAGGTTGGATCTTCTATTTTACATGTAAGAGCTTTGCAGTTCCAGCACAGTAGGCTAAATGGTAGATGTGACTTTTCTGTACCTAAAATTCAATCTTTGTTTTTTATTAGGCATATGCATTTGACAAACTTCCTTTTCTGATGCTTCCCTGAAAAAAATACTGTTGAAATACCAGGCCATGCATGTTTAAACTTCAGCAAAACTTTAAAAAGTTCCCCCAGATAATCAAATCATCATCATGTAAAGGTCATGAGAGTTTGTTCTTGCTTACATTTTCCAAAACTCCACTATATGTGCATAGGAGCGTGTGATTGGAAAACAAAGAAGTTCTGTTACAGGCAGAGAGTCAAAAATCTGTTCTATGCAATAAAATACAGAATAGCTCCTATGATTAAATTACAAATTATGTGGTTCACTAACTTCAGGTCCCTCAGTTTTACTTGGGAGTAATTAAAACAGGAGCAAAGGTCCAAAGATATCTGTGACCTAAAGGTGTACTTTCTGGTAAATGAGCAACCCAAACATTTCTGGGTGGAAACTTCCAAAATGACACACGTGAGATGTACAGGCACACACAATGAATTATAATAGAGCACCTTCTCATACTCTGGTATTATACCGCTTCCTAAAGGAAGAACACTTCCCCTAGATGTTTAAGCACACAGCAATGTATGCCTTCGCCTTTGGTTTTTAAAAAAACAATCCAGGTTAAATTATTGATTTTTTTTTGGTTCTAATATTCAAAAAAGCTAAAATTGAAAATGAATGTTCTATTGCAACTAGTGTGTTTCCATTCCTAGTAAGAAAGCACTCCATTTTCTTATATTGTTCTGTTTTATTTAGCTATGACTTTTATTGCCTTGTCTCAGACTTTGTCACAATTTTCAGTCTTTCAGAGATTTTGAAACTTTCAGTTTAACTACTGAGAAGGTGCATCATGTAATATTGAATCAAATCCAGGTGCTGAATATTTAATAATAAATAATTTTCTATAAACCAACTGAATCCGCAATCCAGTTCCCTGTCCCATCACTTAGACAATGTCTCCACTTTTTGGCTAATCTCTCACAGGATCTGTCTCCTGTTGCATAAACCTTAAACTTTTCCTTTTCATCTTTGAGGCACTTAGTAATTGACCTATATCTACATCTCTGCCCTCCTCAATTTTCCTTCAACCTCTTCCATTCCGTCAGTCCTATCACTCATAACAGCTTCTTCTGCTTCTATGCTCATCTTGTGTCACCTCCTACACCACTTTGTATATCTGGAACTAATTCCCAATTAAGCTGTGCAGAGCTTCCACATTTCTCCTTCAAAGAACTCCTAAAAACTCACCTGTCCTGTGATGCAACACAGATAATAAGAAAAATAAATTAATGACAACGTACATGTTCAGGAAGCTATAAATGACTGAAAAAAAATTAGAATGGAAACCCCTCTGACTAGAGCTAGTCAAAATTTTGAAATGTCACTGATAATTTTGTTTTTTACCAGTGTATAGTGGCTGAAATGTTTTGGAAATTTGAAATGCTGATAAATTTTAATGAAAAATTGAGGGGGCAAGGGGATGAACATTTTTCTGCATTTTTGGACATGTTCTAACCTTACTTACGGTAGTTGCTGTTTCTGCAGCTATAATAAGCTAGCATTAACTGCCCCAATTGAGTCCACAGTGCTGCATTTTGGAAGCAAAGAATGAACATGTCCATGTCTGTTAAGCAGTAATGTGATGTAATTCAAAATGGATTAGATTTTGATCTCAATTACAGTGATATAAATCTAGACCTACTACAGTGTGGCTACTCCAGAATTACACCAGTTTAATGGAATTCAGAACCTAGCTTAAGGACTGTCTTTTGATTAGATACAATGCATAACAGTTGTTTTTGCTCACCAGTAAATCTTCAAGTTGTCGTTTTTGCAAGTTATCTGATCTTTTTGTAAATTCCTGTTGAAGGTTAAAAGAGTTAAGTGTTGTTATTTAGTAGTAGTAGTGTTCCTTTTAATAAGACTCAAACCATTCACAATCTCTCCACATGACGTAATTTCAGTAGCATTAGAGTAGCACATGACCTGTGAGTCATCCTATTGTCTCATTCACCATGAGTAAGGCCCTAAATTTTTTGGTTCACTTATTTTCTAAAATGTTTCTCATTCCCTTAAGCCATTCAAAATACCCTTTTATCTTGTTTTATTGATGTCCATCTTGTTTATATACTCCATTCACTTCTATTTCTTTATAATATCCATTACTCAAACGTAGGCCTATGAGTAGCGCCCTACCAAATTCACAGTCCATAGAACCACCAGGGTTGGAAGGGATTTCAGGAGGTTATCTAGTCCAACACCCTGCTGAAAGCAGGACCAATCCCCAGATTTTTACCCCACTTCCCCAAATGGCCCCCTCAAGGATTGAACTCACAACCTTGGGTTTAGCAGGCCAATGCTCAAACCACTGAGCTATCCCTTCACTTCCCCCCACCTTTCACTGTCATAGGATTTAAAAAATCATAAATTTCATTATTTCAGATATTTAAATCTGAATTTCATGGTGGTGTAATTGCAGGGATCTTGACTCAAAAAGGAGCTGGGGTGAGGGGGTTTGTGTGTGTGAATGAACATACAAAAACACAGAGAGGGACAGGCAGGAAAGCCAAAATAGTAGCCTGGATTCATCTGGGTTCATGGCTGTGAATTTGGTAGATCCCTGCCCATGAGCATTCTCCTATTAACATGAGCAGAGGAATCTGGCAGGAAAACACCTGTGGAACTACAAGAGACAAATTACGAAGAGGGCAGTAGCAACTCCGCAATGTGCAGTCTTGTTGTAATTAGATTAATTAATCAGTGTTTGAATAGTTTCAGTACAATAAAGAACCTTATTTAATACTGAGAAACAGATATTTTCTCAATGCATTTTCAATTCTACCTCCTCGAGATCTACCCATAACACTTCTAAAGATATCAGATTAATTTGTCTATTAAGTTCTTCTGTTTGCATAAACTTTTTCCATTTTCTGACTTTTCAGCTGACAGCACAAAGCTCTTCTTTTCCTCACCCTCATCGGTTAGCGCATGATATATCTTAGAACTATAGTTGACTTATGTCTCCTACGGAAATAAACAATTAAGATCATTTTACTTTCATGATTCCACTTGAGTGCCTTTCCTAATGAAAACTGTTTCTTTGTCAGAAACAAAGGTTAATTAGCCAATTCTGTAATGTACAGCTTGTTGCCTTGCTGCAGATGTTTATGGTTATTTTCAGTCATCTATTTGTCTCAGTATAGTCAGTCCCACCCTGATCCAGTTAGCTCCAGCTATATAGCTTTGCCTTGCCCTTAGGTGCTGGAGTTCAGTTGGCAAACTGTGAACTCTGACAGCAGAGAGGTAAAGTTCCTTTTTTTTTAAAAAAAAAACCCTTTGTGGAAATATTCTTTTTCTATAAAGCAGGTTGTGTTGTACCAAAAAGAACCATTAAGTTGTAAGACAGTTGCATTTCTCTTTGTTTTTTTGCATGTGTGTATAGTATACTGTGGTATAACTTCACAATATAGTGATGATCTTTATTTATTTTTTAATTTCACAGAAAATATATTTGCCATTCAAATGTTATACAGTTTATGCGGGGGGGGGGGGGGGGGGGGGGGGGAGGTGGAGGGAGATAATTTGTGTCCACTTGCAGTCTTATGCATATTAGCTTTGTTGGTAAACCTGGTAAGGATCATGCTGGTGCACATTAAAGGTCTGTGTTCACGAATATTAGAAAGCACTAATGAGATGAAAGATCAATGAGAGGTAATATATGGAAGGTCTGTGATATACTACTCTCTTGAAAACTGGGAAAATGTACCTGTGCCCTTCTATGGGATCTTTTTTATTATTATAAGTACTGTGTTAACTTACACTCTTCTGAGTCTAAGTGGCTTATTCATTTTGTGGCTGCTGTACATATCCATGGTTCCTTAATTAAAAATTGTTTTATCCTCCTAGTTTCATCTTCCTGGTCTTGTCTCTAAATTAGCCTAAGGGGAGAAAATACTCCCATGCCTCTTGCATGCTAGGGAGAGACTGAATAAATCAGGTGGTTCCATTACATACTCCCTGGGAACTAGCCAGAGGAAAGCATGACTGGCACAACCCTATTCAGTAACCTGTGCCAATCCACATAATACAGGGCCTATGATGCCCAGATCATGTTGCCCCTTTGGCCTGAGATGTTAGCCAGTATTAGAGATCTTGCCAGTTGTTTCCATTAGGAGGAGAAATTGATGGAGTCAGTATTTCTCTTGGTGCAATCCTGTTTAATTATAAAGAGTGGACACCAAGTCCTGAACACAACAGGAACGAAGAACAGGAGGCAGTTTCTTGTTCAGAAATCTGAGTCTGCTTTTCCAGCAACTATTGTGCCCATAATAAGATCTGTCTCTGACCTTCTGCTCAGGGCCACATATGACTGCTTCTCTTGCCTTTCTCCCCCACCCCTCCTCCCTGCACATACACTCAATGCCCCAGTCCTGAGGGAAATCCATCAGCCCACATGGTTCAGCTTCTGCTCAGGCCTTCATGTTCTGGCCAGTGCTTTGGATGAAGACTTCTATTATATCAGCTATACAGAGAGGGGGATTTAATTGCTGCTTCTATTTAGCCTGAATGAAGGGTGCTTAGGACACCCATCAGCTTTACCCAGGTCTGTAATTGATTATAACGTCCCAGCATAATAGGTATAAGAAGCAGTTTCAGTATTGCTCTTCACAGGTGGGGGAAATTTCTGTATTGCATAATAAATGGCAAATTTCTGTGCAGTTGTCCATTTACCTAAACATTTCTGCTAGTTGAACAGAGTCAAACTTCACAATACTGAAACTAGAGATAAATATGCAAAATCTACATAGCACTTCAGCCACATGACTTCCATTGCTATACCATATCAGACAATCTTTTTAATATTTACTTCCAGCTTTCACTTACCTGTGGTAGATATTATAATTCATAGCTAAAAGCTGGAGCTGTGGGCACATTAATAAATAATAATTAGCTTTGTTATTCCTGATGCCCTCTGACTTAAACCCCTTTCTTTGATTTTTTTTTTTTTTTTTCCCTCTGAAAAGACTATACTTGATCCATTTACCATGTGTGATGATCTACTAAAATCTTCTTTATGAAAACCAGTTTACTACTATTTTGCGTTTTTGAATTAAGCTACAAAGGTCAATTTATCCACAGAGATGCCAAATAAGTTCTAAAGTTTGTGCCCAGGGCAGAAATAACTGCCAGAGGAGCCAAATTTCTTATTGCTTGGAGGTTCATTTATAGATTCTGAGAGACACTGCCTGAATCTTCTCCCATAGCTCTGCCATCTTCACTGAGAGAAGCTTTACATGAAAGGGTGGGTGAGCAGTCATGGATTCATTCTGTTTGGTAGTACTAAAGTTGTACATAGCTGTGAACCCTACTGAAATGCCTTATGGGCTTGATACAACTCCCACTCAAGTCAAAGAAAAGGCTCTCTCTCATTAACTTCAATGGAGTGAATGGGTGCAGCTGGGTGCACAGCAAGACTGAAAATCTGTCACACACTTACTTATGCATTTAAGAGCCTAACAGAAAAGTAGATAATAAACCAAGTTTTCTTATTTTATTTTAGGACCAGGGATGGCTCTAGGTATTTTGCCGCCCCAAGCACGGCAGACAGGCCGCCTTCGGCAGCTTGCCTGCAGGAGATCCCTGGTCCCGCAGATTCGGCGGCACCTAAGGAGGTCTGCTGAAGCCGCGGGACCAGTGGACCCTCTGCAGGCATGTTGCCGAAGGCAGCCTGCCTGCCACCCTTGCGGCGACTGGCAGAGCGCCCCCTGTGGCTTGCCGCCCCAGGCACAGCAACATTTAGGACAGCAACATTTACTCAATAGGGTCAGTATTTGTGGATTTTGGGGAACTATACATCCACTTCCCATTAATCAAACCACTATTTTAGGGCTGATTTTTGCACCTCCGGAGTTCCACAGGAGTTTTGAGTTTATATGGAACGTTGGATTGAGTTCACAACCACATTTTGTGTAAACACACAAGCCAGGTCCAAAACTTCAGCTAGATATGTGGTTGCCTTCTCTGCAGAATAAGTTATTTGGGTTTTTTTTTTTTTTAAACCTTGGTTTATAGTCATAAGGAAATAGGGCCATATGCTTAGCTGGTTTTATAGACCCTAAATTAAAATATTAAAATTAGGTTGGTAAAATATCATCTATTTGTTTATCATTAAATCATATAGATCAATTATTGGTGCTTGTACTTCATTACTCTCAACATGTAAATTAACATTCACTAAAACCCCTCCCTTTTTTTAAAAAAAATCTATAATATTTGGATTCAGTTTTCCCTCTGCCACACACATGCAACCAGTGTGTCAGATACCATGAATTTGAATTCAGTAGAATAACCCTCCCCTCTTTCAGTTCTGAAGATCTTTCAGATCTCACGTAGGGTTGTTCTTAAAGTTTCTCCATCTGACTCTTCTATAACTACAAGAACTATGATTTACTCTAGTATCGTTGTGGGATAAGGATCAAATATGTGCATTATCTGGAAAGGAATGTGAAAGGAAACATTCAGTCTCGGAATAAAAAAGGGTTTTATATTTCCACACACTAGTAAGGTTATCCAACCATGGAGGAAGGCACTTCTAATGTTTCACTCTTAATTCTAGATTACTGAGTGCCTGTATTGTTCCCTGCAAAAAAAACTTTAAAAATAAACATTTTTAAAACGTGGTCTGTATTATGTCATGATGCTTTTTTTTACAATTAAAACCAAATGAGTAAAAAGGATGACTTGTTTAATGAAGCACTAACACTAGTGCACGCAGCCTGGGCGCCCCTTCTCTCACCAGCACTGATTTTACAATGGTGTAACTCTACCTACTCCATTGGAGTCACTCCTGATTTACTCCAGTGTAAACAAGGAGTATTAGGGTCACTAAGGCTATATGTATGCTGCAATTAAAAATTCCACAGCACCAAATCTCTGAGCCTGGGGCAGCTGATTTGAGCTTGCAGGGCCTGAGCTGTGGGACTCTAAAATTGCAATGTAGACATTCGTGCTCAGAGACCCTCCTCCTTGCTAGATCTCAGAGCCCAGACTCCAGCCTAGGCCATACATCTACACTGTAGTTTTGTTCGTGCAACCCAAGCCTAAGTCAGAGGACCCAGCCAGCCACAGTTGTGCCATGGGTTTCTGACTAAGGTGCAGGCATACCTTAAGTCTGACTCTATAGACAAATTATGCAAACATAGTCATGTGTCCCCTTTTAAACTGAGTGGCTAGTCAAAGTTTGGGATCTTGTGGGTGTTCCAGGTAGAAGTCAGTGATGGAGGGTATGGCTACACTTGGAATTTCAAAGCGCTGCTGCGGCAGTGCTTTGAAGTGTGAGTATGGTTGGAGCGGCAGCGCTGGGAGAGAGCTCTCCCAGAGCTGCATGTAAACCACATCCTTTACGGGTGTAGCGTGCAGCGCTGGGAGCCGCGCTCCAGTGCTGCCGCCCTGATTACACTGATGCTTTACAGCGCTGTATCTTGCAGCGCTCAGGGGAATGTTTTTTCACACCCTTGAGCGCGAAAGTTGCAGCGCTGTAAAGTGTGAGTGTAGCCATACCCTGAGGAGTCTGGTATTCTCGCTAATAGAATTTTTGTTTATTTACCAGGAATGTACATGACAAACAGGGGATAGTGTCCTTGCTCCCAACAGCAAAGCTACTATTTTCAGCTAGCACCTCAAAAGCTCTTTCTAGGTTTTTTCCAAGGGTTGAGTTGCCAGCTGCTTGTTCAGTGTGTCTCTGGCCTTTCACCCATCAAGGCACATACAATACACCTGTGGTCAAATATTAAATTCAACCCTCCATCCATATGGTGCTAATTTCTGTGTCTGTGGGGGCTCACATACTCCTTTGTTAGGAGTGGGCTTGCGATTCATTTATCTTAAATGAAAGATGGCAGTTAGATTTGTAATGGTATCATTAGTGCAACCGACCTGTACATACCCATACTAGATCTTCTATTAAGAGTTAAGGTTGAAAGTGTGTTTCAGTAAAGTCCAGCTAACTGAGCCCTCCCAAGAACAAATCTTGCTTTATAAATATTGTACACCTGAAAAAAAAAAACCAAATTCCATCAAAGGCTTAAAGCCTGGAAATGACCAACGTGATCCTGCAGTCCTATAATCTTTCACCATTCACTATCACTCCATCCAATTTATGCCCTAACTTTGCCCATTTGTGGTATTCTTTCCTCCTGTAATGTAAATATTTGTATGGGTAATGACTGCTTTTATATATTTTAAGCATGAAAAGATTTTGGAAGGAACATATTCCTAGGTCACATGAAGTTATGTCAACACTCTCTCTTTTCCCTTAATGCAACGTGTTGGTGGAGTAGAAGAATATTTTTATGAATAGAATTGGAATGATTCATCTGTTTGGTGTTATGGAATGTGGTGATTATATGGTGCTGTAGCTCCATGTAAGCAAATGAGCACCTTGCAAACTTGTATTTTTAAATGTATTGTATAATAATTAATTGATATAGGTCTGGATTCTCCTCTCACTTGTACTGGTGTAAATCAGAGTAATCTGGGTATGGGCCAGGTTTGGCAAGAGCTCTGAAGCCTGTTCTACCCTTCTGATGAGATGATGTGAGGGGTTCTCCATAGTGGGATCCATGTAGAACATGGGTCAGCAATCTCTGGCACGCAGCTCACCAGGGTAAGTACCCTGGTGGGCCGGGCCAGTTTGTTTACCTGCTGTGTTGGCAGGTTTGGCTGACCGTGGCTCCCACTGGCTGCGGTTTGCCATTCCAGGCCAATGGGGGCATTGGGAAGCGGCGCGGCGAGGGATGTGCTTGCCGCGGCTTCCCGTCACCCCCATTGACCCAGGGCCGCGGCCAGTGGAAGCCCCGATCGGCCGAACCTGCCGACGTGGCAGGTAAACAAACCGGCCTGGGCCACCACGAGCCACGTGCCAGAGGTTGCCGACCCCTGATGTAGAACATTTTTCCGACAGTGTCCTGTCCCACAAGTTCCCATGGGAGGGTGTGATCTAGGATATGATAAGAATCCAGGGAGACACAGAACATAAAGCCTTGTAATTTTATATTTATAAATGATGTTTATCTTTGTACCTTACAAGAAAGCCTTGATCAGCCTGATGAACAAGATGCATCTATGTTCCTACAAAACTTACTTTACAATCTTCTTCTGAAATCCCCAGTTAATTCATCTTCTTCTCAGTATCTGCCAGGAACAATGTAGTTGCCATGTTCAGGAGAAAAATATATTTTGAACTTATCAGCTTGCTGATCAAATTAGTGATATTTGGATCCACACAATGGATGCCAGATATATTATTTTTTACATATACCATGTACCTCCTATTTTTTCCCTTTTCTTCCACATTTTATAGCACATATCTTAATTTCAAGTATTAAGTGTTGAGAGACAAAATATTCTTACAAGGCCATAATAAATTTATTTTGTACAGAGCTGAAATTCCTTTATTCTGCATCTGATTATTTCAAAACTTGGTGCTTAGTTGGATCATAAATAATGTCAAATGCTGCAATTGTATTTTTTCATTGTAAACAGCAAATTCCAAACATTGGACCAGATTGTGCCAATACTTTAAGTAACACTCCCAACTGAGATCAGTAGGGATTCTGGGCTAAACTCTTGTGGCGCATATAGCCAGCCTTACTCATCTTTACTGTGAATAAAGGTGGCAGCTTGGGCCCAAAAGGAATTTGATATCAGCAGAAGCTTTTTGTATAGAAAATCTCAATGTAACAAGGTTACAAATGTATAATATTTAGGATTTTTTTTGTGACTTGTTAGTGCACATCTCTGTGCATCTACCAGATTTCTAACATATAGCTTTCACACTTCCAGTAAGATGGAAGTGCGTGTCTTGCAGTAAAGTCTCAAGACAAACAGAAAAGCCAAACCCAAAATAATTGGATAGTTTAGGCCGCTTTTCAGTATTTCAATGTTAGGAAGACATCTATGAAATCATAGATTTTTAGACCTGTAGCTTTTTATGGTTGCTAAAATATTTTAATGCAGAGCAGACTAAAAGCCTGGGGCTAACAAATTGTTATGAAAAATCATTACTGAACACATACAGAGGCCAAATTAAAAATAGTAATATCCCCCCTGTATTAGGTCCATATTTTTAGATTACTGCAGGCAGCAGTTCACTTATTTTTTGCCTGAGGGCCAAATGCTGTTTCAATATGCAGTTACCTCCAAACAGGTGCACACATGGGTTTGCAAACCAGCTTTAAGATGCTCCCATATTCTGGATAGCAGCAGACCTTCCTGTTTTATCTTGTAGAATTTATTCTTTCTGGAAGCCTAAATAATCAGCGCAGGGATCTGTATACAGGCCATTTCCAAAGTAAGAGCGGGTATATAAAAACATGGCCATCAAGGCTTCTGAGTCTTAAACTCTGCCAGAAAATCATCTTTAGGGCTTCTGCTTTGTGTAGTGCTGGGGATTACTAGGAAGGGGAAGGCAACTTTCAGCCTGCACACCCCCTGCTTGGCACAGGGTTTCTGGTGGGTACTTATATGCAATGTCTGCCAGAATTTTGGCTAAGGTATTGGGCACATTTTGGTTTGTCACTAGTCACCTGTGGCAGGGTACCAGGGCACTACTTTGTCCCCAGAACATAAGGGGATAATTTTCTGTTTGCCTTCCACAGGTATGAGGAGGAGGAGTATTAAAAAGGGCTGGTGGAAAGACCAGGAAAAGATTGCATGAGGGGAGGCAGGGCTTCATGGACAGGCGCTAAGACTTGATAACCCCCAGACTGAGGAATCTTGTGTCCTGTTTTACATATGGCAATTGGTTCTTCTTATTGTGGTATCAGTAATCAGCAGGAGGAAAGGCCTAGTTTATATCTGTTGCGTCTCCCATGTGTCCTCTGTCACACAGTCCTGGTTAAAGGCAGCAATGTTTTATACTGTTACAATGAGTCACTAGACGGCACTGTTACAGTCTTAGAAATTCTGTTTCTTAATGTAGGAGCACAGTCTGACTTTGAAACAATGCTGAAAGGTTGGTTTGATGCACTCTTTTTTTGCGGAGGGAGGCTGAGAGGGGAGCTGCTGCAAGCAGCAGGAGAGTTAGGTCTCTTAAATAGAGTCAGCAGTTGGGACAGAGTTGCTTCCTGGGAACTAGGTATTTGTTTTTTGGTGGAGATTGCGGAAATAGGGGATTTTCTGCAAGCTATTAGTGCCCAATTGTGTGCAAGGACTGGTGTTTACAGTGAAAATTAAACAAACTGCACTAAAACTATATCCTTACTCTATATCACTGATTTGTCCTCCAGTGGAAAGCCAGCCTGCAATGCCCTGGAATCTGCTGCTGCTTGGCAAAAGGTGACAGTGCTAAACTCTAAGGACCGGGGGGGGGGGAGCGGGCGGAATTTGAAGGCTAAGACATTACTATGGAGAAGGTGCAAGGAGAAATCCATTAGTGTGCTACAGTGGATTAAGTATGAGAGGTCTTTTGAGATTATCCAGGTATCAAATAAGAGAGATGATCTGATTACCTGTATGTATCATGCGGCTGACATTATGGTATCTAAGTGCATTCAAAATTACAAATAGGAAAACAGTCTGGGGGATGGTTTTCTCCCCATATGTGGTATCATGCTGAGCAAGTGTATGGTAATGGGGTTTTCTTTAAGGATTTTATTTTGCAAGAATAAGGCTTACTGTGTCTCTTGGCTAAGCAAAATTTGAGTAAGTTACATGCGGCCTGTATATTACCGTGTTGTTGCAATTGGATATGGATATTTTTCCTTTCCTTTCCTTTCTTGAACTGTTGGAGAGTGTTACTGTGCGCTGCTAAAAGACTACTTTTCTACTCCCAGAGGCAGCTGCATTTCAATGACAGGATTTAAGTTAGTCATGTGCAGACCTTCCTTCCACTCCCATCTGTGGTTTTGTTTTAAAATTTAGATGAAGGCATTAAACAGCTTCAGCAACAGCTCAGTAGCAGCTGTGAAAACAACCTGGCAACCCTGTCTTGCCATTATTCCTCCCTTCCACAGGAACCTGGCAGGAGGCCAGGGTTCAAGCCATGCAAGGACTTTCTTTACTCCAATGGGAAAGATGATACCACAGTTGTGGACTTCTATTTGTACTAAGGAAGATTTGGTATGCTCCGGTAAAAAGGGAAATGGATGGATAGATCACTTCAGACTCATGGGAGAACTAACTTTTGGTGGCTTTCCCAGCACTGATTGCACTGGCTTCAGAAGGGAGCAAGCTTCAGAGCAGTTGCTCTCTGGCACTTTGTACCCGGTTCCAGCACCTGTCCCTATTTCCCTACCCAACCCTTTGGGATAAGGAACAGTGAGTACAGGGAGATGACTTGTAGAGGCTTCCAAGAAAGGAGTAGCAAATCATGTTGCCTCTACTCTTTCCTTCCACTTCTGTTGGGGCTGCTGTGGCCTCTTCTACTTTCTTCTGCCTTCTGCATCCCAGCCAAGGGAAGCCTTGGAGCCATAGTCTGTAGTCAGTTTGTAAAGTCGGACAAGCCCTTCAAGGGCAAAGGGGCTATTTAAGTGGCAGCCTGTGACGATGCAATTCTAGCAGGACCCAACTGAGAGTGCCAGTTCAGGGACCAATTGCTTAAACAGGGCAGTTACAGCCCAAGGCTGGGGTTTTTCCATCTCTAAGGCAAACCAAACCAGCCAGACAAAGAGGACTTCGGTTTCACCTCACTGGCTAACCACAAGTCACACAAGCAATTTCCTTAGACACTCCAGTTTTCCAGTATCACCACCAGTCCCACTCATCCTGGGAATGAATGATTATGAAAACCAACACCCCAATAAAAGAAAACGGTTCTCTCGATCCCAAAGGATCAAGCCCCAGACCCAGGTCAATATACACATCAGATCTTATCCACAAATCATGCTGTTGCCAGTCCTTTAGAATCTAAAATCTAACGGTTCATTCATAAAAGGAAAAATGTAGATGAGAGCTAGAATTGGTTAAATGGAATCAATTACATACAGTGATGGCAAAGTTCTTAGTTCAGGCTTGTAGCAGTGATGGAGTAAACTGCAGGTTCAAATCAAGTCTCCGGAGTACATCCACTGCTGGGATGAGTCAATCAGTCCTTTGTTCAGAGCTTCAGTTTGTAGCAAAGTTCCTCCAGAGGTAAGAAGCAGGACTGAAGACAAGATGGAGATGAAGCATCAGCCTTATATAGGCTTTTCCAGATGTAAGAACCTCTTTGTTCTTACTGTGGAAAATTACAGCAAAATGGAATCTGGAGTCACAGGGGCAAGTCCCTGTATACTTTGCTGAGTTACAAGGCATATCTGCCACCTCTCCATGGGTCAATTGTATAGCTGATGGTCCTTAATGGGCCATCAAGCAGGCTAGGCAGAGCTAACACTAACTTGTCTGGGATGTCTCCCAGAAGCACAGCACAAATTTTAAATACAGACAGTATAGAGCCAATACTCATAACTTCAACTGCAGAATGATACATACACACAGACAGCATAATCATAACCAGCAACCTAGAACCTAGTCTTAGACACCTTATATGACCCCCTTTACATAAGATTTGGTGCCACTACAGGACCTTGGTTGCAACCATGTTCTATATGGTCCCAGATTATATCAATAACGTCACACAGCCGTAATTATTCCCACACCTGAGAAGGTACATCACCAACACATCTTGTTCTGAAGAGCCGCTGAATTAATAGGTGGTTTGATGCAGTGATGAGCTGCCAAAATCTTAACAACCGGTTCCCTATAAAAAGTTCTGATTTAAGCGGGGGGTGGGGAGGGAGGGGCCAGGAGAGACATCCTCGTCAGGCTGGGGGCCCCTGCAAGGCCTGGGCCAATTGCCCCACTTGCCCCCTCCTCTCCTTTCTGGCCAGCCCTGGAGCTTGCAGCAGCCACCCCACCCCACACACCCCTTGCGGGGCCATTCAAAAAGCGGCAGTGGAACGACTCCAGAGCTCAGCTGAGCTGCCCAGCTGGTGCTGGCGGCTGGCCACGCTGTAGCTGGGGGGAAGAGGGGAAAGGGCCAGGGGAGCCTCAGCCTCCCCAGCTGGGCATCCTGGGAGCAACAGGATGGTCCAGCCTGCGGACCAGAGTTCTTTGCCTACCCCCTGGCCCTTTAACAACCAGTTCTCCATGGAGGTCTAATTTTAGCAACTTGTTCTTGAGAACCTGTGGGAACCTGCTTCAGCTCACCACTGGTTTGATGGTTAATCTTGGCTACAATAAATATTTACAGTTTCATTCAGTTCAGAGGTGGAAGGGAAGGAGGGGAAAACTGCCAATGAGGGCAACTGTGTCAGCAGGGGTATTCACCCATGAGGTGGACAGGCAACATGTCCACTGCCAGCCCTCCTGGCATTTTAGCCAGAGGGAGGCTCAGCTGGAGCCCTGCTGTGGAAGTTGCACAGGTGATAGGTTGAATCAGCATGTCTCCTCTCTCCTGGGTGCCCTAGTCACACTCTCCATAAGCAGAGTTATGGGCTATCTCCAGGCCCCATAGCAGAGCAGGCGTCCTAGTCAGCTTGCACTGCTGTAACCTCCCAGCCTTCAAGCAGGCTCTTTTATTGGAAGCCTATAGCCCAAGTTCTGCTCATGGGACTAAGAATATAAAAGGAATTCTGTGGATACAAGATATGGTAAGTAATGCCCCATGGTATTCTGTCTGTCAAACATTAGAAAAGAATTTGGGGGCAGGGCACGCTGCCCTCAATGCACAGCCATCCACAAGGCCAATTTGGACAGCACAAATAAGGTGGCTGTGATAAAGGCAGCATAATTTAGTTAAGAGCTAAATTATTATGCCATCACCATGATATTTTGGAAACAACAAACATGATGGAGGTTGGACTAGATGATGTCCTGAAGGCCCTTCTAACCCTTATATTCTAGGATTTCTACACTACTGTTTGCAACTCTTACTGAGAGGCAAGATCAGAGAACTGGATGAGAGCTTTCATTACACAGTCCTCTTCCATCTTGTCAGATGAAGATACTTGATGAAGATTTAGGTGTACTGAAAAGAGAGGATGTCTTGCCTTGAGACTGAAGTTTAATAATATATATGTGATTTTTTCCGTTGGCTTTGTCAATTAAAACATAAGAGTTTATATATAAATCTGAAATCTGTAAATATTTCTATATTTGGTGTAACAGGAAGGGAGATGGCCTATTCTTGTATGAGTACAAGTAATCCTTTAAGCAATGGCACAGTTACATAACTGCAGAGAAATGTAAAGCTGATCTGTTTGCTCTAACAAATGTAATATTGGTACGCTGTCAGATATGACTCAAGTAACACAACACTATAGCTATATTGAGTTGTGCGTCATGAAAAGTGTTTCATACTGTGTTTCGTTACTTGCTGAGGGAAGGAGAGCAGTAAAAACTATTTTGTGAGCTGCGGGTTTCCATTCCTCTTGACTTGGATGTACTGTAATATGATGTGACTGGCTTTCTTATGAAAACATTGCACCTGAGTAACTGTGTTGTTCCTAGAAAGGAACTTTAGTGTAAACAGTGCTCTTTACTGTAAGCACAGGCAAGGTAATGAGGTCATAAAAATCAACACTGGGGAAAAAGGGTTCTTGGCGGTTGGTTTTTTTTAAGCTATTTATTTAGGAAGAGTTAACAGGTTTACATATCCTTGCCGTGTATATATTAGAGACGAAATTACAACAGTTAGCTTTTTTATAAAGAGACACAAATACAGTTGTCAGATCAGAAAAAGTGTTTTAATTTTAAAAAGGATTTTTTCTTTCTCTGTTGACCAATGTGAGAAAATTAATGTCCCCACTCTGCCTTGCTGTTGGTTTTCCTGCAGAGGTGTACTGTCACTGGAGACCTGTCATTGTTCCAGGTCTTAACCACGGCAAAGCCACTCTGCTGCCAGAACCCCTCAGCCTTATGACAATCCAGAATCTATTTACACTTTTAGCTTTCTTTACTGGATGCTTGTCAACTGCTATTTTAATTGATCTTTTATACTGGACATTTTCTTAAGTTTAATTTTGGAGGGAAAATACCTCTCTATTCTTTTCCCACCTATGGTTTTTTAAAGTGAAATTGCTTTTCTCACTCAGACAAAACTGTGAAATGAATGTTTATCCCTGGGTACCTTATTCTGGGGCATGCAACTCAACCTGCAGTCAGTGCTGTTGACCAAAAATGGCCCTTCAGGCCTAACGGGAGCTTTCTTGCCTTCACAACACAGACATGTACATGGATTATTATACCAGCTTCTAGTTTATTTAGGTATTTGAGACCCATATTACTATAGCATCTGAGCATCTCAAACATTATTTATCTTCAACACCAGTGTGAAATAGGAAAATACTACATCTCCTTTTTATAGTTGGGAGATGAGGCTCAGCAAGACTAAAGGTATGTCTACACTATTTTAAAACCCATGACAGCCAGTCTCAGAGCCCAGGTCTCCAGCCTGGTGCTACATGGGACAGTTACAGCACAGCATGTTAGTGCGCTTTATACCTTCAGGCATGCTTTGCTCACCATGTGAACAAGCCCTTAGCCTCAGTGGAAGTCAATGGGACTTACGAACCTAAGAGCCTGAGTTACTTTTTGAAAATGGGATTTAGACTCCTGAATCACTTAGGTACTCTTGAAAAATTTCCCCTAAAATATTAAGTAGGCCACTCCATACTTTAAATAGCAACTTCTTACCCTCCTTTATGGCTTCTTGGGCCAGGTCCACACTACAGACTTACATCAGTTTAACTACGTTGCTCAAGCAGCAGAGAATCCTGTGGCACCTTGTAGACTAACAGACGTTTTGGAGCATGAGCTTTCGTGGGTGAATACCCACTTCGTCAGATGCATGTAGTGGAAATTTCCAGGGGCAGGTATATGTGTGCTAGAAAGCAAGCTAGAGATAACGAGGTTAGTTCAATCAGGGAGGATGAGGCTCGTTCTAGCAGTTGAGGTGTGAAACCCATGAGAGGAGAAACTGGTTCTGTAGTTGGCAAGCCATTCACAGTCTTTGTTCAATCCTGAGCTGATGGTGTCAAATTTGCAGATGAACTGAAGCTCAGCAGTTTCTCTTTGAAGTCTGGTCCTGAAAGTTTTTTGCTGCAGGATGGCCACCTTAAGGTCTGCTATAGGTATGGCGGATTCAGGTGGTTCCTGACAAGGTTTTAGGGCTCATCCGATAACGACCATTGCCTAATGTATCGTGTTTTGATGATTTTTCGTGTCGGATTTATCCTTTCCGTGACAACTGGTCCAGTTTTGTGCAGATAGCGTAAGCAGGAGGGCATGGGCATATCATGGCGTATTATTGAGCTTGGTGGATGCAGGTCGATGAACGCGGTGAATGGTTGTGCTGATCGGTTAGGTCCTGTGATGGTGTCGCCGTGTTAGATATGTGGGCAGAGTTGTGCATCGAGGTTTTGCATGGATTGGTTTCCTGAGCTGCAAGTTACTAATGGGTCGCGGTGTGCATTGCTGGTGAGAATAGCTTCAGGTTGGCAGGTTGTCTGTGGGCGAGGATTTGGCCTGCCACGCAGCCTGTGAAAAGTGTGGATCAGTTGTCCAGATGGGTGTAGATGCCCTGATCGATGCTTTGGAGAGGATTAGCTGGGGGCTGTACCGTGATGGCCAGTGGAGACTTCCGCGACGTGCACAGGCATGAAATCGGGAAAAACAACATCGCTGCCCTCATAACCTAAGTCGTACAGAACGCAATGCCATCCACAGCCTCAAAACACCACTGACATTATCAATCAAAGAGGCTGATAAGGAGGTGCTGTTTGTCCATCATGAAACAGGTCGACTACCAAAAGGAGGCCCGCTCAGACTACTCTCGCAATACCAAATTCTACAGGCCACTTCCCCAGAGCCACTGAAGAAATACATAAGAACTGCACCATCCTACAGGACTACTCCTACACTAATACACGGAACAAATCAACAACCTTAGCAGCCCCGACCAGGTTATTCTAATCCACTCAAACCAAGATCCACAAACCCGGAAATCCTGGACGCCCCATCATCTCGGGCATATCGGCCACTCTCACTGAGGACTGTCTGGATATGTGGACTCTCTACTCAGACCCTAATGCCCCAGCACTCCCAGTATCTCCAATGGCACCAACTGATTCCTGAGGAAACACAATGCATTGGTCACCCCCAGAAAAAACAAACCATCCCCGCCACCATCGGATGTAGAGGCTCTCTAACACAAAACACACCACACACACAATGGAATACAAGCTGTCAGGAACAGTATCCCTGATGATGCAACAGCACAACTGGGCTGAGTCTCTGTGCCTTTATCTCACCACAACTATTCAAATTTGATGACATAGATATAGTCTCCAATCAGTGCAACGCTAGGCACCCACATGGCCACCCAATAATGCCCATAATTTTTGCTGACCTGGAACAACGCTCTCAGCTCTCGTCCACTCACACCTTCACTACTCTACTCATCAACACACCATGAATGACATCTTCATCATGCTGGGACAGCCATGGAAGGAACTCTGGAAAAAATTCCACACAGATTTCAACCAGCTCCACCCACCATCAACCTCAGCTGGACCAATCTAACACGGGAAGTGTCCATTCTAGACACCAGACCATCGGTGCGCAAATAAAGTGATAGTCACATACACACCCTATATCAAAAATACGCTAACCGAGACCGCTATGCATTACTCCATCCGGGCCAATCACATTGACCATTGCTACGCCAAGCTACGGAGTACAACCGCATCTGGCTCTAACCCCTCAGCACAGAAACACCAACACTACAAAATCTCCGCCAAGCATCTCCCAAACTACAATACGCGGCACAGGGAAATAAGGAAACAAATAAACAGAGCCAGGACCGTGTACAGAAAGTCTCCTCCTGCAAGACAACCGCCATAGGAAGAAACTAAACAGGCGAACTCCATTGGCCATCATGTAGCAGCCCCCAGCTAAACCCTCCAACGCATCATCAGGGATCTACAACCCTCCTGGATCAATGATCCCACACTTTCACAGGCCTTGGGGCAGGCCATCCCGCCCAGACAACCTGCCAACCTGAAACGTATCTTCACAGCAACGCTACACCGCAACCGATATAACTCTAGCTCAGGAACCAATCCATCAACAACCTAGAATGCCAACTCTTGCCATATCTACACGCGGCGAAGCCAACAACAGGCCGTAACACGATCAGCACACCACACCATGTTCAATTCACCTGTCACTCCAATGTATATACGCCATAGTATGATTGCAATGCCCCTCTGCTATTAATCGGCCAAAACGGACGTGTCTACGGAAGAAGGAATTAAATGACACAAATCAAGATATTAGGAATGGCATAAACAAAAACGTCGGAGAGCAACTTCAACCTCCTGGCACACTAATAGCAACCTTAAAGGGTGGCAATCTCTGCAGCAAAAAATACTTCAGGACTCAAACTTCAAAGAAGAAACTGCTGAGATTCATTCATCTGCAAATTGACAACCATCAGCTCAGGATTGAACAAGAACTGTGAATGGCTTGCCAAGCAGACGGAACCAGTTTCTCCCTCTTCATGGGTTTCACACCTCAACTGCTAAAGACGAGCCTCATTCCTCCGATTGAACAACTCGTTATCTCTAGCTTGCTTCTATAGATCATCACATATACTGCTCCTGGAATTTCCACTAACATGCATGCTGACGCAAGTGGTATAACACCGACGAAAGCCATGCCCAAAAATAGTCTGTTAGTCTATAAGGTGTCACAGGAGCTCTGCTGCTTTTACAGATATCCAGACTAACACGGCTACCCCTCGATTCTTGATATCTGCTCAGGATGTGAAAAAAATCCACTAACACATACCAGGGCAGCTCTGGTTTCTTGCTGCCCGAAGCAAAAAAAAAAAAAAGGGGGGGGGGGGGCGTGGCAGTGGCCAGAGTGGCAAAGCGGTGGGGTGGAGGAGAGAACCCATGGCACAGCCAGAGTGGCAAAGCAGGTGGGGGAACAAACAAAAAAACAGTGCGGCTGGAGCAGCAAAGCGGGGAGTGGGGGGGTAGGAACCTGCAGTGTGGCTGGAATGGCAAAGCAGGGGGGGAAAAATGGAGTGGTAAAAGTGGGGGGGAATGGCGCGTCTGGCAAAGCAGGGAAAAAAACCAAAACCCTACAGGGTGGCCGGAGCCAGGGTCCAGGGGGACTCCCTGTGCTGCAGAGTGTGTGCCCGGTCTAATGGGGGGGGGGAGGGGAAAGGGGAGAGAGAGAGAGAAGGGAGGCGGCCAGGGCTTCAGCGGGGTGCTCGCCACGTGGCCCCGACCACCGTGCCACCTGCTGGGAGGGCTCCGCTCCAGTCGGCTGGGAGGAAAGGACACGGGCTACCCTGCCGAGTTTGCTGCAGGGCACTCCACTCCTCCGCTCCCTACAAGGCAGCCGGATCGGGGAACCAAAAAAAAAAAAAAGAAAAGCAGCCATGTCGCCCTAGGATTGGGCAGAATGCCGCACCGTAGAATCTGCAGCCCCAAGCACGAGCTTGCTTGGCTGGTGCCTGGAGCCAGCCCTGAACACAACCCCCAGTGAAGACAGCCCTGTGTTAATGAGATGGCTTCTCTCATTGACATAACTTCTGCCTCCCAGCGGCATAGCAGCATCTTCACTAAAGTGCTGCATCAGTGCAGCTGCACCACTGCAGGTTTAAGTATAGACCTGCCCTTGGCTTGAAAGTTGCACCACCTTAAGGCCCGGGTTTCCCCCTCCTTCCCTTCCCCTCCCCGCCATCTTGCACCTTATGTATTAACTTGCACTTGGTGCAAAAGCACTACCAAATCCAAGTGTTGGTGTTTTACAGCCATTTTGTGCTAGTGTAAGTGACTACACAGATGCAAGTCAGTGGGCACAGGGATGGGCCACCACAGCATTCTAAGGGCTGGTCTATGCTACAAAATTAAATTGCCTTAACTACTGCACTCAGGGCTGTGAAAAGTTTCACATCCTGTGTAATGTAATTAAGCTGACCTAAGCCCTGGTGTAGACACCACTAGGTCAACAGAATTTGTCAGTCAAACTAGCTACTGCCTCTCAGGGGCAAATTTACTGCAGTAACAGAAGAACCCCTTCCATCACTGAAATGGCCCAGCTGCAGTACTGTAGTTTCTAGTGTAGGCATGTTTATACTACTCCACAGTTCAAACTAAGGGAGTGTGAATAGCAATGTGCACTAAAAATGTTTTACTCTAATTCCCTTCTGTGGATCCTGTGGGCACAAATGTAAAGGTCCTGAGTTTGCACTAATGCCACTAGGACATTTACGTTTTCACGTGCAGCCTCCGGACTTCGGTGTATGTTGCTAATCACACACCCCTATAGTCTGACATGTGGGACAGCAAAGATATGCCTTTAGACTTCCTGTGGTAAATTGTGTTCCCATGGAAAACAATGGCAAAATCACCATTGACTTCATTGGGACTAAGATATGGCTCCCCTATTCCCACTTACCAGTGAGTAAGTACACATTATTTTGGGGTTTAGTTCAATACCTTTTCACTACTATTATCTTAAGATTCTATTTTTTTACCAAAAAAAAGCAAAAGTTGCTTAAATTGCACCCATAAAATATTCACATGTGCAAACAAGAGATTGTTCATGAAAACAAATAAGTACAATTGTAGGCAAAAACATAACTGTGTTCAAATGTATACTTGTGAGTGGAAAAAAAACCAGCTGGTTGTGCAGGTGCATATCTTATAGATCCAACTTAAAATTCAGTTCTAAAAATGCCTGCTGCTACATTTTTCTGTTGTCAGCCCTGCAGAAGCAACACAGATCTGACAGCATGAATTGTTTGGTTTTATTTTTTCTGGTTTGGAAATCAGTGACAGAACTGCCCAGTTTCAGGGCCATCAGTAGTATCACACTGTCTTAGGCCTGGTGTACACTACAGAGTTAAGCTGACATAAGGCAGCGTACATTGACCTCACTACATATGTCTCTACACTAAAATTTTGCTCCTGTCAATGTAATTGCCCCACTACAGTGACTTAGGGTACGTCTACACTATAGGATTATTCTGATTTTACATAAACCGGTTTTGTAAAACAGATTGTATAAAGTCAAGTGCGCACGGCCACACAAAGCACAATAATTTGGTGGTGTGCGTCCATGTACCGAGGCTAGCGTCAATTTCTGGAGCATTGCACTGTGGGTAGCTATCCCGTAGCTATCCCATAGTTCCCGCAGTTGCCCCTGCCCATTGGAATTCTGGGTTGAGATCCCAATGCATGATGGTGCAAAAACAGTGTCGTGGGTGATTCTGGGTAATGTCGTCACTCATTCCTTCCTCCATGCACGCACGGCAGACAATCATTCGCTTTTTTTCCCTGGATTGCCCGGCGGCAGATGCCATAAGGATGCAACATGAGCTGTTGCCTTTTGTCATGGCGAGTTGTGTATCGGATGCCGCGGCCAGAGGTGGTACTGCAGTGCTCACACAGCATGCATTTGCTTTGCAAGGTAGCAGAGATGGTACTAGTTGTTCCGTACCATCGCCTGTGCTTGTAAATTGGCGATGAGATGACAGTTATCAGTCATTCTGTACTGTTTGCTGCTGTCATGGGTGCTCCTGGCTGATCTTCGCTGAGGTTGGCCGGGGACGCAAAGACAAAATGGGAATGACCCCCTGGTCATTCCTCCTTATGCGTACTAAAAATAGAGTCAGTCCTGCCTAGAATATGGGCAAGTGTACTAGAGAACCAGTTTATCAGAGAACCAGAGAGCACAGCTGCTTGTGTCAGATCCCACAGAAATGATGAGCTGCATGCCATTCTAGGGGGCCCCTGCAACAACCCCACCCATTGCTTCCCTCCTCCCAACCCTTTGGACTACTGTTGCAGGGTCCTCCCTTGTGTGACGAAGTAATAAAGAATGCAGGAATAAGAAATGGTGACTTTTTAGTGAGATAAAATGAGGGGGAGGCAGCCTCTAGCTGCATGATAGTCCAGGCAGGACATTAAATGGTGGGGGGAGAGGAGCCAGCATCCGCTGCTATGATAGTCCAGGCAGTAAAGAATCTTTTCTTTAGACGTGAAGGGGGGGGGGGTTGGAGCTCAGCCCCAGTTTCTATGATGAGGACGGTTATCAGCCGTTCTGTACCGTCTGCTGGGAATAACCAGGAGTCATTCCTATTTTTACCCAGGCGTCCCAGCCGACCTCACCTGAGCAAGCCAGGAGGCACTCACGGGCTGATGACGAGGATGGCTACCAGTCCTACTGCACCTGTACCATCTGCCACTGGGACGGGAGGGAGGGGATGCTGTTGTTCAGTGCTCAGCACTGTGTCTACCAGCAGCATGCAGTAGACATACGGTGACATTGAAAAAGAGAACAATTTTTTCCCCTGTTCTTTCACGGGGTGGAGGGGGAGTAAATTGACGAGATATACCCTGAACCACCCAGAAATGTGTTGACCCTACAGGCACTGGAGCTCAGCAAGAATGCAAATACTTTCAGAGACTGCGGGACTGTGGTAGCTGGAGCTCACGTCCCCCTCCCTTCCTCATGAGCGTTCATTTGATTCTTTGGTTTCCGTTACGCTTGTCACACAGCACGTGTCTGTGGACTCTGTATCATGCCTGGAGATTTTTTCAAATGCTTTGGCATTTCATCTTCTGTAACGAGCTTGAGGCAACAGATTTGTCCCCTCATACAGTGATCAGATCCAGTATCTCCCATATGGTCCATGCTGGAGCTTTTTTTGGATTTGGACTGCATCGCCACCTGTGCTGATCAGAGCTCCACACTGTGCAAACAAGAAATGCAATTCAAATTCGCGGGGCTTTTCTGTCACGGGCAGTGCATCCGAGTTCAGATTGCTTTCCAGGTGGTCATAGTGGTTGCAGCTGTGGATAACGCCGGAGGCCAATACCGTCAATTTGCGGCCACACTAACCCTAATCCGATATGGTAATACTGATTTCAGCGCTACTCCTCTCATCGGGGAGGAGTACAGAAACCGGTTTAAAGAGCCCTTTATATTGATATAAAGGGCCTTGTTGTGTGGACAAATGCAGCGTTAAATCGGTTTAACGCTGCTAAAATTGGTATAAATGGGTAGTGTAGACCAGGCCTAAATAACTCCACCTCTACAAGAGGCATAGAATCAAGATTGATGTACTTAGGCTGATGCAGTGTCAGTGAAGACACTACACTGCTTACACTGACTGTTACTGGCTTTCAGAAATTGCCCCACGCTGACAATACAATTGGCACAAGTGCTCCTAGTGAGGACGCTCACCACTGACACAAGGAGTGTAGCGTGCATAATTGATTTAATTTAATTGATGCGGCAGCAGTGTACCGACATAACTTAGGTCAGCATAATTTATTAGTGTAGACATGGCTTTAATTCTACCCTTATTTACTCGGACAACAACACTGAAGACAATAGATTTGTATAAGTGTAAATGAGGGCAGAATTAGCAGACAGTTGGCTTGCACAGGTGTGAACTGGAGCAGCATATGAGCTACAATTTTTTATAAATTTTTTATTTATTTTTTTAAACTGCTACGTAAGCCAGAAAGAGCCCAGCTTGACTCTGTTTGCGGGAATGACATTTAGAGAGAGAAATCAAAAGCTGAGCATGTTTGATCTGGAATCACTGATGCACAATAAATGTGGATCCCCAAAATCTCATTTTTACAGTGACTTATAGAGTAAATACCATTTGACAACCCACTTACAAAATATTTAGCTTCAAATCTCTAGCTGGTACATATTGTGATTGCTTGTAACTTGTGACTGAGAAGGCTCTAAAACAGCCTGAGATTTGGCAGGATCACACGGAGCATGGGAAATTTCACCTTCAAATTCTGCAATTTAGCACTTTGAGGGACCACGAGCAACATTTAGCTTTGATTTATAGATATATAAAAATAATTTTAAAAAGCATCCTTAAAAATAGCTCAGTAGATTAAGCTCATACATTTTCCTCAGCATGGTGGCTGTGTTACATGTAGCATGTACCTGTACATTGGAGAAAGGTTAATTAGCCACTAGGCAAACGCCTGTTGTGGAGGCGATGGTACGAGGGTCTAGTGCCAGCTTTACCTTATATAGAAACACTATTGGTGCCTTGGGTGGAAGAAGGCAGAAAAATAAACCAACCTCTTCAAGTATCTCCCCCTCTTCTCCGGCATTTGCCTGTTTCCTCCTCTCTGCCCTCCCTCCAACCTGGGTAGTCACTGCACAGCCTCACTCCCCGCAGCCTCCCAACTGCAACACTTTTTGCCACCTTCAATACAGACCCAAGCTGAGCCCTTGGCCCCAGACAAGCTACCTACGTCAGGAACTGCAAAAAGGGTGATTAGAATCTGTCACCTTAGGATTTCCCTGCCCTTAAGTAGATGTTCCACCAGGTGTCTGGCTCTTTTGTTCTGCCAGAGCAAGGCAAATCTGCTCTGTGGGGAAGATTTAGCCCAATGATGTTTTTTTTTAGAAAATTGTTACATAATTAATTGTAAAATGTAATGCCAAAATGTTGCATTAAATAACCCTATAAAATAGTGACGCATAGATTAGAATATGGCTGTCATAAACAGATGGTTAAGGGTTAATGTCTCTTTTACCTGTAAAGGATTAAGAAGCTCAGTAAACCTGGCTGATACCTGACCAGAGGACCAATAGGGAGACAAGATACTTTCAAATCTTGGTGGAGGGAAGTCTTTGTTTGTGCTTTTTGTTTTGTTCATTGTTCGCTCTTGGGACTAAGAGGACAGATGTACACCAGGCTTCTCCATCTTTTCTGAATCAGTCTTTCATGTTTCAAAATTGTAAGTAATAGCCAGGCAAGGCGATAGTCTTATTTTTGTTTTCTCAACTTGTAAATGTTTTTTGTTTTTGAGGATTATTTTTACCTCTGTTTGCTGTAACTCTGAACCTGAGGCTAGAAGGGGTTTCCTCTGGGCTATATAAATCTAAGTACCCTGTAAAGCATTTTCCATCCTGATTTTACAGGATAATTTTACCTTTTCTTTTTTAATTAAAAGCTTTCTTTAAGAACCTGATTGATTTTTTTCCTTGTTTTAAGTTCAAGGGATTGGTCTGAATCACCAGGATTGGTGGGGGGGAAAAGAGGAGGGATGGTTAATTCCTCTGTGTTTTAAGGCATTTGGATCTGTGTGAAGCCTCTCAAGGCAACCCAGGGAGGGGAAAGTCTGGGGGGAAAGTGGGGGGATGGTTAATTCCTCCTTGTTTTAAGATCCAAGAGGTTTGTATCTGTGTTCCCCAGGGAAGGTTTTGGGGGAACAGAAAGCGTGCCAGGCACTAAATTCTGGCTGGTGGCAGCGTACCAGATCTAAGCTAGTAATTAAGCTTAGAAGTGTTCATGCAGGTCCCCACTTTTTGTACTCTAAAGTTCAAAGTGGGGGGGAAAAAACCTTGACAATTGCAATTTGCCTGGAGCAGCAAAATGTCACAGCCAACTCTGTTACAGCTCTATCTAGGGAAATTTGCCACAGAAGAGCCTCTAGTCAGTATGATAAATCACACAATAGTTTTGTGAAATGTGAAGAGAGGGAGCAATGTCCAGCTGATGTAAGAGTTGTTTCAAGCTTACTAGATCAGCCAGGAGATGTCTGTTTAGCTCACCTGGTAGAACTGCTGTCTATGGACTCTATGTCTATACTGCAATAAACCACCTATGGCATGGTGGGGGAAGGTCTCAGAGGCCAGGTTCCAGCCCAAACATCCACACTGCAATTTTTAGTCCCACAGCCCAGGCCTCATGAGCGCATCAGTTGACCTTGGCTCTGAGGCTTGATGCTGCAGGTTTTTGTAACGGTGTAGATGAACTGAGGGTCCTAGCTTGACTCTTGGCCAAGATAACTGTGAGTTGCCATCAAATGAGGACTCTGCCAAGTCCAGACTGGTGTCTTGCCACTGGTGGGAAGAAGTAAATGTCTCCTTAGCTGGAAGGTGACCATGGCATTCAAAGCCAACAGACACTCCAATGTATATTTTAATTCTCTAATATAAATTGTGGGACATTTGCAGCCAATTATTTGCTAGGATTTAAGAATAAAAACCTACTTCAGCACTTTCATAGTTCTTCTTTTTTTTTTTTTTTTTTTTTTGTCTTTCCTAAAATACTATATTGATCTGGTTTTGGCCATGAACAGTTCACATTTGATTTTTTATTTGACATCTGGCAGAAGAAATTGGCTGCTGCTACTTCATATATAACCATAAAAAACCCTTTGTTTCCCAAGCAAATGTTTTACTCTCACATATATGCTGTAGTATTAGCAGAAGGCCTGATTCTGCAAGGTGCTAAGTGATCTCCATCTCCATTGGCTTCACCTGGAATTGAGGGCATTCAGCACCTTATGAAATTAGGCCCATAATTGTGAATGGTAGACACTATGGATTGCATATTGCAGCGCTTACTGGGAGTTTTGCCGAGTCAAAGACTGCAGAAATGAAATCTATTTTTACACTTCATTATCTCTAAAATGTGGACATTGATACTGACCTCCTTTGTCCAGCACTTTGCAGTATAAAGAGCTAGGTAGTATTATTTTATTACTATTATGGGAACACAAGTGTAAAACCAGCAAAGGCGAGAGTAGAATTTGGCTCGGTTTCCATCTTAAGAAAAAAAAAATTACAGAACCTGAAAACTAATCCAATGAGACATTCCTTAACAGTGCAGGTGATGTGGTTATTATTTTTTCTCCTTGATGAAAAGAATTCTTCAACTCTTACACTTTATTATCCACTTTTCTCCTTTTAAAATCTAAGTTATGACATGTTGACAGGGTTTATATGGGTTCAGTAAATGCATCAGCTTTAAATTGTTCATGTTCTTGTTGGTATTCTCATGGCACTGTAATTATAATTACCTTTTTTTATTCCTTCCTGTTGATGATCTTGACATGTGAGACGAGGACAACAAACTCCAGAAAGTACAATTATAGCCTATAGGCAATCTTTTGACACATGAAAGACAGCTACAACTCATTCAAATTAAAGGGGAATGGGATACAAACCCATAGGTAACTTGCAATTCTGTATGAGCAGTCTCCTCAGGGTTAGTAATATTTATTTTTTATGTCTTATTTATTTTAATTTTCTGTTTTGTAGTAATATTGAAAATGACATTCTCCTAGTGTGTATGCAGAGCTAACATTATGAAATTACTTTATAAATACTCTAATTTAAACAACACACTAATTATCCTAACTCAAATCATGCTACAAGGAAGATATTGGGTTTCATGTCTGCCCAGGCCAGAATAAAGAGAGGGCTGAAAGACAGGTAGCTGGCTCTAGGATTCAAGTGAACAATCCCACAATGGCTAACTGGGCACAGTGGTTTCAATGGCTCCCACGCTGCACCCCGGGGCTACAACCCATCACACATGTCTCTCAGTTGCCCAGATTTTGAGAAACAGCATTTATTTTAATCCCGAAATTATCTCCGTTTCACACAAATTTATTGTCTCCTTGCTTTTTTGTTGAAAACTGTTTACAACAGAAATAAAGAACCATGAGATGGTTATAGAAAGAGGTGTTTATGCTAAAAAACGAATCCTATATCATATTTACTACCTTAATTATCTTTCTGCTCCCCAATTTGGCTTTCATTTGAATCTTTGCCCTGCACTGTGTCCCACTTCAGAGCCTTGGTAGGGCAAAAGGTGCAGAAGGAGGTGAGAGGTAGGCCAGTTGAAAGACTCTGAATAAAGATAAAAGGAGCGAAAATAGGAGTTACATATAACTACCCAGCCATCTCTTGGGATATAAATATGGAAAACATAAAATTTTCAATATACTCTTGGAACGTAATGAATACAATTTTTGTTTGAGAAAATGGAATAAGTAACTAGGGGGACAGCCATCTTAGACTTGATTCTCACCAACAGGGAGGAATTGGTTTACTTAGTCCTGTCTCATTACATGTCGTTGGGTTTGATAACCTCTTGAGGTCCCTTCCAGCCCTACATTTCTATGACACTATTATTCTAAAGATATGTCCATAAGGAGTTACTCTGGATTTCCATCAGTATATGTGCAATTTAGAAACCTCACCTCTCAATTTTAAAATATTACCAATGAAGCTGTGAATGGTAGCCATAGAAGTAACTAATGCTCATATGCCAGTTAACTTGTCTGAGTTAGAGACCAGCACAGCACGTTGACCTTCTGTTAATTTACCAACAAAAATGTAAACAATGGAGTTTGTGATCCAAGGCATCCCAGGAATGGGAGCCACTGAAGAAGAATTTGTTGGATATTTTATCTTATTTATAACCTCCCATGTTATCTAAAGAAATAAAACTGTCTTTCACTTTTTTTAGGCAATTGATTTAGTTGTTTAAAAAATAAACAAAAAAACCCAAGACTCCATGTTCAATTACATAGTATTTAAATTGTAGTATTTAAACCTGAAATGTACAGTTCTTACAATAATACAACACAATACAATAGTTGTATATGAATATGCATCATGAAAGTTTAATTTATTCAGTTTGTATCACATACATTCCCTAATACTTTTTCTGTATTTGGGGGAAAACAGATAAAAAAGGCTCATCATATGGTCATAACAATTTTTTTCCCATTCCACTATTATTTCTGGAGGATGTTAGAAGCTACCAAGGTTAGACATTTTTTATATTAGCAGGTTCAGAGAACTTGCATCTAAGAGTCTTAAAAGAGCTGGCTGAGAAGCTCGCTGGAATATTAATGTTGATTTTCAATAAGCCTTGGAACACTAGAGAAGTTCCAGAAGGCTGGAAGAAAGCTAATGTTGTGCAAAATTTTTAAAAGGGTAAGCAGGATGACCAGGATAATTATAGGCCTGTTAGCCTAACATTGATCCTAGGAAAGATAATGGAGCAACAGTTATGGGACTTGATTAATAAAGAAGTAGAGGAGGATAATGTAATCATGCAAATCAACATGGATTTGTGGAAAATAGATGATATCCAAGTAACTTGATATTTTTTATTGATGAGATTACACATCTGGTTGATAAAGGCAATAGTGTTGATGTAATATATTTAGACTTTTGTAAGGCATTTTACTTGGTACCACACAACATTTTGATTAAAAAGCTAAAATGTAGGGCTGTCAATTAGTCACAGTTAACTCACATAATTAACTCAAAAAAATTAATTGTGGTTAAAAAATTGTGATTAATCGCATTTTTAAACAATAGGATGTTTTTCTACGTTTTCAAATATATTGATTTCTATTACAACACAGAATACAAAGTGCACAGTGCTCACTTTATATTGTTGTTTTTACTACAAATATTTGCACTGTAAAAATGATAAACGGAACAGTATTTTTCAGTTCACCTCAGAAAAGTACTATAGTGCAATCTCTTTATTGTGAAAGTGTAACTTAAAAGTGTAGATGGTGTTTTGTTACATAACTGCACTCAAGAACAAAACAGTGTAAAACTTTAGAGCCTACAAGTCCACTCAGTGGTGGTACTTGTTCAGCCAATCGCTAAGACAAACAAGTTTGTTTACATTTACGGGAGATACTTCTGCCTGCTTGTTGTTTACAATGTCACCTGCATGTGAGAACAGGCATTCTCATGGCACTTTCATAGCTGGCATTGCAAGTTATTCACATGCCAGATATACTAAACATTTTGTATGCCCCTTCATGCTTTGGCCACCATTCCAGAGCACATGCTTCCATGCTGATGATGCTTGTTAAAAAAAAATAGTGCATTAATTAAATTTGTGACTGAACTCCTGGAGGAAGAATTATGTCTCCTGTTCTGTTTTACCTGCATTCCCCCATATATTTCATATTATAGCAGTCCTGGATGATGACTCAACACATGTTCATTTTAAGAACACTTTCACAACAAATTTGACAAAATGCAAAGAAGATACCAATGTGAGATTTCTACAAATAGCTTCAGCACTCAACCCAAGGCTTAAGAATCTGAAGTGCCTTCCAAAATCTGATCAAGACGAGGTGTGGAGCATGCTTTCAGAAGTCTTAAAAGAGCAACACGCCGATGCAAAAACTACAGAACCCAAACCACCAAAAACAAGAAAATCAGCCTGCTGCTTTGGATTGTTATCAGGCAAAACCCGTCATCAGCATGGATGCATGTCCTCTGGAATGGAGGTTGAAGCATGAAGGGACACATGAATATTTAGCACATCTGCCACGTAAATATCTTGTGACGCTGGCTACAATGGTGCCCTGTGAATGCCTGTTCTCACTTTCAGGTGACATTGTAAATAAGAAGCAGGCAGCAGTATCTCCTGAAAATTTTAACCAAACTTGTTTGAGCAATTGGCTGAAGTAGGACTGAGTGGACTTGTAGGCTCTAAAGTTTTACATTGTTTTATTTTTGAATACAGGTGTTTTTGCACATCTACATTTGTAAGTTCAACTTTCATGATAAAGAGACTGCACTACAGTACTCATATTAGATGAATTGACAAATACTATTTCTTTTGGTTTTTACTGTGAAAATATTTGTAATAAAAAATAAACATAAAGTGAGCACTATACGCTGTATTCTGTGTTGTAATTGAAATCCAGATATTTGAAAATGTAGAAAACAGCCAAAAATATTTAAATAAATGGTATTTTATTATTGTTTAAGAGCACGATTAACCACGATTAATTTTTTAATCGCTTGACAGCCCTACTAAAATGACATAAAATTAACATGGCACACATTGAATGGATTAAAAGCTAGCTAATTGATAGGTCTCAAAATGTAACTGTAAATGACGAATAGTCATCAAGTTGGTGTGTTTTCAGTTGAAGCTAGATAAGTTCAGACTGGAAATAAGGTGGAAATTTTTAACAGAGTGAGTAATTAACCATTGGAACAATGTACCAAGGTAACAGGTTTTTCTCCATCACTGACCTTTTTAAAATCAAGATTGGATGTTTTTCTAAAAGATATACTATAGGAATTATTTTAAAGAAATTCTGGGGCCTGTGCTACACAGGAGGTCAAACTAGATGATCACAGTGCTATCTTCTGGCCTATAATCCTATAAGATATAAGTCATAATGGAAGTATGGGCTCAAATCAATTCCCACTAAAATCAATGGAAAGATATTCGTTTTCTCCATGGAAATTGGGTCAAGAAGATCTGTGTAAATAACAGGCTAAAAAATTTCTATATCCGTTGTGTGATATAAAAGATTTATTGGCAAGAGTCTGATGACTACATTACTTTCAAATGGCAAAGCCACACAAGTGGTTTTTAGATCATCCCAAATGAGTGCCAGTAAAACTGTTATTAAAGCATTGTATGCATGTTTTATAGAAAGACTAGTTTGTAAATGTTTTAGAGTTCTAAAAACGCTTACCAATATTGATCCTTTAAACTGTCCCTTGATTGGCTTAGTATCATGAATATGTTTGTGTATATTATGTATCTCCAGTGAATCTCCAAAATAATTTTTCAACTAACTGCAATAATGCATTTTTAAGGTTCGCTAGCTCATGGTGATATTACTATGTGTATATATGTAGCAAGAAATAGCAGCCTGTAAGAAAAAAACATTCACAACTGGGTATATTATCAGTGTTCCTAGCAACATGCTAATTTTGGCTAAATTTTTCTAAAACTAGCAGCGTGAAGTCAAGCTTCTAAATCCATATTTAATTGACTGGTTTTACAAACGTACAGAGCACCCAGCAGTTTCCATTATGATCAATGGGCTGTTCAGTACCTCTGAAAATTAGGCCATGTACTTAGGTAGGCATAAATGTGGGATTTAGAAGTTGAACAATACGTACTGATTTCTGAAAACCTAATATGGCTGCCCCACAGATAATATAATGGTACTTACAACTGTAGTTGGCTAGTGGTGATATCCTTTAGTTCAAATGGTAAATGCCTGTGGTTTTTTTGAAGCTAAAGGACCAGTCTGTGTGATTCATAGTAACTGTCTATAATCTGCAGAACATGAATCTATTTCAGCAGTTTAAAGACTATGTTGTGACACACAAATATATTTCAATATACTATCACTTTCTTAAACACTTGCATGCAAACGATGTGAGGTTTTGTTGCAGTTTTCAGAAAAGATAAATCAATTGCTTACATATTATACGGTTTATGAGGGCACCATAGTACAGTTTTAGTACAAAGCAATCAAGCTCTATCCCCTGGGTATGTCTTCAGGTTTAATGCTTAAGTACAATACTGTGTAACTGACCCCATTGTCCTGACTTGGGCAGTGACAGGGTCTATAGGCATGGGACATGCTGTAATATAGTAAGTAATTGACTTAATATCAAATGATTCATTCTGTACTGTACGTGAAGTACAGATAGAATGTGGGGACATAGCACATAATGTTCCCAGGATTGTAAAAGTAGCAAAAGTTCTGAGGCCAGAAAGGTTTCATAAGTAAACACAAAAGTGTTTTAAAACAGGATTATGAAGTGGCATCGGTAACCACTTCATATTTAAGGTTGCTGTGACTGAAGTAGAAACTGACCCCTGCCATTTGACAGGCATGTACCTTTTATAGCCCTGGCCTATGTCAGGTGACTAGGTCCAGAAAACAGTCTTTCAGCTGTCCTGTATGCCATGCCTTTATTAGAGTTGCGCTTGAGTTTCTTTGATGAACCCAATTTTGCCTATTCTAAAGTCCATGACATATAATATTTGCTTTAAAAATGCTACAATAGGTCTGTGGCATTTTTCCTACCAAATTTTAAGGGAGATGGACAGGTGACCCCTCAAATATGGACTCTATAAAAATAGAAATGTTCACCAGAACTCAAAAGGGGGAGGGTTATGCCCATTTTTAGCAAAGAAGGCGAGTGATAAGTTAGTTTACTGCACTAATCTAGACGAGATCTAACACAGTTTGGAGAGTAATTGAATTCACTTTCATTTTAAAAACTATTGAGATTTTAAACAGTAATATCAAAATTGCTTATCAACCCCAAAGAGTTTAAGATAGGTTTTGAGGCTAGACTTATTTGTTACGTGACACAAAATTCCCAAAGAGTGTACTGAGGAAGGTAACAGAGCGGTAGCCATGTTAGTCTGGTATCAAAGGGGTAGCTGTGTTAGTCTGTTCATGCATCTGACGAAGTGGGTATTCACTCACGAAAGCTTATGTTCCAATACATCTGTTAGGGTATGGCGACACTGGCACTTTACAGCGCTGCTACTTTCGCGCTCAGGGGTGTGAAAAAACACCCCCCTGAGCGCTGCAAGATACAGCGCTGTAAAGCCTCAGTGTAATCAGTGCGGCAGCGCTGGGAGCACGGCTCCCAGCGCTGCATGCTACACCCATAGAGGATGTGGTTTACGTGCAGCGCTGGGAGAGCTCTCTCCCAGCGCTGGCACTCAGACCACACTCACACTTCAAAGCGCTGCCGTGGCAGTGCTTTGAAATTTCAAGTGTAGCCATACCCTGAGTCTATAAAGTGCCACAGGACTCTTTGTTGCTTTTTACTGAGGAAGGATTTGTTTTCAATTACAGAAAAAGGTTCCGTAAAAGCAGCAAAGAATCCTGTGGCATCTTATAGACTAACAGACGTTTTGAAGCATGAGCTTTCGTGGGTGAATACTTGGTGCCAACTGACAGAGAGCATGAAGACGCCTAAAGGCTACAGGGATCCCGTAGATCTGGTCTCTACATAGTAGTTCACGAAAGAGTCATGTAAAGTCTCCTGCTGAAAGCCAGTACTATGCTGGACTTCATGATTGCTGTGAAGTTTATGTACAGATAATATGGAAGGAGTTGTGTATATACTGAAAATTATGTTCTTGAGATCGATGACTAGGGGCTGGTCACCAAAAGATCAGAAACAGGTTTTTCGGGGAAGAGATGTTTATCTGGATACATGTAACCTGACTATTGTATGGTTCATAATAGATGTCCATTTACAGTGTGACCAAATGCTATTCATGTGATTGCAAAGTCTCTAGAGGAGACTCTAGACAGGAAAACACAAGCAGAGGGGATTATCCTGTTTACAAGTGATGACAATGGATTTCTATGCTATAACTGGAGGGGCAGACTCACTCTGTATCTTTCTACTGAGGAGGGAAGAGACGGTGTGATTTCGTATGAACAGAAGGTCACAGACAAGCCTGGCTGTAACATGCAGGATTTTGAGTGAGCTTTGGCTCTGTGACATGACAATGTCTTTTTAGTTAAGCTGAGGCTCTAGAAAGCATGTTATTTTACATGGCACCATTTGTTTCCATTATTTCTACTTGCTTCTCAAATCTCTTTGTTGGATATGTTTACATTAAAAACAAAAAGTTTAAGTGCTATGTGTTGAGTGGAGCAATGATCTTGAGGTGCAACTGGTAAGCTGTGTACTATTCCTTTGGCAGTAGCAAATTTGTGAACACTGCAAATGTCCAGTTGGTGTGTGCCTATCATTAAACTTTAATGAGAGAGTGGGGCCTGCAGAGGCCTGGAAGGTAGTGTTTGTGTTGCCAGAGGCTGGTAGTGTTTGGGAGCTGACCCCACAGCCATAGGCGGCAGGTTATATGGGCTTGAGGTGCCCAGGCTCCAGGAATATTCAGGGCTGGGGGCCCTGCTCCAGCAATATTTGGAGCTGGGTCTCTCCCCCGGCCCTGCCTGAATCGGGCCCTGGCCCCCGCAGGCCTCCCCCTGAATCCACCCCCGCGGCGCCACGTCCCTGCCTGACAAAATGCAGCGCACGCCTCTCCCCTGCCTGCTCATGCTCCCGGCAGAACTGCTATCTGCTGCCCCAGAGTCCTAGCGGCTGCCATTCACTAATGGCAAGGCAGGCTGCACTTACCCTGTGCTTCCGCCCTAGCCCTGAGCCTCTCTAACACCCCAAACCCCTCATCCCCCCCACACCCTAATCCTCTGCTCCAGTCCTGAGCCCTCATCCCCCTGCACCCTAATCCTCAGCCCTAGCCAGAGCCCTCATCCCCCTGCACCCTAATCCTCTGCCCCAGCTCTGAGCCCCCTCCGCAGCATGAACCCCTCATCCTCAGCCCCAACCCTCATCCCCCCACACCCTGATCCTCTGCCCCAGCGCTGAGCCCCCACCCGCAGCATGAACCCTCATCCTCAGCCCCAAACCTCATCCCCTGACACACTAATCCTCTGCCCCAGCTCTGAGCCCCTCCCCGCAGCATGAACCCCTCTTCCTCAGCCAGAGCCCTCATCCCCCCACACCCTGATCCTCTGCCCCAGCCCTGAGCCCTGTCTTGCATCATGAATCCCTCATCTTCAGCCACAGCCCTCACCCCTGCACTCCCTTTTATCCCCAAACTCCCTCCCAGAGCATGTAACCCCACCCCTTCCTACACCCCTACTCCCAGTCCAGAGTCTGCACCCAAACTCCGTCCCAAAGCCTGTACCCCTCACCCCCTCCTGCACACCACCCCTGCCCCAGCCCATAGCCTGCACCCAGCACCCAAACTCCATCCCAAAGCCTGCACCCTGCACCCTTCCTGCACCCTAATCCCCAACCTAGGACCTGCACCCCAGACCTCCCCCCCCCCAAACCCCTCCCAGAGCCTTAGGCAGGTAGGGGTGGAGTTTGGGGGGTGGAGTTGGGGGAGCGGGTCCTGGGCACCACCAAAATTTCTACAAACTTGCCACCCATGCCCACAACATGCACAGACAAGGCCTTCTCACCCTAAGGGCAGATGGTAACAAAGTGCCTCACAAATCTAGATACCTCCAGAAAGCATTACAACTTGAAGATTAGAGAAATATTATCAATAGGTAAGTCCTCCAGTACAACAAAATCCAGAAATAATTCACTTCCATGAGTTCTAGTTCTACCACCCCTTACTCACATTGAGTAGCATCTTAATCTGCAGGTCCTCTTTGGTAGAGAATGGAGGAATCTGAATAGGAATTTGACTAGGTATCTGTACGTATGCTATTGGAAAAATAATTCCTATAGGCTTTTTAGGGGGCTGTTTATTCATAGAGCTTTATGGGTCAGCTGATGCAAACTTACACCAGCGGAGGGTGTGGCCCTAAAGGTAATATTTTCTTTGTTCTAAAGGTGCCTTGTTAGCTTCTGGCCATTTAGTTGTAATAAACCCAATCTATAAAGATTACAGAAACCCAGGACACAACGATCAGGATTAGTGCAAGACCATTTTTATTTCCTATTTATTCAGTCTTACCTCCTTGCTCTCTCTCTCCTAATGGCCACTGTGAATAGTGTCTCTAACTGATAACTAACACCACATCACCCTTTCTGAAGAGATGCGTGACAAAACTTTTATCCAAATGTTTTATTAAAGCAGAACATATAACAGGAATGACATATCAACACAAAACAAGAATAAATAGCCCTATCTAGAACAGGAGTCACTGCCTGAACCTTTAGCCTTGTGTTAGGGAAATGTTCTGCCCTTTTAAGACATTCTGCTACTTGTCCTCTGACTTTCTTGAATTCTCAAGATCTTATGTAATCCTCCAGGAATTCAGGAGGCTGTCTCTAACTGAATAACTCGTTGCAGGAAGAGGATCTAGAGGACAGACTGGTGGTTCTCTGTGGACATACCGGTGGACATATTCCCTGGTGGTATTCACAGATTCAGTCACAGGCTACTGCTCAAGGTGCATTAAATGTCCATCTGGTCACACAAGATTAAATTGGTTGTGACAGTGATTCCTACTGGTGCCTTAACAAAGTAGGATTATGGGTTCTGGCACATCTTGACATTGTCTCATTTTCTTGATAATCTTTTGCCCAATCAACTTCTTGGATTCAGAACTCTCAAGGATCTGACTATAGTACTTGTCAAAGTCCCTCTTCAGATATGTTTTATATTGATCTTCTTTCTCCTGTAGTCTCAAAGTCAGTCAACAGGGGCTTAATTGGGAAGGGATGGTTGGGATAGTGGACCTCAACTGCCTTCCCATCAATGTTTCTGCGGGGTGGAAACCATTTGCTAGAGGTGTTAACTGGTATGTCGATGGGGAAAATCAAGCTGTGAGCATTTAGAAAGAAGTTGTTTTATTTATTGTCTTTACCTCATGTTCTGCTTCACCATTTCTCTGGGGGAACCAGGAATTAGATGTGGGAAACTGTAGCTACCCACAAACCTCTTAAACCTCAGAGGAAAACTGATGACTAATTTCACAGATGACTTGCTCTGGAATCCTGAGACAGGCAAAGGTGGGTTTTATCCTCTCCACAAGTGCACTTGATGTAGTGTTGAGCAAGCTGGCGACATCACTGAATCTTGAGAAATAATCAGTCATGAAAAGATAGACAGTATAATTCAGCTAGAAAAGGTCAGTCTTAACTTTCTACAGTGGTCTGTACATCTGGTAAAACAGGCAGTATTAACGGTTAAGGTGGGTGGCTCTTATGAGAGCACAAACATCACATTTCTCCACTCTGTTCCAACTGTTTGCTCAGCCAAGGCCACCAAACAGACTGCTTAGCTCTCCCTCTGCATTTTGTAATGCTTTGATGTCCCTCAGACAGTCTGTCAATGATTTCCCTGCATCAGTTCAACAGGAAAACAAGTCTAGATCCTTTCAACAATAGACTATGGTTTATGGTAAAATCCTCAGAAATGGCCCAAGATGTTTCTAACAGCCCAAAGTTTCCAACTTTATTTTGTCCAACCCTCTTTGGAGCATGTCATGAATTAACTCAAATACTTCATCTGGCTCATTGCTACTTTTTTCAGTTGTGGAAGGTGTTTTTCTGTGATTGGTACAGCATTGAGTACTGCATCTACAAAACCTTTTAAAAGCAACTCCTCCTGTTTGCTTTTGCTGTGGTGTATCTGGAATCAGGGATGTGGAGAACGCATCAGCTGTGGTGAGATTCTTCCAAGATACATGAGCAACGAGCAACTGAAAACTCAGGAGATCATTAGAAAACATTGTATCTTACATGGTAATTCCTAGGTCTTCTTTGAACTTGGAAGAGTGACTAGCGGTATGTGGTCAGTTGGATCTTTATTCAGTTCCACTCTGACACCACATGGAGATTACAGAGACACGACACAGTGGTTGGGTTGCCTTTATTTCCTGTTCACACTCTTACCTTCTTGCTCGATGTCCCCTAGTGTCCACTCTGCATAGTGTCTCTAAACATTCACACCACCACACAGTCCTGCTTATAGAGGTACAAACGGTTCTCCAATTCTTACTTATGTTGATGGAAACTAAGGGCACTCGGCACCTCAGAACAGTGAACCTATGTTATGGCAACTAAAATGACCCATTTTATGCCCATTCCATACTTACTAGTAACTAGCTCTTACCTTATACTTTGTTAGCTTCATGACTCATACTGGGGAAGCTGTGAACACTGTCCTTGACCTTTAATAAAATAGAGAGTTTTCATCAGTATTAACGTGGGCAGTGATGAGCCACATTCAGAATGTTGGGGTTTTTAAAACATTGTGTATTTTGTGTTGAATCTGCATAAGCTAATATTATTTTATAGCTACAAGTTATAGCAAAAGTATATCTATTTAGACAGTTTTATTGATTTTCTTGGCTACAAATTTAGAAGCACAGGATAGCCTATGCTTTTTGTAAACTTTACAGCTTATAAAGCTGTTGGAAAGCTGGCTTAAGTCCACAGCTTCTATGTACTTTAGCAATAATTCTCATGCTGCTGTTCTGAGTATCAGGGAGTAGAATTTCTGCCAAATGTCTCCACAAAACAATTAATTTATTTCACATTAACTTAACTTATCTACATAAGTTTAGATATAGCCTTAAACTATGCAGTCAGCATTGTCAACAATGTTTGGCAACCTCTAATTGATTTGTTTATTTATGGAACTCACTACTTTCCTACAGATTCCTCTCTCTCTCTCTCTCAACAATGTACTTAAAACAAACTATTTTGTCTGACCTCTACCCCATTTGGTTGGCATAACTGATCACTGGGAGTTGTATAAACAACTTCTGGAGCTGAATATACTGAAACCTGGTTGTTTTTTTTCAGTGACAAGTAATTTTCAGTGTCTCAGTTTGACTGCTCAATTTGAGACACCTATAAAGGGCCCTGATTTTGAGAAGAACCTTCTACACTTTCTGAAAATCAGGATCTGTAAGTTGTCGCAAGTCGAGCACCTGGAAACAGAGATGTTCAAAATCACTTGTCACTTTTGAAAATGTAGGGCTCATAGTTCTAGCATTCAGGAGGTTATCTTGCACAGTTCCCCCGCCCCCATCATTAACATTAAAAAAAAAAGTTAATCTTTAAACTCAGTGTCCCACTTTACTATATAGTTTTAGAGCAAACATTCTTGGGGTCTCCTTATAATTATGATCATTGAGCTTAGAAATGATTAATTGTGAAGGGGCTGGAAGGCTCAGTACACTGGTAATGTTAATATAGAACTTTTCACCCCCCAGCAGTGGGATTAGATTACACTAAATATGATAGGGACCAACATTTGTTAGCACCTGGTGGGTGCCTTTGTGAAGTTAGTTGGGCTGTCTGGATTTGAGATTGTAAACTCTGTGGAATATGAATCCTCTCTTTGTTATATGCATGCACATTGCCTAACTTCAGGGCCTCTGGATGCTAATGCAATAATTATACTATCATTAATCATGGTATGTTTATATTAGTGCCTCAGCACAACCATGATCAGGCCTCCATTGTGCTAGATAGCATAGAAACAGTAGATAGTCTTTTTTCCAGTGGCAAGTGTCCATATTGGGGTGGAGGGTGTGTCTGATTCTGCAACTGCTTACTACTGGCCATAGAAGCTGAGGGGGCTTCTGAAATTAGGAAGCCCTGTGCTTGGAAGTGTTTTTAGGAACAGGCCCTGAATAGGCACGAAGGCTGACATTCTGTACTGTGTCTCACTCTCCTAGAAGGAGAGTTTGTTCCTTCAAGTTGTTGAGGCACACTGGCAGGGTAACCTGGGGAACAGGGAGGCTTGCACTGCCATTGTCCATACTGTGCCTGTTCTGTGGCTAAATAAAGGACATAAGTTTCCAGGACTATGTCATCTCCACCCTATTGACATACACTAAGGCTAAAGTTAGACCAATCATAAATCTCGACCTTTTTTTTTTTTCTTCCCCCAGAGTGGCTTTGATAAGTCCAAAAAGACACTATCCCCAATTGGGACATAAAGAAAAACATAAAGAGTCTCCCCACAGTAATGTCTGGTCATGCCTGGTCACACAAAAAGTACAATTATCCTCAGCCTTTAATAGAAGTATTACCAGGGCAATTAGAAATGAGTAATTTATTGACATTGATTCTCCTCAGAAAAGGTTGTGAATTGATAGCTTTTTTCTGTCAGCCAGAGAACCTCTGCTTAAGGCCCAGTCCCCAAAGGATTTGGACAACATAGTTCTAACTATATCCTAATTAATACTGTTAATAAACTCATCAGTCTTTATCTGTCGATTTATAGGACACTCACAACATGACTGTTCATTATGAGAAAGTTGACACAAATAGTATGAAATAATCTGTTTGCAAGTCCATAAGAGATGACAAAGGGATAATGTAAGCTAATGACATTTTACCAAAGATTTTTACAGCTATATGATTAATATAGTAAATGAGTACATGTTTTGAATTACAATTTTATGTGTTGTTGATACTTGTGCTAAATAAAGAAATTACAGATGGGTCACTCAAATGTTGGGTGGTAGAGTTGTTTACTTGACAGACTGATGTCATTAAATGATTAGTCCAGATCACTGGGTAATCATGTAGACTTTTTGCAAAGATGACTCATCTCTTTACTGAGTCAGTTGCTAATTCAGTTCCTGAATTCATTTAGTTCCAGGTCTTTTTTAAGCACAAGACATTTAAAGGTCCACAAGTGCATTTGAGAAGCTTGCTACTTTTTGTGTGAAATAAAAGCACAAATGAATTCTTTTGGCCCTCCAATTTTAAGACCTGGTCCAAAGCCTATTGAAGTTGATGGAAAGACTCTCAATGACTTAAGTGATCTCTGGATCAGGTCTTTAGTGCATTTTTACTACTGGGTCTACCTGTATGATATGAATGTTATATGAAATATACGTACCATAGGCTATGATTTTCAAAGCTGCTTAGGGAATCTGGATACCCAATTTGCATTACATTTAATGGAAACTGAGTGCAAAATCTCTTATAGGGGCTTTGAAAATTTCACCTATTTGGTTTAATCTCAAAAGTAAAATAAACATTGGTTTTGGCTGGTTGAAAGATAATGCCATAGGTACCATGAGAATAATATCTATAAATAAACTCTTCCTGTTAAGATATTGCTATGGAACCGTAGATATAGCATTAAAATTCATTATTATTCAAAAAGCTAAAATCAACTCATTTCACAAAATTAGGAATGAGACGTACTCAAACTTCTTTTTGGAGTGTAGCTCTGTCATTTCAAGGCAGTAAGACCAACAGCTAGATTCACAAGGGGGATGTCGGCACCCACCCCCAGGTGAGGGCCGTGACCACTGGGCTGTAGAGTCACTTTCACTCCCTCTTGTTGAAACGGATCTTTAATGGCTCACAACTGGGCAAATTGTTAGCTGTACCAGTGAAAATTTGGAAACGATATGCTTAATGCATATTAATTTATCTGAGAATCACACAAGGAGTAAAGGTTACATAATACACATCTCCCTAATAAGCCTCAATTCCCCAAGCATAAACTCTCAGTAACTATGTTGGCCTTACACAGTATCCTGATTGGCAAACAAAGCAGGTATAGCTACCAGTGCTAGATGGAGACTTCTTTTTTCTTCTTTTCTTTCCTCCTCTCAGGCACTTGGGCTGTCAAATGTCTCCTGAAGCAGGGTTTTGGTTACCCTGAGGCTTCTATCTCATAGCATTATGGACCTCTTCAGATGTTAATTAGGGAACTAACTAACTAAATTACTTGGCTTAGCATTTATACCTTTTGTTCTCACATGTCCCAGAAATATGGCCTGAGGGCATTCATTACTGGTTTTCTCTAATATTTTAGAAGAGGGCTGCAAAACAGAGACAGACCAAAGCTCAATCAACATTTACCCTCTCATCAATTATTTACTTGAGTTCTTAATGTGATGCCATCCAAAAGGGTCATTTTGATCCAGGTCAGTCTGTATCAAGCCCACTGATCATGTTTTTATGTTTTCTTTAGCTGATGAGCTGGTCTCCTGGATGATATGTTTCAACATCGAACTTTGGAATATATCTACAAATTGAGCCAACTGAGCACTTCCAGTAAATTTCCACACTATCTATCTAATGCTAAGACAATCCTGCTCCCAGAATCCTCTAGCAAATACAGAAATACCAAACTCATGCTTACCACATTCATTCATGTCAGCCACAGTAATTCATAATTCAGCACCTTCCCAACACCTCTCTGTCCCAATTATTATTTAAGTACTGTGACAGGATCCCCAGGGTGCAATCTAGAAGGGTGGGACTGCTGTGCCCCCTTATCTCTCCAGCCTGGGCTGTCTCTCACAATGCCTAGCTACTGACAAGCAGCAAAGCCCTCTAGGCGCTGTGATCACTCAAGCAACAGCACGTGGAGCCCCACAGCCACCTAAATTGCATGAATGCTCCCAGAGCCACACTTGAATCACATTTAAATCAGCTTCTGTACCAAATGACTGGAGGACAGCTAATGTAATGCAATTTTTAAAAAGGGCTTCAGACATGATCCTGGCAATTACAGACTGGTAAGCCTGACTTCAGTTCTGGGCAAACTGGTTGAAACTATAGTAAAGAACAAAATTGTCAGACACACAGAAGAACATAATTTGTTGGGAAATAGTCAATGTGTTTTTTTGTAAAGGGAAATCATTCCTCACCAATCTACTAGAATTCTTTGAGAGGGTCAACAAGCATGTGGACAAGGGTGATCCAGTGGATATAGTGCATTTAGATTTTCAGAAAGCCTTTGATAAAGTCCATTACCAAAGGCTATTAAGAAAAGTAAGCAGTCATGAGATAAGGGGGAAGGTCCTCTCATGGATTTGTAACTGGTTAAAAGATAGGAAACAAAGGGTAGGGTTAAATGGTCAGTTTTCTGAATGGAGAGAGGTAAATAGCGGTGTCCCCAAGGGGCTGTACTGGGCCCAGTCCTATTTAACATATTGATAAATGAGCTGGAAAAAGGGGTAAAGAATGAGGTGGAAAAAGGGATAAAGAATGAGGTGGCAAAATTGGAAGATGAAACAAAACTACTAAAGATAGTTAAGTCCCAGGAAGACTGCGAAGAGCTACAAAAGGATCTCTCAAAACTGGGTAATTGGGCAACAAAATGGCAGGTGAAATTCAGTGTTGATAAATGGAAAGTCATGCACACTGGAAAACATAATCCCAACTATACACATAAAATGATGGGATCTAAATTAGGTATTACCACTCAAGAAAGAGATCTTGAGTGGATAGTTCTCTGAAAACATCCACTCAACATGCAGCGGCAGTCAAAAAAGCAAACAGAATGTTGGGACTCATTAAGAAAGGGTTAAATAATAAGACAGAAAATATCATATTGCCTCTATATAAATCCGTGGTACTCCCACATCTTGAATACTGCTTGCAGATGTGGTCACCCCATCTCAAAAAAGATACATTAGAATTTGAAAAGTTTCAGAAAAGGGCAACAAAAATGATTCGGTGTATGGAGAGTCTGCCATATGAGGAGAGATTAATAAGACTGGAACTTTTGAGCTTGGAAGACATATGACTAAGGGGTGATATGATAGATGTCTATAAAATCATGACTGGTGTGAAGAAAGTAAATAAGGAAGAGTTATTTATTCCTTCTCATAACACAAGAACTAGGGGTCACCAAATGAAATTAATAGGCAACAGGTTTAAAACAAACAAAAGGAAGTATTTCTTCATAAAATGTACTGTCAGCCTGTGGAACTCCTTGCCAGAGCATATTGTGAAGGCCAAAACTATAACAGGGTTTTAAAAAGAACTAGAAAAATTCATGGAGGATAGGTCCATCAGTGGCTATTAACCAGGATGGGCAGGGAGAAGCCAGAAGCTGGGAATGGATCACTTCATGATTACCTGTTCTATTCATTCCCTCCAGGGCACCTGGCATTGGCCACTGTCAGAAGACAGGATTCTGGGCTAGATGGACCTTTGGTCTGACCCAGTATGGACTTTGTTATTGAATTGTAACTCCATTGCTGGAAGATGGCTGTGGTTGGTTGTTCGACACCCGCCTGGTGTTGGTTAGCAATCTTGTCCTTGTCTGCAGGGGTCTAATATCTGGGCAATTCCCCAACTCGTGGCATAGTTAGTGACAAACATGCAACAAATCTCCATAACTTCATATGCACTAGTGATATACATATTTAGATAGAACAACTGCTTTCAGCAGATCATAACCTTTCCCCTGATACTTCACATGGCATAGTTTATATGAAATATCACAATTCTGTATAAATGATTAATTAGGGGGCTACAGCGCACTCCCCCAACATATAGAGTGTCACAAGAACATCTTACAACATGGAGAAGATTGAACAGGAAACACTGCGAAAGATTCACGTCAAAATATCCTTTTAGGGCCACTAGTCAGTACACCTAGCTACTGGTCAGTATGCTCATCCAGAAGGTAGGAGACCTGGGTTCAAATCCCTGCCCTGAATCAAGCACCATTGGAATTTGAAACTGGCTACTAGGTATAAGAATGGCATCTCCTCCTCCAGCTGTTTTTTGTGGAGGGGTAGGCATATATGGAGCACACCCATGGGCAGCGGGTAGAAGACGCCAGGGGGGGCTAAGCCTCCCCAAAGAGGATACAATGCACCTCCCTCTGAAGACATGCCAGACCACAGCCTTTGGAACACCACTACCAAATGGGTGCCTGCGTCATTGCCCTGCAGCCCTGTCCATGCTTGTCCTCTTTGCTCATGACCCCACCCACACTGTTCCTCTTCCTGCCCCTGCTCCATCTCTTCCTCCCAAGATCTTGGTCCCACTTTGCCTCTTTCCCTGTGGCCACCTCTTCCTTCAAGGCCCCCACCACCTGCTGCTCATGCGTCTTCACCCTTGATGGGTGGGGGAGGGGCTTGCAGGAAGGGACAAAGAGATATGATCAGAAGAGGGGCTCTTGGGGGAAGGGTGGAAGGGGATCACGAGGCAGACCAGGGAGCATGGCCTCCCACTTCTAGGGAGCTTCTAGCACTCACATCCAGCCTCCCCAAAGGGGAGAGTCATACGCAGCCCATGCATGCCTACCAGATCAGGCCCCACAAGCAAGACAGGCAGGGAAATGCCTTGTTTGTGAATCTTGACGGGGCTTAGGCATGAGTTAGGTGGCATCAGGACTTAGGCAGCTGCATGTGTGCCCATCGGCATAAATCTAAGCACTTAGGGGACTTTACCAATGGAAACTCAGGCACCTAGTGCTCTCAGGTTCCTAAAGGATTAGGTGACAGCTTAGTGATAGTTTTGTGAATAACAGTGGTGCCTAAATGTTGGACTTAGGCACCTAAGTGTCAATTAGGCACCTGGGTCCCCCATGTGAATCTACCCTTAAGTGCCCAATGTTACATATTGTGCACCAGAGAGCTTGCATATGGGTTCCCTTCCACCCCAGTGTTGTTCCATATTCTAAGAATGTAGGTTTAACTGTCTGTCATTCTGCTGCAAATCCTGGCTTATAATTCCAGGATTTGCAAAAAATAGAAGATAACACTTGGGCCCACATGCAGTCTACTTGGTGTGACAGGCTGGGTCACAGAAATCCCCTTGGGATTGTCACCTGATGCCGGAGACTACCTCTGAGCCTGTTTTCCCTGGCAGCTTGGGATTTCAGTACCCTGTCTTGTAGAGCCAGACACACTAGCCTGCTATAAACACAGACCTGGGTCTGAATCACATCCCCCACAAGCTGCAGACTTAATTGAAAACAGCTTAAGAAGTGCTCCTGTCTCTAGCCCCCAGCTCCCAATTCCCAATGGGATCCAAACCCCAAATAAATCTGTTCGACTCTCTATAAAGTTTATACAGGGTAAACTCATAAATTGTTCACCCTCTATAACACTGATAGAGAGATATGCACAGCTGTTTGCTCCCTCGGATATTAATTACTTGCTCTGGGTTAATTAATAAGTAAAAAGTGATTTTATTAAATATAAAAAGTAGGATTTAAGCGGTTCCAAGTAATAACAGACAGAACAAAATAAATTACCAAACTAAATAAAACAAAAACAAAAACCCTCAAGTCTAAGCCTAATACAGTAGGAAATTAATTCAGGTAAATCTCACGCTCAGAGATGTTCCAATAAGCTTCTTTTACAGACTCGACTCCTTCCTAGTCTGGAGTCTTAACCTGGAGTCTTAGCCATAAATCTGGATTGCTGGAGGTTAAGTCCATAAATGGCTATTAATAAGCTGCATAACAAAGATTGCCGATCCCTGCTCTAGATTATTCTGGGCACTGTTCCAGTGACCAGCGGGGTCTAGAATCTGGGGAGCTGCAAATGTAGTGTACTGCCCCCTTCCCCCAACTCTGAGCAGCACTGAGCTTATCTCAGCCGGGGCTCAGAATCACAGCTACTATTCCTATTGCAGCACTAGCTGAGGTGATCATATAAACAAGAAAGTAAAGGGGAGGATGTAATATTAATTTTCTTAGTCCGTTAGAAGCATGGGACAAAACCAATCATTTTTTGAAAAACAGAAGAACAAGTGTTAAACCACATAGGAATTTAAATCACAAAGTACTTGGCTGTCCCTTTTTCAGAAAGTACAACTGAAAGAACTAAACTATTAACAGCCTGGCTTCTCCCAGGGTTTGGGTTTAAACTTGCATGGATTTAAACTGCAATGCAGAGCCTCATCCTGGAGAGTCCGCTGAGGGAGGAGGAAGTGTAGCCATAGAAAGTAGTCACAACTCTTCAGTGGAGAACCAGCAGATCCCAAAAGAAAAGCACAGCTTGGTGCACTGTGCACTCACTTCCTTAGCTTCAGCTGGAGGCACTGGCTACTGTGAACTGCAAGAGAGGCTGATGGGCTGCCTTCCTGCCCTATCTGGAGGCAAATTTATTCATTTGGACCTGTGTGTTCATAGGTAATTTGCAATGATCTTTAAGAAAAGTGGCACTGATGTGCCATCAAACGGACAATCCCTGCTCTGCTAATAGCTGGTTGAGCAGCATTCCTTTGTGCTTCCTCTATCCACTCCCAGTGGGAACTGTCTCCCTTGCATTCACAAATGTACAAAACAAATCGGCTTCTGTACCCAATGACTGGAAGATAGCTAATGTAACGCCAATATTTAAAAAGGGCTTTAGAGGTGATCCTGGCAATTACAGACCGGTAAGTCTAACATCAGTACTGGGCAAATTAGTTGAAACAATAGTATAGTAAAGACTAAAATTGTCAGACACATAGAAGAACAAAAATTGTTAGGCAAAAGTCAACATGGTTTCTGTAAAGGGAAATTGTGTCTTACTAATCTATAAGAGTTCTTTGAAGGGAACAACAAACATGTGGACAAGGGGGATCCAGTGGACATAGTGTACTTAGATTTCCGGAAAGCCTTTGACAAGGTCCCTCACAAAAGGCTTTTAAGTAAATTAAGTTGTCATGGGATAAGAGGGAAGATCCTTTCATGGACTGAGAACTGGTTAAAAGACAGAGAACTAAGCATAGAAATAAATGGTAAATTTTCAGAATGGAGAGGGGTAATTAGTGGTGTTCCCCAAGAGTCAGTCCTAGGACCAATCCTATTCAACTTATTCATAAATGATCTGGAGAAAGGGGTAAACAGTGAGGTGGCAAAGTTTGCAGATGATACTAAACTGCTCAAGATAGTTAAGACCAAAGCAGACTGTGAAGAACTTCAAAAAGATCTCACAAAACTAAGTGATTGGGCAACAAAATGGCAAATGAAATTTAATGTGGA
>NC_133769.1:262988210-263028201 GCF_003597395.2 Chelonoidis abingdonii
CTAATCAGAAAAGAGATCTTGGAGTCATCGTGGATAGTTCTCTGAAGACGTCCATGCAGTGTGCAGTGGCAGTCAAAAAAGCAAACAGAATGTTAGGAATCATTAAAAAAGGGATAGAGAATAAGATGGAGAATATCTTATTGCCCTTATATAAATCCATGGTTTCTCTACACTGGAAAATTTACCAACATAGCTATTTTGGAATAATTATTCTGGAATAGCTATTTAGATAGATTTCCAAGTGTAGCCAAGCCCTTAGTACTAAAATGCTCATGCTACTATGTCAGACATTCTGCCATGTCATGTTAGGAACAGTATGGAATGACCTTTACTGTGTCATTCCAGCCATTGGTGATTCAAACAGCAATAGATATATCAAAGCAAAATACAAAGGGCAAAAACCTGGAATTCATGAAATCACTTGGGTCTTTTTCATAGACTTTGCTGCCTAGTTCTTAGCTATTGGGTTCTTCATTAGGTTGGTAATTTGTAAGGTCCTGTTCTCTGGTTTAAGGCACAAGGAATGAAATCATGTCTCCACTGAAGCCAAGGGTATCCCCACTGGCTTCAGCGGGCTAGGATTTCACCAAAGGAGTAGCCAAATAGAACGTATGTGGAGCTGGAGTGGCCTTTTGGCGCTGCATGGGGCTGGCACAAGAGATTTTTAAAATAATCATAACTTGTTCATCGTTGTAATTTACGTGGTAAGGAAATGGGCTAAATTCATTTAAATTAACATTGCTTTTTAAAAATGGGTTTAAATTACTATTTAACCACTGAAAATAATTCAGATTCTAGTCTGTTACTGTAATTTAGTTTGTCGTCATTGTCTTGCCCTAGAATCTTCAAGAAATATATTTCATCTACTGAACTGGGTGTGTCTTAGTTAACTTTTGTTAGTGTCAAAACTGGCTATACAGCAGCCTGAGTTCTTGAAATGCAGAATCTTGCCATATTTCACCCAGAAGATGTTATAACATTCATATTTGCTGTCATTAGAAGTATTAGTTACTTTCCAGTTTTTTCCTCATTGCCATTTTACTGGTCAGTCTGAGCCTTAGTCATAAGAAAAGATAATTTAGGTCTCAATATTGCTAGAATTAACTCAAATTAAGACATAATGTACTTGTCAACAGATATTTGAATTACCATCATAGTTAAATTATTGCAATAATGTTACAAAAGCTTCAGAATTGCTCAGAACAATTCATTCTGCCCAGTTCCCCATCAAGTTATTTCTACTGAAAACCAATGTGAATGATGTGTGGCATCTGATGACTTAGATGTTTTTCTTTCCTAATGCAAGATTGAATTTCTCATTATTAAATGGTAGCAAACCAGGATAATTGGTCAGATAATGGTCAATTACATTTAAAATTGACATTATTTCCTTTATACTTCCAATAATTTAACAACTAACCCCTTGAACCGTTAAGTAGTATTTTGTGTTTCACTGCACCTCACCTCCAATAGTGTGTGGTAAATAATTATGAGACTATCTTTTCTGCAATTTTTAAAATGACACATTTTACTATGCACATAATCCATTGTTGAATGAAGACATTTAAAATTGTTTAAAATTAAAATTGAATGACCATATATACTTGATCATAAGCTGGTTGGTTTATAAGCCAACTCCCACAAGATAGATAAGTAAAAATGGAAAATTTTTATAACCCTTTCATAAGCTGACCCTATAATTCAGGGGTCAGCAAACTTTGGCTCCCAGGCCTTCAGGATAAGCCATTGGCAGGCTGAGATGGTTCGTTTACCTCGAGTGTCTGCAGGCACGGAGGTAAACCTAAGTAAACAAAGGCCTGGTCTACATTACGCCTTTAAACGGATTTTAGCAGCGTTAAACCAATTTAACGCTGTACCCGTCCACACTACGAGGCCCTTTATATCGATATAAAGGGCTCTTTAAATTGGTTTCTGTACTCCTCCCCAACGAGAGGAGTAGCGCTAAAATCGGTATTACCATATCGGATTAGCTTTATTGTGGCCGCAAATCGACGGTATTGGCCTCTGGGCGGTATCCCACAGTGCTCCACTGTGATCGCTTTGGACATCAATCTGAACTCGATGCATGGCCACGTAAACAGGAAAAGCCCTTGCGAACTTATTGAATTTCATTCCATTTGGTCCCAAGCGGGAGCTCTGAATCAGCACGGGTGGCGATGCAGTCCCAAACCAAAAAGAAGCTCCAGCATTGACGACAGGAGATGCCGAGATCGTGATCGCCCTGTTGGGGAGACAAATTTGTTCTATCAAAGCTCTGTTCATGAAGACGAAATGCCCAAAATGTGAAAAAATCTCAGCTGCACAGTGCTGCGTGACAAGTGTATAACGAAAGCCAAAAGAATCAAATGGTGCCCATGGAGGTAGGGAGGGCGGTACTTGAGGACTCAGCTATCCGACAGTTCCACACAGTCTCCGAAAATATTAATTCTGCCTACTGCCCAATGCTGTGAGGATTCCAAACACATTTCCGGCTGGCTTCAGGTATAGACTCATCAATTACTCCCACTCATCCCCCCCCACGTGAAAGAACAGGAAAGAAAGTCCTGTTCTGGACTCTTTTTCAATGTCACCATATGCGGACTAATGCTGCTTGGTAGACCGCGATGCTGTAGAGGTGAAGGCACGTATTCCTTACCTCTCTCAGCCTCCCGCCGTGCAGTTGGGCTTGCAGTAGGAACTGCTACTCGGTCAGCTGTGCTAGCACCTGTGCAGTGCTCCTGGCATCGCGCCTGCAGGTGAGCACAGCTCGGGCCCCTGCCGGTCTAAGTATACACTGGATGAGGAAAATTAAGATATAGGGGAGCGCGGGCGTCAACCTCCACCCACTCACGATACATACCATGGCTCTTGAGCAACAGAATGGCTGGTAACCTCTATCGCTCCAATGTACTAAAAGCTGGAACCATGAGAGGACTAGACTTCCTTCACAGGACCATGCCCAGCATCAGCATGATGAGCCTGTGTAAAGAAAAGATTCACTGATAACTACCTGGACTAGAGCTCCATATAGTGCAGCAGATCTGCTCCTCTCGCCCCGCAACCGCTTAATGTTCTGCCTGGACTGTCATAGCAGCGGGAGGCTGCCTCCCCCTCATTTTATCTCACTAACAAGTCACTGTTTCTTATTCCTGCATTCTTTATAACTTCATGACACAAATGGGGTGGGGACACTGCCACGGTAGCCCAGGAAGGTTGGGGGAGGAGGGAAGCAACAAGTGGGGTTGTTCCAGGGGCACCCCCCATGAATGGCATGCAGCTCATCATTTCTGCAGGATCTGACATGGAGCAGCTGAGCTCTCTGATACACTGGTTCTCTAGTACACTTGCCCCATATTCTAGGCAGGACTGACTCTATTTTTAGAAACCATAGAGGAGGGATTGACTCAGGGAGTCATTCCCAGTTTTGCCTTTGCGCCCCTGGCCAACCTCAGCCAGGGGCACCCATGATAGCAGCAGACAGTACAGAACAACAGATAACCGTCATCTTACTGTCAATTTACAATGGCAGCAGATGGTACAGAACGACTGATAACCGTCTCTGCTCATGCAAAAGCAAACAAATGCTGCTGTGTAGCGCTGCAGTAACGTCTCTGTTAGCGGCATCCAGTACACACATGGTGACAGTAAAAAAAAATGCTGAACAGGCTCCATGGTTGCCGTGCTATGGCGTCTGCCAGGGCAATCCAAGGAAAAAGGGCGCGAAATGATTGTCTGCTGTTGTTTTCCCTGAGGAAGGAATGAGTGACAATGTTTACCCAGAACCACCCGCGACAATGATTTTTGCCCCATCAGGCACTGGGATCTCAACCCAGCATTCCAAGGGGCGGAGGAGACTGCGGGAACTATGGGATAGCTACAGAATAGCTTCCCACAGTGCAACGCTCCAGAAATCGACGCTAGCCTCAAACCATGGATGCACACCGCCGAATTAATGTGCTTAGTGTGATCGCGTGCGCTTGACTTTATACAGTCTGTTTTACAAAACCGGTTTATGTAAACTCAGAATAATCCCGTAGTGTAGATGTACCCAAAGTGTCCCAGTGCACCAGCTGCTTACCCTGACAGGCTGGGACAGCAACTGGTGGGGAAATTTTCTTGGGGGGGGAGAAGCTGGGAGTCAGGGGAGTAACCCCTGTGACCACCCCCACATGACCCCATCACTATCCCAGGACCCCCAGACTCTTCCCATCCCATCTCTTTCCACCTTATCTGGGGAGGGCCAAGGGAGGATGTCTCATACCTGGCTGGAGCTGCTCCGGCAGGCTGGGCAGCGCGGCTGCAGCCTGCTCCAGTGGGCCAGACCGGGCGGTGCGGCCACAGCATGTTCCAGCGGGCTGGATTGAGCAGCACAACTGCAGCGTGCTCCGGCAGTGTGGCCACAGCCTGTCAGCCCCAGAGCTGCATCTGCTTCGGAAGCCAGGGGGAGAGCAGCCTAGCCAGAAGCAGAGAGACACTGGCCCTGCCTCTTCCTTTCTGGCTCTGCTGCCTCTCCTTGCTCCTGCTGTCGGAGGGAGGGGCTGTGTCCCACCTCTCCCTCTCTATACCCGTTCATAAGCCGACCCCCTTCTCTGGTGCTTCCCTTTTTTACTAACAAAATTTGGCTTATGAATAAGTTTATAATACATATTCTAGCTTTTGTAAGCTAAAAATAGTAATTTATGTTTTGTTTTGCATAGCAGTGCCTTAAAATTATTCCAGAATATTGCCAAAAATTTGTATTTGACATAAAGAAATATACAAAAATATATTCCTGTAAAGTAGATTTTGGTTTATGGCTCTAAATGAATGTGCTACTGTACGATTCAGAAATTCAAGTGTTACATTTTTGAATGCCTAATTAAAGAAGCCTTTACTTTGAAGCTGGACCTTTTTATATAATACAGAAAGTAGTTCACATTTGTGAAACCAGCATATTTTATTTAATGGGGGAGTGGATAGTTCAGTGGTTTGAGCATTAGCCTGCTAAACCCAGGGTTGTGAATTGAATCCTTGAGGCGGCCACTTAGGGATCTGGGGCAAAATCAGTACTCAGTTCTGCTAGTGAAGGCAGGGGGCTGGACTCAATGTCCTTTCCAGCTCTGTGAGATAGGTGGTATATCTCCATTTATTATATTAAGCTATGTTCTAGTTGCAAAATGATTTCTTATACAATTATCATATATAATTGGAAAAGTTCAGATAAAATTAGAATTCAGTCAAGATGCAAAACTACTTAACATGCACAGAAAGGGACCCACAATTAGAGACTGGAAGAGGATTAGACACAATAGCATGAATATATGGTTCAAAATGTCTCTCAGAAATGTACTTTGGAATAATATTAGCTGTACTGATTCTCCTATTTGGCAGCTAAGCACTTGTTTTGGTTCAACACAGGAGGAAAACAAAGCTTCCTTCACATAGTCCATCACATAGCCACGTCACTAGAAACAATGTGAAACATTGTTCTAGTTGTTTTGGCAGAAGAGAGACTACAGAAGGGATTGGACAACTCAGTAGATTCAGCTCATAAGGGTTCCTACAAAAGATGTTTGAACTGGTAGAATTCTAATCCCTGAGTTTTGCTCTGAATAAAAATGTTGCTTTTCACCTGGTTTCCACTCAAAAAGCAAAATTAAACTAAAACAAACAAACAAACAAATTCATCCTGTTGACTCAAAATTGGCCCAAGGTTTTTTGAAAGCTCTTAGTGAATTTGGCTCAAAATTTTAGCAGATTTGTTTTACAAATAACCCTAGTTAGCATGACTAGGTTTGACATTTTGGGCAAAAAGTTTCCCACAGTTCTACCGTAAAGTAATCAGTGTTGATGGAAAGAAAAACACATTATGGAGTGGCTGAGAAACATAGCACAAACAGGAATGGAAAACTGTCGGATCATGGCAGGAGACCGAGTCGAAGAGAGTGAGACAACATTAAAAAAATATCAATATTAAGATTGTGGAGCATGGAATAGAACCTTTCCCTGCTAACCAAAATTGTTTATTTTATTTTGATTTATAACTGTGTGTCATGAATCTCAGCTTCAGTTAACCATATTATATAATATTTCTTTTCAATCCAGAACTTGCCAGCAAAGTGTCTGATTTTCAAAAAAACCTTTTAGATGGGGAATATCATATCATAACAGGAGTAATAAGTAACTATCACAGTATATTAAAATAAAGAATTGAATCCATGTATTGTGTCTAAAATAGTGAAGCACAGTTTAGATCACTGTTTCACTGCCAAAGGTTAAATAATGAACTGATCAGAAATATTTCACATATTTATAAAAGGCAAGCTAGACAACAAATAGCTCAGTCACACAGACATGTACCTTAGCTAATTATCATTCAAATATTTTGGCCCATTCACATAAGCAGACATCACAGAAACAGTGATGGCAAATAGTGTTACCCTCTGTGACTGATAGTAAAAGAGTAGATAGTACTAGACTAGACTAGATAGTAAAAGAGTAAAAACACCTTGGACCCCTATTAGGACAGGATAGCAACTCCTTTGAAGAGAGCAATCTAACACCTGCCCTGAAACTTGCAGTAGTTCAACCTCAGACCCATTGCAGGGGATGGGGATCAGAGAACAGCAGCAGCATGCAAAGGAATGCAAACATGAGCCTCAGTGGCCTGATCCAAAATACAGCAAAGTCAATGGGAAACTTTCTACTGACTACAGTGGGTTTTAGATAAGACTCCAAGTCACCTCTGCCCACTTCCCCATTGACTTGTGCTCTATGCAGTTCAGGCCCATGGTATCTAAAGCAATCTGAACTTCAAGTGATATTCAGGTAAAGTTTGAGACTTGGGCTGCAGCTGAAGCCATTACTTATTTTGTCTAAATTAGATTGCTAATTTTCCCAAAAGAAAAGGGGATTAGATATGGGTCCATGCTTTGATATCCAAGGATTCTCTTCCCAAGAAAGTAGAAAATCTGAATTATAGCAGGAGCAGCTGCAAGCTATGTTTGTATAAGTTTCCATTCTCATCCTCTGTTTTCATTTGCTCATAACATTCTAAAACATTCCCCTTTTTGGTCTGCTGGAACAAGTGGTTGACTGCCCCGTATCCCGTGGACTCATTTATACTGCAAAGTGGGAGTAAAATGCTAACATATCAGAATAGTAGTTTCCTTCTCCTCTACCAACACTTTGCAGGGATGTAAAGACAGCGGAGAATGAGGCCTTTGGTGTGTTCTTGAAGGTGAAAAATTTGGAATGTTTAAGTGAAAATGATTCATCTCTTTTTTTTTTACTAAAAAGGAGAAGGAAAACAATCTATTCCCTAGTATAAACCTTTCCTGAAATATTGTTTGAATAGTTTTACAGCAAAAGTGAATACGAAAGCACTTTGGTATTGAGATAGCTGTCACTGATAAGAGAGGTGCCTTTGGGTGTTTCCAGTCAATTTTGAAAGCGTATTCCATGGTCTCTAGGTCATCATGATCATATCAAGCCTGTGCTCAAGGCCTTCTTCTGGCTCCCAGTTAGTGTCAGATGCCAGTTTCAGACCATGATCCTAATAATCATCAATGCATTTAAGTGGATCAAGCACCAGCTATACTAAAGATTGAATTTCAATCTATGAATCACCACCACAATTGTGCTCCTATGGAACAATGCACAACCCAAAGCCCAGGATGACTTGCATGAGAGGTGGAGAAAAATCATTCTTGGCTGAGGATATCCAGCTATGAAACAAACTTTCAGACATGATTAGCTGAGTTGAGTCTGGCCATCTGCAGGAAAAACTGCGCATCCTTCCTCTCTGAAAAAGACTTCCCACCATAGTAAGAATGACACAAGATTGACTCCCCCTTTCTACCCTAACACATCCTTTTCTTCCCCCAAAGAAACCCAAAAAAACTTGAGAAAAACCAAAAATAAACCCTACCCCAAGCAGAATATGGACACCCAGAAAGAGAAGAGCCCACAAAGAATTCACTAGGGACTTCTCTATCACTATGGATTTTACATGAAAGGTGTTCAGATACTCCTGGGTGGCACTACAAAACCCTAAGATAAAGTTCAAATAAGGAAGATTATGCTATGCATGCACATAGGTCTACTAGAAGTAGGTAAGGGCTGTGGAAAGGGCTCCACGGGGGTTTTTAGCTTGGTTTTTGTAAACCAAACAATTAGCCTCCTAAATATGTATTAAGGTAACTACATAAATTGCCTGAGTTTCAAAAGCATTGAGCATCTAGCAGCTGTCTTTGAAGTCAGGTGATTTGTCCTTTAGGAATCTCTGCCATTTATTTTCAGCCTTGAGCATGGGTTGTTGTAAGGCTGCTCAACGTATTCAGGGGCTAACGTATTTGTATAATTGGGTCCTTGGTCCCCCAAAGTGGTGAAGGAAGGAAAGAAATGAAAAGAAGAGTCTAGAACTGCAACCTTGAATTTTTGTTTGAAAATAAAATATGGAACTTTAGCTACCAGGAGAGTTTTCAGGAATAAATATAAATATTAGGAAGAGAAGTAGGGAAGATTTGCTTTATGCATGCAGCTTGTCCCCGGAGTGTAGAAACTGAGACTGATTTGTGACTGCATGCCTACATGGACTAAAGCTAATTTTAATTGAAGATGACTGATTGTTGAGCATTCTATTAATTAACCTTTTCATTCTGCTTTTTTCCTGTAGAATCTAAAATACCTTTTGAAACTAAGTTTGCTAATTTTATTGGAAAAGAATAAGGACATGGGACTGGATTCACAAAAGAGACCTCTCTAACATGAAGGCACTGCAGACAAAGGTATTAATTATCAATATTATAACAATGGATTGGAACTCAGAACAGGCTAATTATTATTATTAATTATTCAGATGCTAAAACCCATACCTCAGAAGTAAAGAAGTAATGGGAGATTCAAGGCCAGCGACATCCACTCATTGAGATTTACTTCATGAACAAGAAGAAAATAAATGTCAAATAACACAAGCAAACACTTTATCCCATGAAGGATTATTTTCTTTCAATTAAAAAAGTTGCTATTTTCTTGGATTTAAAAAAAATCAAATACAAAATTAAATTCTTCTTCTGATTCCATGATGTTTGCCAAAATTCATTTAATTTCACATCTTAAAATTAAAAAAAAAAATCAGATTGTCAAGCAAATTACTATTTGGCACATAACTATTTGAACACTTATTAAACAGCATAATTTTTTTTGCTGGAAAATAGCATATTTTTAAATGCATGCGTCTTTTCCAAAAGATCACACATACAGCAAGGTAGCTTTTTACTTAGTTCAGGATGAAGAAAAATAATTATCCTCTCTATACAAGTGGCTTTTTACATCTAATCTGATCTCGCTCCATCTCTTTCCAGCTGTCAGGAGTGGCACTTTCTCTTTGAAGCTGCTTATCATTAGTATTGTAATGTTAATTTCAGTACCTACACTAAACCAGTATAGGTAAGATTAGGAGGATAGAAAGGTATGATTTGAAAGTAAACTAAGGCACTTAAAGTGAGACACAGTAACACTCCATTGACATTAGCATGTGTTGCATTATATGCACACCCTGTTCTGCTTAGGGGTGGGTTAGGGTAATGACACCCCCATGGTTACAGTCTCTCAGACTGTCCTTAGGCTGAAAGCAGCACGGCTCAGAGGCCAAAGTCAATATGGCAGCCCTCAAGTACAGGGCTGTGCAGCCTGGTGGCCAAAGTCTATCCAAATGCCATTGGAGTCAGGGCTGTGGGGCCTAATCAGGGCCGGCGCTTCCATTTAGGCAGTCGCCTAGGTCGCCAGGATTTGGGAGGGCAGCATTTTGCCGGCCACGGCGGCAATTTGGCGGCGGAGGGTCCTTCCACGCTCTGGGTCAGCGACGGCAATTCTGCGGTGGGTCCTTCACTCGCTCCGGGATCCGCCGCCGAAGTGCCCCGAAGACCGGGAGCGCAGAAGGACCGCCCCTGCCGCAGAATTGCCACCAACGACCAGGAGCGCGGAAGGACCCCCGCCTAGGGTGCCAAAAACCCTGGCGCCGCTCCTGGGCCTAATGCAGGGTTTCTCAAACAGGGGTTGCTGCTTGTGTAGGGAAAGCCCCTGGCAGGCCGAGACGGTTTATTTACCTGCCTTGTCCACAGGTCCGGCTGATCTCAGCTCCCACTGGCCGCGGATCATTGCTTCGGGCCAATGGGAGCTGCTGGAAGTGGCAGCCAGTAAGTCCCTCGGGCCGCTTCCAGCAGCTCCCATTGGTCCGGAGCAGCGATCCACGGCCAGTGAGAGCCGCGATTGGCTAGACCTGTGCAAGGGGCAGGTAGACACATTGGCCTAGCCCACCAGGGGCTTTCCCTACACAAGCGGCCCTGTTTGAGAAACCCTGGCCTAATGGCTAGAGTCTATGAGGCTGCCCTTGGAGTCAGGGAAATGGGCCACCACCTAGGGGTGGGTGGTGGCTGGGCAGGGGGACCTGGGACCTTCCTCTCCACTGGGTCCCAGCCCATGGCCCTGTCAGCAGCAGGAGTGGTCGTCACACAGTCAGCGGGGAATCCTACCACAACACACAGACTTTGCTTGGGTGATAGATACCACTCCCTCCGCCTCCCTGGGCCACTTCCTTCTGCATCTCCTGAGGTAGCAGTCAATATAGGGTTAGGGTCTCCATCTTCCCTTCAGGGGGTAACTACCTAGGGGTCCAACTTCTGACAGTCCACTGGAGATAGCAGTTCACCAGTCTGGTCCCCAGGTCCTCTGGTTCATGTAGTCTGTGGCTATAGCAGCTCCTGGCCTAGAGCCACCACCATGCGTCTTCTCCCCTTCGTGGTCAGCCTAGAATAAGATGGACTGCTCCCTTTTATACTGAGGTAGGAGCTGAAGCATGCCCAGCACAGTTTGAGGGTCGAGATTTCTGCCACCCATAATGTGGGATTAACCCCCTCTTGTCCAATGTGGGGTATGTACGCCCTGTCACACACACACACACACACCCTTAAGAGGGACCCCGGTGGATGGTCCATCTCCCCCACCACCCCACAAGCCCGGAAAAGAAGTCTGCATTGACGTGAGTCTTACCAGGTCGATGACACATGCACAAGTCATATGGTTGGAGAGAAAGGTACCAACGAGTAATCCTGGAGTTGGTATCTTTCATGCAGTGTAACCATGGGAGGGGAGCATGATCCATAATCAATGTAAAGGTGCTAGTAGAGTAGGCCGTAGATGACCCAGTTTAGCACTAAGGACTCCTTCTCAATCATCGAATAGTGTGTCTCCCTGGGGAACAGCTTACAGTTCAGTTATAAAATAGGGTGCTCTTCCCTGTTGATTTCTGGAATAGGATGGCCCTTAGTCCCACTTCTTAGGCATCTGTTTGCAGAATGAAGTCTTTTGAGAAATCTGGATGTATGAGGACTGGTTCCTGGGCTAGCCATTTTTTCAGGGTCTGGAATGCCTCTTCACACTTACTGAACCATCGCACTTGCCGGGGTTGGGAACTTTTGGTCAGGTCAGGGAAGGGGGCTGCTATTGTTGTGAAGCCAGGCTGGTCAATCTCAGAAATTGGCGTACTTGCTTATTCATTGTCAGCATTGGGTACAAGATAGAGCTTGCACCTTATCAATCAGTGGCCGTAACTTGCCTCATCCCACTATATACCCAAAATATTTCATCTCTTTTGCCCAAAATGGCATTTTACGGGGATGACTGTGAGGCCTGCCTCCCAAAGGGCCTTGAAAACTTGAAAACTGGCCAGATGTTGAAGGTGGTCCTTCTAACTGCCACTGTAAATCAGAATGTCATCTATATAAGCCACTGTGTATCGGTCATGAGGCTGCAGTACCCTGTTAATCAACCGCTGAAAGCTGGAAGCTGTTCCATGTAGTCCAAAGGGCATTGTTATGAACTGGAAGAGGTGGTATGGTGTGGAAAAGGCAGTCTTCACCCTGGTGTTTGGCATCAGGGGTATTTGCCAATACCCTTTTGTTAAATCCAGTGTCGACAAATATTTGGCTCCCCCATGTCGTTTCAGGAGTTCTTTGATGTGTGGCATCATATACGCATTAATCTGGGAGATAGCATTGACCTTTCAAAAATCAGTGCAAAATTGGATGGCCTTATCTGGTTTCGGGACCAGTACAATCAGGTTTCGCCATTCACTTCAAGATTCTTCCACCACTCCCATTTCAAGTATCATCTCCAGTTCCTGGAGGACAACATCCCACATTTTCCTGGGGAGGCGCCGATGGTCATCCCTCATCCTCACCCTTGTTGCAGTGTGGTGGCTTACGATATCGGTCTGCCCTGGGTATGTTGACAAGACATCCAAGAAGTCCTATATGAGACGTTGTAACTGTTCTCGTTGTGTAGAGCTAAGGCCTTCTCCCATTACCACTGGCTTCGAATCCAGAGGTTTGACCACTAGTGGTCCCAGTTCCATTTCAGGGGGTGAAGGCATGATGAATAAGGCCTCTCACTCCTTCCAGGCTTTCGAAAAGTTCATATGCTATGTGCATACTTCCTTCCATTGCCACAGCACCCTGATCTCCTAATCTACTAGTTCTACCCAGTGAGACACCTCAAAGGGGCCTTTCCACTTGGCTAATAGCTTCAACTCGGTGGAGGGCAATAATAATAGAACCCAGTCCCTGGGCTCAGAGCTGTGTATGTTAGTCCCTTTGTTGTACTGTTGCTCCTGGATTCGCTGGGCACATAACAAGTTCTCTTGAGCAAACGTACCCAAGACCTGGAGATGCTCACAGAGTCGTAACACATAATGGGTAATTCCCAGGACCCATGTCTCTTGCACCTCCCAGTCCTCTCTCAGGAGGCTGAGGATGCCCCAAGTTGTTTCCCATTGTCATAAACAGATAGTAGGAGTTAATAGCACAGAAGTACTTTATATCTCTTTTAACTGTAAAGGGTTAACAAGTTCAGTAAGCCTGGCTGTCACCTGATCAGAGAACCAATCAGGGGACAGGATACTTTCAAAACTTGAGGGAAATTTCTGTGTGTGCTGTTAGAATTTGTTCTTGTTAATCTGGGGGCTCAGAGGGACCAGACGTGCAAACCAGGTTTCTCTCCAATCTCCCTGATACAGGTTCTTATAGATTCCAAATAGTAGTACTAGGTAGAATAGGCAAGTTAGGCTATGTTTGTTTTTCTTATTTGCAAATATGCATTGCGCTGGGAGAGTTTATTGTGTATTTGGCTGAAAGAGTTCAATTTGTATTTTGCTGAAAGGATTTAATTTGTATTTGAATACTTAGCTGAGAGGATATTCCAGTGCCTATAGCTAAAAACTCTGTACCTAATCATCTTAAATTTACAAAGATAATTTTTACTTTGTTTTTCTCTCTTTAATTAAAAGTTTGTTGTTTAAGAATCTGATTGTTTTTTTATTCTGGTGAGACCCCAGGGGACGGGGTCTGGATTCACCAGGAATTGTGGGGAGAAAGGAGGGAAGGGGGAGAGAGGCTAATTTCTCTCTATGTCGGATTACTTCTCTCTCAGGGAGATCTGGAGGGGGAGAGAAAGAGGAGAAGGTGAATTGTCCTCTCTGTTTTGTGATTCAAGGAGTTTGAATCACAGTGATCTTCCAGGGTAACCCAGGAGGGAAGCCTGGGAGAGCAACGGTGGGGAAAGGGTTTACTTTCCTTGTGTTAAGATCCAGAGGGTCTGGGTCTTGGGGTTCCCCGGCAAGTTTTGGGCGGACAGCGTGTACAGGCACTGGAAGTTCCTGGTTGATGGCAGCGCTACAAGTACTAATCTGGTAATTGAGCTTAGAGGAATTCATGCTGGTACCCCATCTTTTGGACGCTAATGTTCAGAGTGGGGAATTATACCATGACACCCATAGACGAGCTCAAAGAGGGATAACCCAGTTGAGGCTTGGGGGACCTCCCACACAGCAAACAGCAGAGTGAGCAGCAATAAGTCCCAATGTTGGAGATCATCTCCTGCGAACTTGCAGAGCATTGACTTGAGGGTTCCATTAAAGCATTTGACTAACCCATCAGTTTGTGGGTGACACACTGAAGTCCTGAGGGTTCGAATGTTCATGAGGCGGCACAGGTGAGGTATCAGTTTGGAGCACACATTGGTATCCAGATTGGTTAGGATTTCCTTGGGTATCCCGACCCAAGTGAAAATCTTCACTAGCTCTGTCATAGCTGTGTGTAAGGGGATGGCTCCAGGGTAGCATGTCGCATAATCAACAAGTACAAGGATGAATTGGTTTCCTGTCTGGCTCTTCTCGAGTAGTTCCATGACATCAATGCCAACTCATCAAATGGTATGCCAACTATGGGGAGGGGCATGAGAGGGGTCCAGAGTGCCCCTTTTGGTCCAGTCCTCTGGCACTTGGGGCATGAGGCACAATTATCTTTTACCACCTGGTGTACGCCAGGCCAAAAAACCCTGTGTACTATCCTCTGGAAGGTCTTCTCTTTACCCAGGTGCCCTGCCCAGTGTACTGTGTGATCCAGGTGCCGGAGGCTCCAGCATAATCTCTGGAGCACCAAGAGCTGTCAGATAACTTCCTGTGTTTGAGGTTCCTGCACCACTTGGTAGAGGTGGTTTCCCCAGATCTGAAACCAGGGACTCTGGGGAGGTTGTGATGTATTGTCCCCTTCTTGGTCTGGGGTCACCACCTGTTCCCAGGCTTGACTATAGGACAGGTCCTCCCTCTGCTCTTGGATGAAGTCCCTGTCAGTCTCAAACTTCACCTGAGCACCTTATACAGGGTGCTCCATGCCTGAATGGGACCCAGCGGGCAGGTCAGGGGGTTTAGACAGCCCTTCTCTGGGGTTGGGTTCCAAAGTGTGACCAAATAGTTCCTCCCTTGTTGATCCTGCTTCTTCCCCCCTCAAATGTTGTTGGCCATGGTCCTGCAGGATTCCTGGAACTCTGACCAGTCTCACCCTAAGACCACAGGGTAAGCCAACTTGGGAACTACACCAACCTGGAGGGTTTCTTCCCAGCAGAAGACCTCAAGTCTTACCCAGGTGGTTTGGTATGGCCGTATATCCCCATTGGCACACTGTAGCTATAACCTTGTCTCAGAGAGTTCAAGATCTGCGACGACTCCCCCCTCTCTCCTTTCAACATTTTTTCATGAGCATTATATTTACTCATCTTCCAACTTCTGCAAAATGTGGCAAGAGTCCTACAGAGAACAGACTCCTTCACTACACAACCCTGAATCATCCCCAGAGCATGTCTGTCCTGTGCTCTGAATGAAGCAGAGGTCCTGTGGAAAAATAGCATGAGATCATATGGATAAAGACCATCAAATAATGAATACACACAAAGGGGCAGGGTTAAGGTTGCATGGGCAACTTTAGTTCAGGTATTTCATAACATAGCGTAAGGTTTGCAAACCCCCTTGCTCTTCTCCCACATGCACACAGGCTTTGAGATTATGCCCCCTCAAGTTATTCAGATCCCTTTTATTTTCAAATGGCTACAATTGTAAAACTCAGTTTCACAAAATTAATGAAAACTTTGAGGGTAACAAAATATGCAAGACAGTGAGGACATTTTGCATAAAAACACAAAGTGTTGGGTTACAATCCCCTTACTCATACTGGTGAGTAATTTCTCACATGAGTGGTCCCACTGAAGTCCATACGAGAAAGAGGGTAGAGTCCATATATGGGGCAGGGCTGCAGTGTTGCTCAAAGTATGGACTAACTTGTGCTGGGGATGCACTGACCTGCTCGGGGGATGGGGGAGGGCAGGGAGGCAGGAGGAAGGGAATGTCAAACCCATCCTGTAGGAACTATTTCAGTAGTAATAAATAAGTTGGCAGGAAGGCAGAGAAAAGAAATCTTTATTAAGTATTAAGTTATGCTGCATGGCCAATGTTACATGCTGAGGGTCTACAGTTTGATAGCAGCTTGATATCTGCTTGAAAAATCTATGAGCTCCCTGGTAACACCCAAACTAGGTCTCCCCTGAAACCTGAGACTCTTTCTGTCCTTCCACTTATTCCACTACAGGAACTGAGGGAAGGCATGCACAAAGGGGGGCACACAAGTGTTTTAAAAGTGCTTTTATTTAAGCTCATGGTTGCAGAGAAGTGTTTGAAAACATTATCAGAGAACACCCTAAAGGCTCAAAACCCAGAAGGCAAACAAAAAGAATCCCACATATATTATTTTTATAAAACTCCATGGCTCTTAAGCCAATCTCATGATTTTGGGGGAGGAAGGAATGGTGGAGCCTGACTCATGGCTTTTGAATGCGTCATGTCGGCAACACTGAAACGGTGCCATTGCAAAAACAATGGATTAATTGGCAAAATGCAGATTAAACATTAGATCTCTGTATCAATCCACCATGTCAGTAAAGTTACATTTTATATGAAACCTCCATTCAAGTTAGTTGAGCAAATAGAAAACCAGACCACAGAGATTGAGCTTAAATTGTCAGATTCAAGTGATTTTGGATGTTCTTTTATTCTGACCATGGAACTGTCAAAGTTAAATAAAATATGCTTTTTATAGACTCATCAGTTGAGAGACTTTAAGGCCAGAAGAGACCATCGTGATCATCTAGTCTGACCTCCTGTACATCACAGGCCATGTTATTCCAACTTTACATATGAATTTTAAATCTTTTGGAGTCAGGAAAAAACCCTGGAAATGTAAGATGTTTGGAAGTTTGAAAAGTGATGAATGAGCACTTGCTGCTCTCAAGTGTGGACAATGGGTGATGCCTTGTGATCATACTGTTGCCTCTTTTAGCCTTGCTGGCTTACTTGTTAGGAGGAGAAACAATGATATGAGTCAGGTATTTCTTTGGTGAAATCATGTTTGTTTACAAAGAATGTACACAATGTCCTGTTTCCCTGAACACAGCAGAAACAAACAAGAGGAGGCCGTTTCCTTGTTTACAATTCCAAGCCTGCTTTTCCAGCCAATACTCTGCCCCAAAGCAGCCATCTCTCTCTTGGCTTCCTGCCACAGCCACGTTACCAGTGATTCTCCAGCTTTCGGCTGGCTTTTCTGAGTCTGGCTGCTTTCTGCTGGCGTTTTGCTTCTGACAACCACCCACACAGCTGTAATCCAACCACATCATCTTATGCATTTGCAATTGGTTCCCAGGTAAACACTTCTTATTCTCTCTGAGTTAGGGCATGGCTACACTAGAGAGTTGCCAGTGGCGCAGCTGCATCGTTGTAAGCTCTCTAAGGCCTTGTCCATACTACATAACCTTGTAAATAAAAGTCAGCATTCGCTCACAGAACAGTGGAGCTGTCCACACTGAAAGGCTCCTCCTGCCGATGTCGCTCCCCTGCTATTCCAACAAAATAAAACCACCTTGATGAGAGGCAAAGAGCTTCTGCAACGTAGATAGAGTGACACAGTGTCAGTTTAGACACTGAGCTAGCTTATGTTGCCCTAACTGGCCTCCAGGAGGTGTCCAATGATGCGTATCATGACCGCTTTGGGCAGCCATTTCCACTCCACTACCCTGCAGGTACACAGGCATATGGCCCTCCCCCAGTTAAAGGCATGGGAATTTTTGAAATTTCTCTTCTTGTTTGCTCGACATGGACTGTTCACACAGCATCTTCCCAGATGACTATGGCGGCTTTCTGCAACAGATGTGCTCCTGCATGGAGTAAGCTGAGCTGTTGGGTCTGTGGGGTGAATAGGTTGTGCAGTCACAGCTTTGCTCCAGCCTTAGGAACTTTGATATCTACAGGCAGATTGCTCATGGCATGCAGCAGTGTCGTGCTAAGATCAAGGAGCTAAGACAGGTGTTCCAGAAGGCAAGGAAGGCCACCCATTGCTCTGGTGCAGCACCAAAAACGTGGAACTGCACCCCATCCTCGACGGCAACTCCACTGCCAAGCGTCCTAAGGATACTTTTGGGGGGACTGGAGGAAGTGGCTAACAGAATCAACCCTGAGGACGAAGTGGTGGATGAGGAAGTGGAGTCGGAAGCGGATGTAGCCTATGCGATGGATGCAGTCATCTGGTGGCGTGGCAAGCCAGGACCTACTTTTGACCCTGGAGGAGTCTAGCCAGTCACAGCACTCTGGCTTAGGCGTGGATGAAGCAGGAAAGGCAAGGTCTGGTAGGCACACATTTTGCTTTGATACTAGACAGTGATAGGAGATTGATGTCTCATTTACTTTATTATATGGTAGAGGAGGGTTAAGGGATAGAAATTAAGAACAGAACCTATGCAGCTACACAGTGGGGGCCCACTGGAAAAGTTTGTTAATGCACACTGGCTTTTCCCAAGAATCCTCCATAAAGATCTGTAGGCAACTTTATTATAAGCATAATTCCCAAATCTGGACCTTAGCGTCCAGAAATCTGGGTGCCTGCATGAAACCTCTAAGCTTAATTACAGCACTTAGATCTGATATAGCTGCCACCATCCAAAATTCCAGTGTTTGGCTCACTCTGGTCTCCCAAAACCTTCCTGGGGAACCCCAAGACTCAGATGCCCTGAGTCTACAACAAAGGGAAATAACCACTTCCCCCTCAACTCTCTCCCACCCAGAATTTCCTCTCCTGAGAGCTAACCTGAGAGTTACTGATGAACCCATTTACATCACATACCAAGAACATGTCTCTTCTCTCCACAAAGAGACAACCAAATGCAAGGAAAACAGAAATGATTCTATCTCTCTTCCCCTCCCACCAATTCCCTGGTGCTGCAGAGATTCACCCTCCGTAGATCTAACACAAAGAGAATTTCCCTCCCCTTCGTCTTAGCCTACCCAGAGAGAAAATCAAACAAGTCTTAAAAGAAAACTTTATATAAAAAGAAAGAAAAAAGACATAAAAATATTCTCTGTTTAAGGTGACAATAACACAGGTTCAATTGCTTAAAAGAAAAAGGAATAAATGCCTTATTCAAAAAGAGATACAATTTACCATTCCAGCAACTACACACATGTAAATACAAAAAACAATAACGCCTATTATTTTTCTACCTTTGTACTTACAACTTGGAAACTGAAAGTTAGAAGCTTGAAGATAGAAAAGATCCCCTCTCATAGCTGAAGAGCAGACAAGACACAGACCAAAACATTCCTCCCCTGAGCTTTGAAAAATCGTTTCCTGATTGGTCCTCTGGTCAGGTGTTTGGTTCCCTTTGTTAACCCTTTACAGGTAAAAGAAACATTAACCCTTAGCTATCTGTTTATGACAAACTTTCATGCAGCTACTCTGCAATCCTCTGCCAAAGGTTCCACCCACTCCCCACTGTAGGAAACTTTGGTGCTCCAACCGGCAATTATTTCTGCAGGGACCAACCAGCACACAGGCAAGCAGCGTATGGACCTGGTTTGAAGCTGCATGCATGCAGAAGATGCACTCTGGCATCCTAGGTTACTCTCAGGAGTGAGATATCGAGTTTGATTACTTCAGCCTGTGGAAAAGGGTATCAATATTCAAAATATTCTCCCTAGGTGCATGTAGTGACCCTCTTCACAAGCCATGTAGACTCTTTGTCCCTTCTTGCCCTTTCACCCTACCCTATCCCCACTTCCTCATCCTTCCACTGAACTTACCATATTTGGGACTCTCGCTGACCTGTGTGCTAGCCAAGGGACAGTGAGAAAGAGGTATATGTGTAACTTTTGTCATTCATGGCTTTGAGTGCATGCTCAATACTATCTCTGTTCATTGTTTCTTTGGCTTATTCAGATGTGCCCTTGAGGACCAACTCCTACACACTGGCAGAGCAACTCTGTCAGATAAGGAGGCAAATCAGGAGAAGTAAGGAGGTTATGTTTCAAGAAGGGCTGTGATCAACAGATACAGCAGATAGCAAATCAAGAACATGGAGGGAGATAGTTAATGGAAAACTCAGGCTGTGTAACCTGGGAAGGAGATGGGACAGGAACGGATGATAGATGGACAGGAGTGGATGATAAAGCTAGTGGACAGAGATGCTTAAGTCCCTCATAGCATGGCAGTTTGAGTACATCAGTGAAGCCAATACAGAATGCCATTCCATGCCCTCATTAAACTCCCCCAACACATCTGTCGCAGTACCCCTTGCCAGAAGTTACACAAGGTTTCCTGAGGCCTTGGGCTAGCGCCCTCCCCACGCTTTCTGCCTGCAGTCCCTCCTCATCCCACCCCTTCTGCCTGCAGCCCTGCCCATGTGCCCACCCTGTTTTGTTCCTTCCTTTATTGGCCCCACGCCTGTTCCATCCACAGTCCCACCCCATTCCTTCCCACCCACTGTGGTCTGTCCCCTCCCCACTCCCCACTGGAGAAGCTCTGTCCCTAGGGCCGCAGCAAGGAGTGAGCACTTTCCCACCCCTGAGGCCATGGCAGAAAGTGAACACTCCCCCACCTCTGAGGCCGTGGCAGGGAGTAAGAGCTCCTCCATTCCCGAGGCTTCAGTAGGGTTACAGGCACTGGAGCCTCCCCTGCCACCTGGCCTTGCTATTGGGGTCGGGATGCAGGAGCTTCCCCCCCATTCTGCCCACCTGCTCACCAGCTGGGTCTTTGGGCTTCCACCGCCTAATGGTGATTTTTTTATGGGGCCCCCCAGTTGGCCAGGGCCCCTGGATACGGGCCCTGTTGGCCCAGTGGCTAATTCACTCATGCCCCGTGCAGTCCAGCCCTAGAGTCTGATACTGAGAGCCTTAACCAAGAGACTATTCCTCAGTGTCATGTCTCCTGTTTGCAAAAATATGTTTTTTATCTTATAATTTAAAAAAGCTCTCCAGATGATATAGCAGTGTCCACATTGGCACTTATGTTGGTGCAATTTATGTCACTCAGGAGGGTGATTTAGTCACACCCTCTGAGTGACATAAGTTGTGCCAATATAAGCTGTAGTGTGGACATAGCCTTAGTGCTTATTCAGGCCTTCCACGTGGCCAGTGCTTTGGCTTCTAGTGTTTCAGCTATCTCACTGCATAAAGGAATTTAATTGCTTCTTTCATTTATCCAGACTGGAGACTGCTTAGCACACCCATCAGCTTCAATAGAGTCTGTGACTACCCATACATCAAAGACACTTGCTGGCAGCTACCAACCCCTTCTAATATAACAGTATTTATTAATTCCCTAACAACAGGGCCTGCATTATTCTGCCACATGGGAGGAGCAACCCACCAAGATCACATGGGAATGAGGGAGGGCAGGAGCCTTTCTGTACAGTCTTGGCATCTGCAGGTCTAGTGGGCTAAACCTTCTTCCTCTGCTGGCACAAAACTTGCCACCCCTCGACAGACCAATAAGGGAGAAATAATGGTGAGTTGGAGTTGCCCATAGAACAAACACTGACAGTAGCAGAGCTGACACAGTTTTTAAAGCACTCAGATACTCACACTTTTCTTCGATAGTTTCTTTTGTCTGTTTTGAAATGAAATGTCAAACACTTTTCAGTGCTAATTTTATTATAACTTCTCAATATTTCCACAGTCTTTCCAATTTTTTTTTTTAATAACTTCCTGCTGCAATATTCTCCTACAGCAACAGCATTTCAGCAGGACTATTTTCCTCTCTACTGCATGGTGGACGCATATGAATGATACAAAAACAGTCTTCCAGGCCCCAGTGCATTGCTACTAGGTCCTGCACTTGCAGTGGAGAGCTATATATGACAGAAGAATGATCTCTCTATGACTTTGTCTACACGTGTTGGCATGTAAGGTACATGTAGCTACACGCCGCAGTGAAAAGCAGACTGCATCCACACTCATACAGTGTGTAACTACACATGGCAATGAAAGGCTCTGGTAGGGGGAAGGCGAAGGCAGCAAAGAAAGGCTCCATCCGGGGAAGGCAGCAGGACACTGGACTGCTAAAAACACCAGAATAGATGTGGGAGGCAGTGCTCGGGTGTGTAGAAAGCCGTGTGGGTATATCTCCTAGGGTTCAGGCATGTAGATCACCTTACTCTACACATCTAAGCCAGTAGTTACCAACTGGTCAATCGCAATCGACTAATCAATCCTGGAGACTCTCCCAGTCGGTCGTGATCTCTGGTAGCACAGCAGGACGGCTGCTAAGGCAGGCTCCCTGCCTGCCCCAGCCCGAAACCACTCCCAGAAACAGCCAGCACGCCCCCGCGGCCCCAGGGGAGGGAAGGGGGCCGGGGGTTTCCGTGCACTGCTCCTGCCTGCAAGCACCGCCCCTGCAGCTCCCATTGGTGAGGAATGGGGAACTGTGGTCAATGGGAGCTGCAGAGGTGGTGCTTGCAGAGAGAGGCAGCGTGCTGAGCCATGTGCCCCCCCCAGGGGCCGCAAGGGCGCGTTGGCTCCTTCTGGGAGCCTGCCTTAGCTCCACTGTGATGCTGACTGGGAGCCACCCAAGGTCAGCGCCACCTGGTGGAGCCCACACCCCAACCCATCTCCCAGAACCAGCACCCCCTACCCACTCCTGCACCCTGAACCCCTTTCTGTACCCCAAACCCCAGCCCTGAGCCCCCTCCCAGACCCAACATTCTGCACCCCAACACTCTGTACCAACCCGGAGCCCCCTCCTGCACCCAAACTCCCTCACAGAGCTTACACCCCTCAGCCTATCCTACACCCCAACCCCCTGCCTCAGGCTCAGCCCAGAGCCCCTTCCCACACTGTGAACCCCTCAGCCCCAGTCCAGAGCCCACACCCCAACCCCCTGCCCCAGCCCGGTGACAATGAGTGAGGGTGGGGGTGAAGGAAAGCGAGCGATGGGGGAAGATGGAGTGAGTGAGGCAGGGCTTTGGGGAAGGGGCGGCGCCTCAGGGTGGGGCGGGGTAGATCCTGGGTTGCCCTTAAATTAAAAAAGTGATCTTGGGCATAAAAAGGTTGGAGACCATTGGTCTAAGTTGTGCCTCCTCGTCTACACTGTTATTTGTACCCGTGCCAGGGGGTGTGCAGTGTCAGTAGTATACATGCTACTGTAAGTGTAAACCTACCCTATATTCAGCTGATGGCTGTACTCCTCTCTCCTGTCTTTTCTTTTCTCAGCTCTTCTTGTATAGTCTCAGACTCTGCCATGTTATTGAAGAAAATTGGTTTCAGAACAACAAATGCTGTTTTACTATTTTATTTTGAAAACAGGACTCTCTGTATAGAAAAAGGCCAAAATCAACTTTTCTGAAAGTGTTCCTGCCAGAATAATATTTTTTTTTCAAAGACTGGCGTCTGTCCAGGCTGCAGGCCAGTAATATACCAACAAGAACCTAGTGTGGTAGCTGAATAAACCCTTTTATTTCCATAAAATGCAATACCATTAGTAAAATAAAAAAGATATTGATCTTTAATAAGAGCAATTAAAAAAATAAATAAAGTAATTGGAGATATACCAATCTCCTAGAACTGGAAGGGACCTTGAAAGGTCATTGAGTCCAGCCCCCTGCCTTCACTAGCAGGACCAATTTTTGCCCTAGATCCCTAAGTGGCCCCCTCAAGGATTGAGCTCATAACCCTAGGTTTAGGGGGCCAACATTCAAACCACTGAGCTATCCCTATAGTTGCATTTATAGCTAAAGTCAGTCTGATTTTAAGTTTTGTTATGGTAAATTAATATTGGGAAAAACAGATACTGTTTACAAAAATTATCAAAAGTTCTGGTTTCTAAAGTTAACACAAAAATTATCAGTGCATAGGATTGTAAGAGTCCGGTGCTGGGGCTCGTCCTTCTCAGGTGCGGCAGGGAGCCAGGGTGCCTCCCTACAGGCAGCAATCCATCCAGGGCCTAGGCCCCTCAGCAGGAGCTGAGCAAACAAAGAGTCTCTAAACAAGGCAAAGTCTTGGCCCTTCAACAGGGGCCGGGTAAACACGGAGTCTATAAACCCGGCCCTGAAGCAGGGCGGGGCAGTAAGCAGTCAGGCTCAGGCCTTTCAGCAGGGCTGAGAAAGCACAGGTAAGAGTCAGACCGTCAGGCAGGGGCTGAACAGCAAGTTAAACAGTATAAAGGGCCTTCTCAGGCCAGAGGGGAGGGGGAGTCTGCCAGACCTGCTCTGAGTACATAAGAACGTAAGAACTGCCATGTTAGGTTAGACCATCCTCCATCTTGCCCCATATCCTGGCCCTTATCAGAGCCTCAGGGCACAGAAATCATGGTGTGATCTACCCCTGTCTTCCACTGCCGACTTCTAGTAGTCAGAGGTTTACAGTCAATCTCTGCATGGGGCTGCATCCGTGCTCATCTTGGCTAAAAGTCATCAGTGGACCTATCCTCCATGGACTTATCTTGTTCTTTTTGCACCCAGTTATACTTTTGGCCATCACACCATTCTATGGCAATGAGTGCCACAGGTTAGTTGTTCATTATGTGAAAAGTACTTCCTCTGGTTTGTATTAAATCTACTGCCTGAGTGACTCCAGGTGACCCCTCATTTTTGTATTGTATGAAAGGGTAAAAGCACTTCTCTATTCATTTTCCCCATACCACTCCTAATTTTATAGATTTGTAGTATATCCCCTTTAGCCATGCCTACCCTTGATCATCTTTGTTGCCCTTCTCTGAACCTTTTCAGGTTCCACTATATACTTTAGGATAGGGTTGGACAACACTGTTAAAATGCAGATGACTAGACTATGCTATACTCCCACCGTTGCTTTCACCAGTGCTAGAGCAGCAGGGGGACATTTGAAGAAAAAAGTCTAGTATAGGCTTATCTAGAAAGAACAGTGTTTATGGTATTTTCCAGGGACACAGTTAAAACATGGGTTGGTCCCATTTATGCTGCAAGACCAAACTAAGTTTAATTAGGTCCCTGGACAGAGTTTTTACACTGTGGAATGTGCCCTTAGTAAACCTGGACTGACTTGTTCCCAGACATGTTCTTTAGAATATAAACCTGTGTGATATAAGATTACACACATTTCTTATTAGGGCTTGTCCACACACAAACTTGCACCAGTTTAAGTAGTCAGAGGTTTAGAGTCAAACTTATAAGTAAACTTATATTGGTCATTTATGAGGACAGGGTGTCTAAATGTACAGAGGAAAGCTAACTCACACCCAAAGTTATACTAATGTGATTTAAGTCAGTATAGTTTAACATTTTAGTTAAACCAGTGCAATTCTGTGTGAAGACTATTCGTTGAACACAAGTGCTCTGAAGTAGGATGGTCTGGACAGGGACTCAGGAGAGCTAGATTCTGGGCCCAGTTCTGCCAGATGTCCAGTGTGACCTTGGGCAAGTATCTTAAATTCTCTGTGCCTCTGTTCCCCATCTGGGGATGGAGGGCCCCAAACTTAGGGAGGGGTGACTCCCACAATGGCAGAGGGCAAAAGAAGAAGATGGCCGGGGTGCTGCAAGATTTCCAGCCCCCATAGGACTTCTGGGGTAAGCTAGAGGTCTCACGGGATTTGAAGCCATAAGGTTTTGCAGGATTTGGCATGAGATTTGGAGCCATAAGAGCCATGTGCTCAGAGCCACCTCCTCTTTCCTGGTTTCCAGCATTCAGCTCACTCTCTCTCCCTTTTCTAGCTCACTCAGGCTGTACTAGTAGCTGCTTTGGGGGCTGGGAAGGAATTTTTCCCCATACGAGCAGATTGGAAGGGGCTAGTTGGGTTTTGGGCAGCTGGGGGGCTGAATTTTCCCCCTCCCAGAGGTCACCGTTTGGACCTACATGAGAATCATTTGGTTGTCGCAACTTTTGGCAGTCGCCCAGTGCAGAAACTCTCAGATTTAGGCTCCAGCTCCAAACAGGTAACATAGTGGGCATCCCAAGGGAATCTCCTTATGACATGGGGGCATCATGTCTAACGCCTTGGGCGCAAAAGCAAACTTAGGTCAAGGCACTCCCCCAGGGGACCACCCAGCCAATACACTTGATGGCAATGTTGGCTGGGAGTCAAGGTTCCCTCCTGCCTCAACCCTGAACAGGGGGAACAATGCTAGTAGAGGCTGCCAGAGACCCTCCCAATGTGATGACTGGCTCCCCCACTGTGGGAACCCACAAGAATGGGCAAAGAATCAGTGGGGTGCAAGTGATTGCACTGGGCTGTCCCCCTGACAGGAACCTGGGTTGCAATTTGACTGAAGTTGCAGCCTGGTTAAAACCCATACCAATTATCCTTGACTTCTTTTATGCAGCAAGCACGCCAGTCGCACTTTCAAAACCTCACCAGGGTCCTGTGAAGATAATTCAGAAATGTCTGTAAAGCACTCGGCTATTATAGTGATGTATGCCATAGGAAAGCCTAGCAATATGTCTCAATTTGTAACACATTTTTAACAACACAAGCGAGTTGTCATGTGGTTTCTGGTTTGATTGTGAATGCTGTGCCTGGCTGTAGAATTGTAAGCAGCCTTTCTTGCATTCTCCTTTTTAAATTATTTCCCCGATTTATAAGTGTATTTTGCATACTTATTGCACCACACTTTTTCTGGCTGCTGCCTTCTTCTTTTTAGCTTGGGACTGTGAAGCTAACTGACATCGGAGAGGTGAGGGCTTGAATAAATAATCCAGCATGTTTATGAATTACACAGTATTTACACATATATTCCATTGAAATATCCATAAAGGGTGTATTCAGTCTGTGGCTGGGATTCCAACAAAGAAACAAGAATCAATTCCTTATTCAGAGAGCAGGCAGCCAGGGCTCACCTACTGTAGTCAGATGTTATTTGTCCTTCCCACTGCTTTGTGTTAAGCACTCCTTAATGATAACATGGTTTTAACTTGCCTTGATCGCTATTCCAACTACATTCTTTTGTCATGCTTAGATTTTTGTGGCACTGTAATGAGAGAGTGGATTTCTTTTATATACACATTTAAATAGAGCTCTCTTTGGGAGTTTCTACTTTACAAATAGGTATCTGAATGACTTAGATAAACCAGTCCATTTATAGTTGACAGTCGGGGGGTGGGGGAGACACAGCAGCCTCACCAGAGTCCCAGCAAAATTAGCAAAGGAAATAGCAAAGAAAAGGAAACAAGTTCAACTAAGCGATCAAATGAACAAAGAACAAACATTCTGTAAGCAAGATGGATTGCTGTGACTTGTACAGGTACAGAAACCAAGGACCAAATTCTATGCTCAGATGCAGCCCCCAGTGACTCAGTGGAACAGCCATGTGAGGGCAGAAAGCCATAAGGGGTCCTCTGATCTGGGGCAGTTTTTAAATCACCTTTAAGGCAGTTAAGCCTAACTGATTTTCAGACTGGTTAGAGCCCTAGTGTAGATCCAGATTTAGGTAGCTTAAATGGCCTGAGCCATTTTTATGGTATCAATGTGAAGACTTGAGACTCCTAAAATTAAATCTATACTTCTGTTTTAATTAGTTTGAAAATAAGTTTAGCTGAAACTGCTTTTAAAGCTGGTTAGAAAGTTCCTCCAGCGTAGACAGGCCCTAAATGGAAGCTGGGCATAGTGGGTTAATTGAGTAGCTTTTCATCCCTGGAGAACTGGGAACCACTATGGTGATCAATGGGGAAAAAAAGGCATAGTGGTCTTAACAGTTTGTTATATTAAATTTTATGGGTCTTTCATATAAAAGGAAAACCATTTACTATGCCTATAGGTCAGTGAAAACTAACCAGCATAAAAAAATAGGAACCATTAGGCACACAATGATAGAAGTCTGCCATGTTAAGTATGTAGTTTTAAGGCCTACTCCTGCTCTGCGTATCTGGAAGGGAATCTGATCTACTGTCAAAAAATGTCCCAGAAGAATTTTATAGTCACAGTTACATAGGAACATAAGAGCTACCACACTGGGTGAGACCGTGGTCCATCTTGCTCAGTATCCTGCCTCTGACAGTGGCCAGTACCAGAGCTTCAATGGGAGTGTACAGAACAGGGCAATTCTGCAGTGTTCTTTCCCTGTGTCCCACTCCCAGTTTCTGATAGTCAGAGGTTTAGGGTTGCCCTGAGCATCCTGACCATCTTGGCTAATAGCCATTGATGGACCTATCCACCATGAACTTATCCAGTTCTTTTTTGAACCCAGTTATTCTTTTGGCTTTTGCATCAGTTCTTGCAAATATGTTTGTATGTAAGTCTAGTGCTCATGTCTGCTCCCTGCTCCCATTGATGTTCCTGGATAAAAACAAACACAAGGAACCGGAATCAATACTTAACACTTCCCTTGTGAGTGGTTCACCTGATCTGCTGGGCCTATGTTACCTATTAACAAATCACTCCTAGGTGACCTGAAAAGGAAAGCATCTTGTGTCCTTTGTATTTTTATGAGGAATAAATAAAGCCTTTCTGCATTATTTTTTAATATAGAGATGGTTAGGGGATTCTGCTTGTATTTTACATTAAAAATTCAGATCTTGTCTCCTCTGGAAGACCCTATGGATAATGGGAGAACTAATTGAATATTTATATCACCTGTGCCAAGGAAATCAAGCCTAACTGAGAGGGGAACATAAGAACAGCCATACTGGGGCAGACCAAAGGTCCATCCAGCCCAGTATCCTGTCTACCTACAGTGGCCAATGCCAGGTGCCCCAGAGGGAGTGAACCTAACAGGTAATAATCTAGTGATCTCTACCCTGCCATCCATCTCCCCCCTCTGACAAACTGAGGCTAAGGACAGCATTCTTTACCCACCCTGGCTAATAGCCATTAATGGACTTATATATGTATCTCCATGAATGTATCTAGTTCTCTTTTAATCCCTGTTATAGTCCTAGCCTTCACAACCTCCTCAGGCAAGGAGTTCCACAGGTTGACTATGCTACATGAAGAGGAACTTCCTTTTATTTGTTTTAAACCTGCCACCTGACCCAGTATGGCTGTTCTTATGTGACCTGAAAAGGAAAGCATCTCCAACTAGTCAGCCTGAACTGTACTATTCAATGTAGATGGCTGGTGGGAGGTGAAGGGGGGGACACTGCCACTCAAGGATCCCCATCTTTCCCCAAATTCCCAGGTGGGGAAGAACATCAAGCTTCAATCCAGAGAATTCAATCCCACACACAGATTAAGAGAGGGCGCATCATGTACCTAATGTGAGGGAGGAAAAAGAACCACCACCACCTCCCACACACACACACCTAGAAGGTCCATCCCCCAGTTGGTGATAAAAGAGGAAATCCTCCACCAGGAAATTTCTTTCCATCTTTTTTTTTGGGGGGGGGTAGGGAGTGGAAAGAGAGAAACTACACCCCATGATCAGGGGAAAACGAAGTACAACCTTCTCCTCAGGCTCCATGTCTTATACCCTTCCAACCACAGGATCCCACACACATGCATACAGATAGTCACTCAGGCTATCGCCACTACCTAGGCCCCAATTTTCCCCTTGCCAACCATTAAACCCGTGTCTTAGCTTTACAGTTAGCATGGCAGGCCAACAACACTTATCCATGGAGGCGGTATGGGAAAAAGAACGAAGATAGTTGTGGGAGAAGCAGGGAAAAGGGCATCAAGGGTGGCATTGCCAATGAAGCTAGAGGAATGCAATAAAAGACGGTAGTTTGGAGTGGTAGATGGGAGAGAATGATGCAGAGCTTTGAAAGCAAAGCCAAATCATTTAAAATTGACAGGGTAGCTAAATATAAGCTAGTAAAGGGATTCGAAGACCAGGGTGCTATGGTCAGATTATTGAGCAAGAGAGAGATTCTAAGTGCGGCATTTTGGATGTATTGTGGGGTTTTATTGGGTTTTAAATGGCCAAAAATGCTTCTGGAAACTTCTAAGTCCCTTTGTAGGGTAGGAAAACAGATCCCCCCACCCCTTTCCCCAACTGTTTAGAGGTAGCATGTTTTGATTTCACATTTTTAAACACCACTTAACACCTTGGGTAGACAGGCTTTATGAACTTTAAAAAGACCTTTGTTGGTCATGATTTACCTTTAAGAAAGACTAACATAATTTTAAATTCTGTCTACATTCGGTGTTAAGTGATGTTTAAAAATATCTGAATCAAAACATGTTACATAACATGGTTTTGAAAAACTGTCTTTCCCTTATCTACACAGGGTTTGAGAGGATCCAAGCCTGGTCTACAGTTTACGGAAAGAGTCAAGGCTTGAAGACTAACAAGGCATATTTTCACTAACAAATTAGGCCATGTTAGAATGTGCCTTGAGAAGGCAGCTGACACAATGTTAAGTATGGCAATCCCTGTGTACTCTAAGTGGTTAAGATTGTGTAGGTTACCACAGATCCAAAGTCATGTTCTAATACAACATAATATGCTAGGGAAATTGTCACTTCTGTGACAAAAACATTCTGCAGACCATCTACAAATGCTCCCAGGGCTACATTCTGAAGACCTCTGAGGTAATTTACCCAAATCATAAGCAGAATCTCCTCACTAGAAGACACAGTGAGTCCTATGAACATAACTGCGGAGCAAGAGGAATGGACTATTAAAGCACTGCAGGAGAAGGTTAATGATCTTGAGGGAACAATCTGAGATTTGTGGGTCTCCCAGAGGGGCTGGAAAAAGGAAGGCTTGTGGAATTTTTATCCACCATGCAGCCAGTGCTTTTGTCTCTGCCCCCCAGATCAGAACTTAGATATTGAGAGAGCCCACCACTTCCTTGCCCCAAAAACCCCCTCCAAATGCAAAGCCGCAGGCCATAATTGTAAGATTTTTAAAAATATGTTAAGGAACTCATTCTTTAAAAAGTCTGTGAATTTAAGAATCTAGAAATATTCAATCCAAGTGTCCTAAATATATACTTATAAGAGATACAAGAGCTAAACAAGGTAGTGAAGCTTTCAGTTTAACAATGAATCTTTTCAGTTCCTCAACTGTAACAAAATCTGATCTGCTAAAATCCTATCCAAGAATAATTATTATTGCTAGTTATGATTCACCAAATTACTGAGAATGTGTTAGTATGGGACTATCAGTTGTTTTTTCAATAATACTAGTTCAGGAGCTTTTCTTTAGATTTTATTTTTGTTAAATGTAATGGCCATAATGAGTTTTTATACCTCACTCATTTACTTCTTTCTACAGTTGTCATTAGACACAAACCTAGAACTATTCAATCACTATCAAATGTCAGCTTTGTGGTCAATGGTCTAGTTGGCTACATATTAAGTCATAGGTTCCAATACATTGCAAGTTTCACCACTGACATATTTACAAAACGACATAACATTTTGGCCTTATTTAGTAACAGAGACAATACTAGGGTATGTGGTTAGCCGCATAACATTTCTCAAACAATCATTTCATATTGCCCTTTGTGGTTGGTTAATGTTTATATTATATAATCAGATGTTAATGTCACATTTGAAATACATGTTATGCTTTACATTATGATTTGCATTGCTGATGTTACGATTGAGCTATGGCGTTCATACTGTAATCCAGCATGGACAAGGCTCTACGGGTCAAAGTTTATGCAGAACTGTTTGGCCAATGAACCCTTATCTGCAAAATGATCCAGTTATGTTGGGATAAGGTTATTTAAGCAATTTGTATAATTTATATATCCACTACAAACTTGTTCTTAAGTTATACACTAGCCTCCTTCCCCTTTTCTGTTGTTGTGAATAGTGCAGAAACCATGCCCTCCCTTAAGCTTAGACTATTTATTCTTTATAAATTTAGAAGGAGTCCGTTTATACCCCAAATGGGTGTTTTTGAGGGTGGGCTGGGGGGGAATGAGTGACAAGGCACCCCCTTCTAAACCTCCTGGACTGAAATCCTGTTTCTGCTGGATGAGAGTTACATATTTTTAAGTGATCTCTGGTCAGTTTTGACCACTTCATTTCTTTTTCTTAGTTTTTCTGTTTCCCATATTATCTTTTGCCTTTCCTAATCTGCCTTAACCTCTCCCCTTTCCGCTCCCCCTCCTGCCCTCAGGACAGTTAGGGGAAACCCAGATATATCATTCCTAGATCTGGAGCAACCAGTGGCCCTGGTGGCGATTACGTTATTCAGAAGCCTGATAAAGAGATATTTGACCTCAATACTTCTTATGGCTGATACTATAAATTGGGTTTCCTGGAACATTAGAGGGGTAAATCACCTGATAAAAGAAAATACTTATTACCCATCTACAAGCAAGATAATATCTTCCTACAGGAAATCACCTTAACGACTTGGAAGCAGAGAAATTTAGAAGGGAGTGGATAGGCGAAGGGAGGGATATTTAACAATTTCTCCTCTGCAGCCAAAAGCATAGCAGTATTGTTTCACAAAAGATTCAGTTTACAAATTTTAGATTTAAGTAAAGATGACAAAAGTAGATATTTTTTTTGCTGGTGAAGACTAAGATCTCTGACTCTCTATATAACCTGGTTAATATATATTGACCCTTTTTTTTTTAGATAAGTTTTTTCCAAATTAATATCCTACTAGACTCGGTCATCATAGCATGAGATTTTAATGAGGTGTCGGAACCGATTTAGACAAATCAGGTCAGCCCCAGCACACATAATCACATGCTAGAAACAGTATAAAAGATTATATGGAATAATTAGGATTAAAAGATGTATGGCAACTGCAGAACCCTACAATGAAGGATTTTATTTTTTTCCCCCTTGACAAATGACACACATTCACAAATAGATTTCTTTCTGATTTCTATGAAACAGGTGAACTCAGACTTCATTTTATTATTAAGCACTATCATGATCTCTAATCATTCACCAGTGCTACTAGAGTTTTCCCCATCTGAGACAGATCCATCTTGTAAAAGATGAAGAGACTTAACTCTCTTTTGAAAGAGATACATGTTCAGAACTATGTCACAAGAGAAATTTTTTCTTCAAAACAAATGATACTCCAGAGAGCTCCTGATTCATGCTATGATACATTTAAATTTTTTATGAGAGGTGGGGTCATTTCCTACTCAAGGGATAAGAAGAGGCTAGCCAAGCTCAGCTCCTGGAATAAACCAAACAACTACGGGTATGGCTACACTTGCAGCTGTACAGCGCTGGGAGTTACAGCTGTCTTCATACAGCTGTGTAGGGAAAGCGCTGCAGTGTGGCCACACTGACAGCTACCAGTGCTGCAGATGTGGTCACATTTTGCAGCATTTTCAGTGGTGTTGGGAGTGGTGCATTATGGGCAGCTATCCCACAGAGCACCTCGTCCCATTTTGGCACCGTGGGTTGTGGGAAGGGACGGAAGGGTGCAGTCATTGCGCGTCCTATCCCAACGCCCCGTGATGCATCGCTTCACATCCCAGCAGTCACTGTTTTCTGTCCACGTTTGGCACCATTGTGACTCTCCCAACGGTTTCTGTGCAGCGCGTTTCTGTGGGAAATAGACCCCAAGCTGCTCAGGAGTATGCTGATGAGTCTTGCCAGCACTCACGTTTGGCAGTTGAGCTATTCCTTCAGCTCCAAAGTGACAGTGAGGAGTCCGACGATGATATCAAGTCGCCTGACGCATATGACACTAAATTGCTTGTGGCATTCACGGAAATGCTCAGCACCGTGGGAATACCGCTTTTGGGCTCGGAAAACAACACCTGAGTGGTGGGATCACTTCGTCATGGAAGTCTGGGATGACGAGCAGTGGCTGCAGAACTTCGGATGAGAAAAGCCACTTTCATGGACTGTGTGCTGAGTACGCCCCCACCCTGTGGGCGCAAGACACGAGATTGAGAGCTGCCCTGCCGGTGGAGAAGTGGCTGGCTATTGCAATCTGGAGCTGGCAACTCCAGACAGCTAACCGATCGGTTGTGAACCAGTTTGGAGTGGAAAGTGACCGTTGGAATCATGTTGATGCAAGTTTGCAGGCCATTAATCGTATCCTGCTAAGAAGAACCCTGACTCTGGGGAACGTGCAGGACATTGTGGATGGCTTTGCACAAATGAGTTCCTAACTGTGGAGGGGTGTAGATGTGGACGCATATTCCTATTCTGGGCGAACCCCACCTAGCATCCGAGTACATTAATCGGAAGGGTATTTCTCTATGGTTTCTCGGCACTTGTGTGCGATCAGTGGGCATTTCATTGACATTAACAGGGCTGGCCTGGAAAGGTGCATGTGGATGCAATCGCATCTTGAAACATGGCCTGTTTAGGAAGATGCAGGCCGCGACTTTTTTCCAGACCGAGATCACAGTAGGGGACGTCGAAAATGGCCATTGTTGATCCATGGAGACCCGGCTTACCTGTTAATGCCTTGGCTCATTGAAACCGACTATACAGGGAGCTTGACAGGAGCAAGGACCGGTTCAACTACAGGCTGAGCTCAGTGCAATGACTTGTGGAGTGTGCTTTGGGCCGTTTAATAAAAGGGTGCTGGTGATCAGTGTATTAGGAAGCTTAGACTTGGGGAACAGCATCCTGCGTTATATCCGCGTGCTGTACCTCCATAATATTTGGTGAAGGGAAGGTTGAACATTCAGTCAGGGAATGGACCTCCGAGGTTCAACACTCTGGAGGCTGAATTTGCATCCAGCCAGAGAGGCAGGGCTCACTAGAGAGGCCACAGAGGACAAGAATTAGGATATGCTTGAGGAGAATTTTGCAGGTGAAATCCAACAGTAATGTTTGTCCTTGCACAAGTGAAGTGCAGTGGTTACAATGTCAGTAAGGTAATCTGTTTTCCTAAGATGATTTCAGTGCCTGTTTTTTTCCTGGGCTAAGGTATCTTGACTTTCTGCAATAATAAAGGACTGTTTTCAAAGCCCAAGGAATTCATTTATTGAAAGAAATATAATTTCGTTGACAGACACGCAACATTTTGGAAACCTAAAATGGGCAGTGGGGATGGAGGTGTGTGAACTGTACAGTCAGTAATATTGAAATAGTGTCCTGCCTGGGTGCTGTTGCAATGGACTGCTCCACTTCGGATGAAAATTACTGCATTTTGGTATCGGGGTTGAGTTTGCATGAGGGTAGGGTTGTAGTTCTCAGGGCTGGTTGCCGTACGTACAGGTGTTGGGGGCAGCTTGGTGAATTGGTAGAACCTGGATGCTGGGAAAGGGGGTTTGGAGCTGACCATTGGGGCACAAGGAGCTTTGGAGGTAGGGGCCGCACGGTATGCTCTGCCTGCATGGTACGAGTGACTGGATAGAGTCAGTCGTGACGGCCAGGGATGCTTATCAGCTGCTTTTGTGTCTTTCTTCTTAGCTTGCTGTATTCTCTGGCATGATCTGCTTTCCCTTTCCTCCAGTCTGCAGTTCTTTACTCAGTCTGCAGTTTTTACTTCTCTGGCCAGAAGTGATCCATAATGTTTCAGCATGTCTTCTTTGCTTTTTCGCGGCTTCTTCCTGAGGTTTTGTAGCCTCTGAGCAGTCGATGTTACGGGCAGTCGAGTAGTCAAGGACACTTTTCGAAAGGCAAAAATGGCAACAGTTAACAGAGGCAGCATTGTTTACAATCTCACCCAGACAGTTATTCCCACACAGTGAAGGAGTTTACAGTCTTCACTTTAGCATACTTTTCCCATACCAAACAGAGCGCACATAAGCCACGGGAGCCACGAAATGGTGAGTAAGAGGGACTGATTGCTTCAGGGATGTGCAGAGGTTTCTGTGTGTTGGGGAAAGCAAACTGCTGCAGGGAGCATCTACACTGAACACTGAACAGTCTCCCAACATTTTCCACAGGAGTTAATCCTGGAAGATATCTCGCTGCTGCGGGTCACCTGGGAAGAGCGGGAGGGTCTTCTACAGCAATGTGGATTCCGCCCTGGCCCCTATGCAGTTTGCCTGTGTGCAGGAATGGTCCCCTCACCCCTCACGGCACAGTGGCGCTGATGCGTTAGCCTGACTGAGGCAAGGACCACAGTGACTCTCCCTATAAACTTGCGCAAGTGCATTGCCCACACTCTGGTTGAAACTTTTGAAGAGAATACCGAGGCCGATTACCGCGACGTGATAGACCACATCAATGGGCTATTCCACATCTAGGCATGCATGCATGCAGCCCTAACCCCCCGCCCCTCCTCTCCCAATACATTTCCATGCTGAAAATAAAAGCCACTTACCGGTAACCCGCTCCTCTGCTTGTCCTTCACCAAGTACAGGCTGCTGCGACTGGCTACCTTCCTCCTGGCTTGAGAAGAGCTCCTGGCTGCATGCCTCCTGGGTCTCTGGGATGTCTCCCCCCACCCCAATACCCTCAGTCTCGGTTTCCTTCCCTCCCCCATCCTCCTTCTCTCCCCCCTCCCCCCCGCTCTGAAGTGTCCATCATGGTCGTCGGATTGGCAGTGGGGTCACCCCCAAGTATCACGTCCAGCTCTTTATAAAAATGGCAGGTCGTGGGGGTAGCACCAGAGAGGCGGTTTCCCTCACTGGCTTTGCAATAGGCACTCTGCAGTTCCTTCACTTTAACCCTGTGCTGCACTGTGTCCCGGTCATGGCCCCTTTCCAGCATGGCCCTTGATATCTGCCCATAAGTATGGTAATTCCTACGGCTGGAGTGCAGCTGTGACTGCACAGCTTCCTCCCCCCAAACACTGATAAGGTCCAGCAACTCACCATTGCGCCATGTTGGGGCTTGTTTGGCGCGTGGAGGCATGGTCACCTGGGAAGAGTCACTGATTGCACTCCACACCTGGCTGAGCAAACAGGAAGGGGATTTTTAAAATTCCCGGGGCATTTAAAGGGCGGGTCACCTGAGGCCAGGGCAGTAGAGTGCAAACTGATGAGCAGAGTGGCTGAACAGGCATTCTGGGATACCTCTGAATACCTCTGGAGGCCAATTACAGCACTTTTGGTGGCCACATTGGCGAAGCGGAGCTGCATCACCAGTGCAGCAATCATTATACCTCAGGCAGAGCAGGAGTACAGCCAGCGCTGCAGCCAGGGAGATGCAGCGCTGTATATGCCTTGCAAGTGTGGACGGTGAGTAAGTTGCAGCGCTGTAAACCCACCACCAGCGCTGCAACTCTCCAGTGTAGCCAAGCCCTAAGCTATGGATTTAGAATGTCCAAACTACCCCTCACAATGAAATCCAAAAAAAATTACTCAATCTTGGGTATGAAATAAATAGATTGACTTCAGAACTTCAGAACAAAGCAAATTTGCTTTTTTTATACCCAAACATACTGGGAGTCAGGAGAGAGAGAGAAGGGAAAATTTTTCCATACAGATTAAAAGTGAGAGGTCAAAAGTCCCGGATGGTATAATTCAAAACAGAACAAGGACAGGTTATTACTTATCAAAAAGAGATCAATGATCCATTTTTGAAATTCGAGCAGGATCTTTACAATACTGATTCACCACCTGACCTAGAAGAATTGAATAATTTTCTGAAAGCTCTTAACTTCTCAAAAGAGTAGGATGCCAGGCTGGGCTCTCTCTTGTAGAGGAAATGAGTCTGGGAAAGACCCCTGACCCTGATGGCCTACTGACAGAATTATATCAAAGTCCCAAAGAAATTCTGGCTACTAAGCTGTTATACATTTATGAATATGCCTTAAAGAAGGGTACTTTACCTCCGATGAGGGAAGCCCTAGTTAGTGGGATTTATTTGAAAAAGGAATGATTCAGCGAATACATGTCAGTTGATTATTGTTATGGCACTCCACCAGCATTCTAGAAATTTCTACACAATCATTTTACTTGACGCAGAGAAAGCCTTTGACAGCGTGAACTGGCAATATTTGTTTCTTACCCTGGATACATTGGGTTGGGGAAATCCTTTATTTAATGGTTGAAGCTGTTATATTCCAATCCCAACTCTCACATCCTAATAAACAACACAATATCCTCCTCCCTTTGATCTGTTTTGGGGAACTGGACAGGAATGACCCCTCGTGTTCAATTTAGCATGAGAACCACTTTCAGTATTAATTAGGAGAACACCAAGTATTCAAGAGATCAAATCAGGGTCTCAGGAGACAAAAATCCATCTATATGCAGATGATATCCTCCTATTTTTTAAAAGTCCAGATCAATCTATTCCAAATATCTTACAAACAATAGATAACATTGGCAAATTATCAGGCTATAAGATAAATTGGAGAAGTCAGAAGCAATAAAAATCTCATTGGATTTAGTTAGACGTGGCTCTCCTATGGAGACATGTAGGTGGCAACAGATAAACCTCAGATATCTTGGCATCCTGTTCGCCAAGAAAATTAAAAATATAGTCAAGGTTAACCTAGCCCCTTTAATCATGCAGTTAGCAAATGATTTAAGTAGATGGCAGGTACTACCTCTCTCCCTTTGTGGAAAAATAAAGACAATGCCCTTCCTGGGATCCTTTTTATTCTGAATTCCCTCCCTATCCATATTCCTGCCTTTTATTTTACGAAAATCAACATGTTCAGGTCCTTCTTGTGGGGTGCGGTAACAAACCCAGAATCTGCTTGCAGAGATTACAGCTCCCTATCAGAACAGGTGGTTTTAGATTTCCCAACTTTAAACTTTACCATCAGGCAATAATTCTTAGCCAAGCACCACAGTGGCTCATTCCCTTGTGCTGTAGAGCCCTCGACTGGCTCTGACTGGAAGCAGAATTAGTTGTTCATTTACCACTTTCCAATGCACTGTACTCGGACTAGTACCAGTTTCCTAAAGAAAATTACCAGCTATTGTGGTAGCCAGAAATACTTGGCATACAATGTCCTCTAAGTTTAAAAAACACCCACTGTGACAGGATCCCTGGGGTGCAACCTGGGACTGTGGGACCTCTGTGCCCCCTTAGCTCACTAATCTGGGTTGTCTCTCATAATGCCTTACTAGTGACAAGCAGCAAACCCCTCCAGGTGCTGTTACCACTCAGCATAACTGCAGCTGGAGCCCCACACCCAGCTAAATTGCATGAATGCTCCTAGAGACACTTGTGAATCATACAGAGAAAGGCACAAGCCAAATCCTCCCAGCCTTGTACCAGAGGAATATATCCTCTTATAGTGCTCAAGACCCTTTCTTGAGCAATGCAAATTTATTAATTGGTTCACCACTTCATCAATGCAAAATGGACATATACCAGCCTTTGTAACCTGAGCAGTTTTACCAACTACTTCAGTCAAACTCGCTAGTAAGGATAAACATTAGAATAGGTTTATTGATTAGAAAAAGTAGATTTTATGTTATTATAAGTGATAGACAAAAAGCCAGAGTAGTTACCCCAAAAAAAAAAAAAAATAAGCACACAGTCTAAATTCTCAGCCTTATTAGACAAGGCAAGACCTAGATTAAGCAGTTTTCTCACCCCACTGTATATTGCAGGTTGTGTACAGTATTTCATACGCAGGCGCTCCCTGTTAGCCTGGGGACCAGTCTCCTCAGATTCAGCCTGCTTGTTGCCTTCAGCATAGATAGGGGAAGAGCCAAAACAAACCATGCAGCCTCTGTCCTCTATTTTATCTCCTCATTCCATATGCTTGGAAAACACAAGTCCGGGCATGTCTGGTGGACATTGTTGAGTCACTAGGCAAGGTTGAGCAATTCCCCTGTTGAGGCCTTGTGCAAGTGAGTCATTGCATTAAAATTCTCTAGTGCACAATGGCTGTTGATAGTTGTTCAACTCCTACCCAGGCATTGGTTACCTTCCTTGTGTCTTTTTTCTGGGGAGGTAATATCTGGACTATTCCCGAACTTACAGTATATTTTAGTGATGACAAAATAACACAATCTCATATCTTCCTATGCACTAATGATATGCCTATTGTGAGAGACCCAGGCCAGTAGGGTACAGGAGTCTGGTCCTATTGGCATCCCATGGGTGGGCGGGCAAAGCCCGCCCACTTCTAAAGGACCTCCCCCCAGCCTAAGGGGAGGATCCACAGGTCTAGAATACCAAGTAATTCCGGGGGACAACTAATGAAAAAAAACAGGAGGGAGAGTGAGGTCACAGGGCTAAATGAAGGGAACCCGATGGGGACACCAAGCAGAGAACCCCAGACAATGCCCACTGCTCCTCGAAGGCGTCAAGAGGAGAGGAGCTACACCCGGGCCCCAGGAGACAAGCAGGTTTGTTCCTGAGGATCAGAGCAGGGCTGCACTAGAAGTATCAGGAAACCGCTAGAACCAATTAAGGTAGAACAGGGCGATTAGAAGAACGCAGCATCAAGGGCCAGGCAATCAGGGCACCTGGGTTTTAAAAAGGAGCTCAGTTCAGTTTGTATGTCGTATGTGAGGAGCTGGAATGCAAGAGGCACAAGGAGCTGAGAAGTGAAGGGTGTGCTGTGGAAGGACAAGGGAGTACAAGTGTTAATCAGACAACCAGGAGGAAAGTGTCCTTGTGGTTGAGATAGGGAAGAGTGTGTT